>NC_143514.1:60696219-61067469 GCF_031878675.1 Megascapheus bottae
CACATCCAGCTACATTATTTACTTTTAATAACATGCAACTTTATTCTCACAATAATAACAGTAGGGAGCATTGCTATCATTTTATCAGGTCCTGCCAATACCACAGAGACTGACTTCCAACTAACCACTTGCAGTAGCAGCTTTGCTTTGGGTCTTCTGATATCGGGGAAGCGGCCAGACCTCCCAAAACAGCCCTGAGTCCTGGAGAAGGGACCCCCAACCTTAACATGACTGCTGTGTGAGGATATAACAGTGCAAGAACTTTCAGGTTGTATTCAGCGCTGGTGTCCCCCATGAAGCAGAGGCCTCCATGCTCACTCACAATCCTTACCCTTCCCATCCCACACATCCTTTCCCCACCAGCGTTTCCTGATGTACTTCCAGTACATGCTCATATCCTCATCTCAGGGATTGCTTCTGGGGAAATCTGAACTTCGACACCACACACACCTCGTGCAATCTTTAGGACAACCCTCGGAAGTAGGAATTTGCAGCCAACTGCTGGTGGCTCATTCCAATCCTCTTAGCTACTCAGGAAGCTTAGATCTGAGGATCAAGGGTCAAAGCCAAGGGTTGGAGGTGCCGTCACAATTGGCAGAGCACCAGCCAATGAGCAAATGTGTCAGGTACAAAGTTCAAATCCCGGTCTCAGACCAAGAAAGAAAAAGAGTTCAAAGTCAGCCTGGTCCAAGGCCCTACTAGATCAAGGCTCTCTCCTCCTGGCTCTCCACTCCAGCTCATCTCCGCTCCGTCCCTGTCGACAGCAACACGGCTCTTCCGTTCCTTGAATATATCAGGGGCCCTTGCCGACGTCTGATCAGAACCTCTTTCCAAGGCTCACTGGATGGCTGGCCTCCCAACGCTTCTCCCCTCCAGCTACTCCATCTCCCCAGCTCATCCCTGCACAATCCCTGCTATAGCCCAAGGTCATCTTGAGCCAGGTATAGTGGTGCACACCTGTAATTCTAGCACCTGAGAGGCAGAGGGAGTTTAAAACCAGCCTGGACTACCTTTTAAGACTCTTATATCCAAACAAAAACAAAAACAAAAAAATTGTAACTGCACCTGCCCAAATGTCTACATATGACATCTGTGGATGTACATGTATATCACACCTACAGAACTCTGACAAGTTGGTCCCACATGCTGAGCCTTAGTTTATCAACTGGTAAAATGGGAGTAATGCTTTCATCTATAATGTTCTTGTGAGGACATAATGTGTACCCTACCACAGAGGCATTTAGCCCAGCACCTATGCCCTCAATAAATCCTACCGCTTTTTAAATAGTGTGAATCCATGCAAAAAGGTCTGGAAAGATGAATTCAATGGGATTCGTTAGGACAGGGGAGGCGGGGAGGCCCGTGGAGGGATTTTACTTTCTATTCCAGATACTTCTGGGGTAAAGGATCTATACAAATGAATTTATATTGCTTTCATCAGTCACAAAAGCAATAAAGACATTCCCAATTGACAGTAAAAGCCACAAAGGCTGAGATGTAATAAAGTCCTCAGGGTAGCTGGGCCCTGGCGGCTTATACTAGTAAACTAGTAATCCTAGCTACTCAGGAGACTAAGATCTAAGGAATATGGTTCAAAGCCAGCTCAGTCAGTGAAAGTCCATGAGACTCTTTTTCTTCTTCTTTTGTGCTGCCCTGAAGCTTGAACTCGAGGACTAAGGCACTGTCCTTGGGCTTTTCTCAAGGCTAGAACTCTACCACTTGAGCCACAGCACCATTTCCGGCTTTTTCTCTGTATGTGGTACCAAAGAATCGAATCTAGGTCTTACATGAATGCTGAGCAAGCACTCTACCACTAGGCCAAACTCCCGGCCTTCCATGAGACTCTTATCTCCAATTAACCACAAAATGCTAAAAGTGGAACTGTGGCTCAAGTGACCACTAGCCTTGGGCAAAAGAGTTCAGGAGCAGTGCTCAGGCCTTTTGTACAAGCCCCAGGACTGGAACGAAGAAGAAGAAGAAGAAGAAGAAGAAGAAGAAGAAGAAGGAGGAGGAGGAGGAGGAGGAGGAGGAGGAGGAGGAGGAGGAGGAGGAGGAGAAGAAGAAGAAGAAGAAGAAGAAGAAGAAGAAGAAGAAGAAGAAGAAGAAGAAGAAGTAGTGTTCTCAGAGCCCCCACTTCTCAGTCACCTACCTCCCTCTCTCTCTGGGACCCTCTCCTGGGACTTGGCATCCCTCTGACCCTGGCCTGACCAAGGAAGTCATTTTGCTCTGGATACACTGTGTTTATTGACAAAACCTCCTGCCAGCACCAGCAAACCTCAAAACCCTGTAGCGTTTCCATTTGAACCAAGCAGGACTGTTCCCTGCCCACCTCAGATAAAGGTTCTGACATTCTCCTCAACTCTAATCCATCCTCACAGCTTCCAGACAGGCTACTATGTCTGGACTCCAGCCTCCCACCTCTTCTATTCTGCTCCTAAAGGCAACAAGCATCCACTTTTATTATCCTCTACATCTTCATCTTGCTCATGTATAAAAAACACTGGATAAGGACTGAGCTCTAGAGGCCCTTGGCCTGGGTACTTTAGGCATGCTAAACAGCCCCATTTAGCTACTGGAACCAAGCAGGTATCAAGAATATCTGCTCCATCCTCTGAGACTGAAAGACAGTGTCCTCTTTATCTCTTTTTAAAATGTAGGAACTAAGTCACGCATCATTCAACAGGCATTCTTTTTGTACTGGTGGCCCAGACCTGTGATCCTAGTACTGGGGAGGTTAAGCCAAGAGGATCAAGATTTTGAGGTCAGCCTGGGTTTCAAAGCAAAATAAAAGAAAGAGAAGGGGAGGGGAGGGGAGGAGGAGGGAGGAGAGGGGTAGAAGGAGGAGAGGGCAGGAGTGAGGAGAAAGGAAGGGAAGGGGAGGGGAGGGGAGGGGAGGGGAGAGAAGGGAAGGGAAGGGAAGGGGGAAGGGGGAAGGGGAAGGGAAGGAGGAAGGGGAAGGGGAAGGGGGAGGGAAGGGAAAGGAAGGGAAGGGGGAAGGGGAAGGGGAAGGGAAGAGAAGGGAAGGGAAGGGGGAAGGGGAAGGGGAAGGGAGAGGGAAGGGAAGGGAAGGGAAGGGAAGGGGAAGGGGGAGGGGAAGGGGGAGGGAAGGGAAGGGAAGGGGGAGGGAAGGGAAGGGAGGGAAAGGGAAGGGAAGGGAAAGGAAGGGGGAAGGGGAAGGGGAAGGGAAGGGAAGGGAAAGGAAGGGAAGGAAAGGGAGGCAGGCCACCTTCCCATGGGAAAGAGAGATACACAGAACCCATCACAGAAACCTGTAAGCCCTGTAAATGCTACCACAGAGATGGGCTTTGGAAGTGGGACTGAGGCTGTGGCTTGAACTACAGAGGGAGATTTCCCAGAGCCAGTGACCCTTGAGCTGAGGCTTGAAGGATCTGAAGCATGGAAGAGGGGGGCTGTGTGTACAAAAGGTAGGAGTCCAGGAAGGGCCTGGTATCTTTGAGGGAACAGAGCTTGGCACTGCTGAATTCAAAGAGATGTAGACATGGAACCATCTGAGGCTATGGGTCTGAGGGTATAAATAACAAGAGAGCGGGAAGATGTTTCAGGAGCCCAGGAGACATGCCTGTGTTGTGTCTCAGTGGGAGCATCCTCACTTGAGTCAGCTCCCCAGATAAAGGGCTAAGAGGAAAGCAAGAATCATCCCAGACCAGCCACTAGATCTTATAAACTGCCATTCCCCCTTATCTCCCCCTTTATCTTCGATGTCCATGAGCCACCAGTCCTTCAGAACTCCAAACCAGGATAATAGGCCCATCATTAAGGGTAAACTGAGGCATGCCACCTATGGGTCCTTCCCTGACAGAAAGGAGAACAGAGATGAGAGCCCTTCTCCCACTCTATGTTCTCAGCCACAAAGCAAAGTTGAGACTTGGGGGTGATTTTATCTGCAATGGCAAGGACATCCCCAGGCTCAGACAGGTATTTATGCCAGACCCAGGAGACAGCCCCACGTCAGACACATGTCCAGAGCTCAAACAGACATTGCCCCCAGGCCAAGAGCATGCTGCACCAGGCCCAGACAGATGTGACACTAGGCTCAAACACATGTCCTGTGCCCAGACAGAAGCTGTCCCGGGGCCAGATCATGTGCTGGGCTCAGCCAGGTGTCCCAGCCTCCAACAGATGTTGTCTCCAACCAGGCAGATGCTACTCTAAGCTCAGACAGATGTCTGCCACCAGACATATATAAAGATGCCGAGAAGTCCCTGGGAAAATATAATTCCTAAAACCTCCTTTGCCACTTCCATCCTCCACCTGCTACCCCCCAAGAAGTCTGGGCAAGGGCAGCACTGAGCCCAAGACAACTCATAAAGCCAAACAGCTGTATCATTCTCTTCCACTGCCTCCAGGCAGCTTACGATAAGGAGGGAGAGACACACAAGAGTAGCCAAGAGCAAGGCCCAGGTACTGAGTGGAGGGCACCTGGACCACATCATGTACAGTGGCAGGCAGCAATGCCCAGGCCACCAGAGCTGGGTATATAGGAAGGAGGCACTGAACAAGGAGCAAGTTTATAGAAGACCCACGGACTCCCACCTCACAACCCTCAACTGGGAACGAGGATCAGGGGAAATCCTGTGATCTCATCCACGACACCCACTGCCCACCTGCATACTCGGAAAATATCGTTCCTGAGTCATCTGAAGGGATTTACCACTTGGGGAGATACAGAGCAGCGACAAACATCAGTTTGGTGGTTTGGTGGTAGTTGAAAAGACCATCTTCTTTCTCCAACAGCCCTCACGAGACATCAAGGTCTGGGTGGAAGGATGATCTCCTAAGCTCCCCTGTGCTAAGGCTGTGTGATAGTGGGGTTTCTCAAAGCTTAGAGTGGTGGCTGTCCCTGGGTAAAAAAGGCAGCTGCTATATCAAGGATGGGAAAGAGAGATGCCTAGAGTGAGAGTCTGACCTACTCAGCTGCCCTGAGAAGCCTCCATTGGTGGCTGGCTCTTGCATATGCAAATCAATCCTGAGCCACACCCCCTAGTCAGCACTGATTAGGCATTTCCCTCCAGTTCTGCCCTCTTGCTCTCAAAACCAACTCTGATGCTAAAGGTGAGGTGGCCTCTTGCACAGGAGAAAAGGGCATTCCCCTAACATAAAACATTACAATCCCTCCCAAATGCACACAGTCACAAACACTGGTGCACACATGGTAAGACAAACCAAGCCCAAGCACCTTAACAAGAATACCCAAATATTCACTGGCTTCCATAAACTACAAACACAAGAGTGCATGCAAGCACGCTAACATACAGTCACCAAATACACAAGCACACCATGCCACCAACTCACAATTGCAATCAGTGTTAATGCAAGGGAACTCCCTTCTTTCCTCCTTTTGCTCCTCCAAGCTGCCAGCTAACTCCCAACCCCCAAGTGGGCCATAAAGTCAACCCCAGGCCCAGGAAGGCATGTCAACTCTTCTAAAGATAGTGACAAGGACTTAAACGATCACTCCCTGCCCCATCCCACCCCCATCACAGCTAATTAGATAAAAGTGCAAAAGAAAGACGGAAAAGGAGAGAGACAGAGACAAAAAGCACAAGAAAGAAACTAAAACCCAGCCCCAGCCTTTCAGAGTGATTAATCCCCCACTAATGATTTACCGATTTGCAGAGAGCGTGCTTTGCCTTACGGGACTGTGGGCATTAACACCAGCTCAGAGGCTCCCGAGCTGCTTAAAATGAAAGTGTAAGTTTGAAGAACCATTGACCGCTCCTAATTTGAATATTCCACTGATCCTTTCAGTATGGGTGGGAGAGAAGCCCACTCTCACCCACAGACCTAGAGTTTAAGAGACAGAGGGGGAAGTACAGGGAAAGATCGGCCCCTATTTCGCCTCGCTTGCATCCCCGCTTCCCTTCATCAGCACTATGACAGGAGGGTGAGATGAAGTTAAGGAGACTGCTTGTTTCTCCATCAAAAGCAGCCATGCCCCACTCCTTGCCCTCTTCTGCCCTAGGTTCTAGAGGCCCAAGAAGGAAGGTGAACTGGAAACCTGGAGTTTCAGAGGGAAGAAAGCTGTGGGCGAGGATCACTACACTTCAGTCCAGCTGATACCATCTGTGTTAAGCAGATCCCCCAACTTATGCCTCCCAAGACTAGGAATCTGTGACAGCCAGGACCCCTCCGCTCTTCTACGCTGCACCCCAGGACACTGAGATCTGAGGATCCCAATTCAAAGCCAGCCCAGACAGAAAAGTCCTTGTGAGTCTTATCTCGAATTAATCTCCTAAAAAACCTGAAGTGGAGATGTGACTCAAGTAATAGAGCGCTAGCCTAGAAGGAAAAAAATAGCTTAGAGACAGCACCTAGCCCTGAGTTCAAAACCCCAGGACTGGCACTGAAACAGAAAGTTAAAAAAATCGATTTTTTAAAACCTACATTCCATCTCCAAACAAGCAGGGCAGCAGCCCCTAATGGGCATGATCCCAAAACCCTTCGAATGCCTATAATCCCAGCTTCTAAGGAGGCAGAGATCAGAAGGACCAAGGTTCAAGTCTACCTCACACAAAAAAAATAAATTTAAAAAAAAAATATCAGCAAGATCCTGTCCACTAATAAATTGTAACTAGGGCAGAAAAGCACAGCTCAAATGGCAGAAGACTACCTAACAAACACAAGGCCCTACATCCAAATGCCAGTACTGTTGAAAAGAAAGAAAAGAAGGAGGGAAGGATGGAAGGAAGGGAGGGGAAGGGAAGGGGAGAAGGAAGAGGAGGAAGAAGATGGGGAAGAGAAGGGGGAGGAGGAAGAAGGGGAAGAAGAACTGGATAAGGAAGCCAGATATAGTCAAGTTCTGCTTCTAGCTACTGACCCCAGAAGGTGGACCAGAGAAAAAACAAGTTGTATGTTTCCTTTCTAAGCCTCCCTTTGGGTACTGACTGCAGTTCACCTTCCCAAACAGCCCAACAGGAACCACCCTGACAGGCTCACAGATGAAGGGTCACATCCTTAGGGCCACAAAGATTAGGAGACCAAGAATGATCCGAGGTGATCCAACAAACCCGAGTGAGGACCCAAATGAAACCCAGGATGGTGATTCCCAAGTCAGGCCCCCTGGAAATGCACAATCTAGGGCTTGAGAAGGGAAAGGAAGTAGGTGGCAAATGCCATCCCTGCACAAACCAGCCTCGAAGACTCAAAGGTCACAGATGGAAAAGTGTATCTAAAACACAGCTCCTCCAGCAGCCCTCCCCTCCTCTCTCTACCTCTCCCCACCATTCTTGACTTGCAAGAACACCCAGTGGCAGATGCTGGAGGAGCTCAGAGATTAGGACACTGCAATGATCCAAAGTGGTCCTTGGGCCTGAATCAGGGCCCGCAGCATTGCAAAGGTCTTGGGTCTGCAGCTACACCTACCCTCCTTGCTTCCTGGATTCCTGATAGATTGGCAGGAGAAAGCTAGAGAGGAGGGGTGACAGGGTTAAAAGGAAAAGGAAAGTCGCCAGATCCAGCTGCTGGGTTCAAGACTGAGTCAAACTGCCCCTGGTTCTCCACCCCACCCCCAATCCTGGGCTCCTTGGGCCATTGTGCAGGCTGCCCAGTCTGGGATGTGGGGCAGTGCCTGCGTGGCCTCCAGGGTGCTGATGGCAACTGCCTGAGCACGGTTGCGTTCTGGAGGCTGGCCCAGTCTGCTGCATCTCCAGGGAGCAGGTCTGTGTCTGTGACCCAAGGCTCTGCACACAGCCCTGCAGAGCTGGAGCTTGCTGAAGCTCCTGCTCCTCCCCGCAGGGCCTCCCTCACCCCACCCCCACTGCCCCTCTGGCTTGGAGACCCCCCACAGCGAGGGCCCCATCTGCTGGAGGCTCGGTGACCTGTGTCAAATGAGCAGGCGCTCGGTCACACTCCAGAGCCTGGAGGAGGCGGCCCTGCTCTGGGAAAACCAGGGAGCTCCCGCCTGGGGCTGGGCTGGGTAGCCTTCCCCCCCTTTCCCCCCCCCTGCCGCCCTTCCCCACTGGAGAGGGAGGCCCTGGAGCCAATGGAGGCTAGCAGCCCCCTGGCTGAGACCTCCCCTCCACAGACAAGGAGAATGGGAGACAGATTATGAAAAGCAAGAGTTCCCCTGGCTCTTTGGGCCTAGCGTTATTACCAAACTGCACAGACCACCAAACTCTGGGCAGGACACAATGCTTTTATTTTTTTTTCCTGAATTCTGGTCCCTTATGAGTGTGAGTGTGGATGTCTGTCAATAGGCAAGATGGAGGCAGGGCTCTTTGTATCTGTGCATTTGACAGTGTGCATGACCATAGCGTGTGTTAACAAAAATGAAGGTGTGCCTATTTGTGTCAATAATGGCACATGTCAGCTGAGAGAGTCCCTGTCTGTGATTCCCCACAGCCTATAGGTCTCAAGTGTCTGTCTGTGGATCTAGTTCAACCAATATGTGGCTTCCCTGTTTGTCCCCATTTAGACAGATGCCTGTATTTGTCGTCAAGTGTAGCTTTATATCACTCTGAATATTTGGCCTAATGACATAGGTCTGCAGGTCTATATTGAATCAGTAATTTTTGTCTGATATTAAACTACCTGATGTGGGTGTATGTGCATGGATGTGTGCATGTGTGTCCCACACAGAATCCAAGAACAAGAGGAAGAAGGATGTTAAGACTTTCTGGGGGAAAACTTAACTCCCAAGAAAACTGGGACGCAAGACAAACCTAGATCATTATACAAAGTCTAAAATTTCCAAAGCATTTTTACCTTCCCTAGTTCACACTGCTAATCACCCCCAGGGCAGTGTCTACTATGTAAAGAACACTTCAATCACATGTTTTATTATATCCTTGGAGTCTCAGAGCAATCCTGAGATTGTAAGCATTTCTGTCCCCATTTTAAGATGGAGATGCTGAGGCTCCAGGAGCTTCCAAAGTAATTTCACACAAAGTCACATGCTGCTAATGGAGGATGAAGGGTTGGGACAGAGATTTGCTGGGAAACAAGCTGGTAAAGTACCATCGAGCTGGCCACTGCAGACAACTCTCAATTCAGCACTAAACTGGGGGCACAGATTCCAGAGGGCCAGCTGTCCCTGGCCTGCTTCTGAGAGCTGCCAGAGATAGGACTTTAATTTCTCCTTACCCTGACAGCCACAGCTGCCGCCCCCATTCCACAGGAATGAGGAGAAGGACAGATAGGAATGCACCAGCAAGTCTCATGCTTTTTACCTACACACTGAGGGTGACAGCAAAAGGATGAACATGAAAGTACTTTGTGGAGCACCTTGCCTATTGGTTTCTACTCACTAAGCCTCAATGGCAACCTCAAAACCTGGACATCAACACACTCATCCAGTCCGGACATTCCCCATTATCCAAGAGGAATGGGCACAAATATACAGAATCAGACAGTTACATGAAATCGCAGACCATCACAGCTAGAAGTGTGTTTCAAACCTCCACAAGCCTCCTCTAGGGAGGAGAAACTATGATTTTGCTAAAGAAAGGGAGTGCCTTGCCTGCCCACCCACTACACCAGAGTAAAAGCCTTTTCTCTCTCTTTTTTAGTTTGATTTTATGATGTACAGAAGGATTACATCTACATAGGTAAGGGAATGAGTACATTTTCTTGTTGAACATTGTTTTTCTCCCACTTTCCCTCTCCCCTTACCACCCCCCTCCAGTAAAAGCCCTTTCTGAGGGATTTTCCTTCCTGTCCTTTCATTCCACCCTAGTGAGCCAAAAGAGCTACTTCTAATACTAAGGGGTTTTTTTTGTTCATTTGGGGTTTGTGGTTGTTGTTATTGCTTTTTTTGTTTTTATTTTTGTTTCAATTTACACAGAGGAAAATCAAGGGCCAGAGAGGATGGAGCAGAGTTACTCTTACCCAGAAAGACAGTGGCAGCTCCAGGTTAAAAGGGAGCCCAAGTTTCAGTGTCACACAGGCCTGGTTAGGGTTGGAGTGAAATAAGACTTCACTGCAGGACTCCCAGCCTTGATCTTACTTCCTGGTTTTAGGAGAGAAACCAGAGAAGTAAGTGGACCAGGAGACCCTGGGTTGCCTCTGACCACTGCCCAGGCCAGAGTCCAGAAAGCCCAATATCCTAAGCTGGGATCAAGCACTGGGATCTATTTCAGCTTCTGTTGCTAAAATAGGACCTAAAGGAGCCACTAGCCCGACAAGGACTGTGTCCTATCCTAATCCTTCCCTCCACGGAATAGTCAAGAGACTGGACTTGGAGCACTCAGGGCTCAGATGAGCATCATCTTTATCCAGGATAATACTTGTCACTGTTGATTCATGGCAGCTGCCTCTAAGGCAAACCCCCAATCACCTATCTTGACACCCTCAGGCTTTATTCCACAGTACTGACTTACCTCGTCGGCCCTAGCTAAGCCCTAGATGAACCTTCTCCCCGCCCTAGGATGAGCTACCCCAGGCCCTGGAATCTTAAAGAAACATTGGAAGCAAGACCAAGAACCGAATTTCAGAAGGACAGCAATGGAAGACTCTGCAAACGATGTGGGGATCCGAAGGAGGCGAGGGCTAGGTGGGGCAAGGAGGTACGGAGGACCTGCAGCTAGGGTCCTTCTCCACTGGGGATTCTTCAGGGAGCTCTCAGAGCTGCGGAAATGAGGAGGAGGCGGAATGCCACCGCCCCCAACCTTTGACACAAGAACTCAACCTCAGCTCCCTTCTGAACAGCCCTAGGCAAGTCCAGGTAAACTCCAGCCCAGGGCTCCACACCAGGCTGGACAGCTCCCAGTCTGCAGGAGAGATTTCTGAAGTGCCAGCTTCCCTTTTCTTTCCCGGAGTCCACGCCACTCCTCCCTTATAGCAAGATTCCCGGGGCGTGACCCCCCCCCAACCAGCAGCAACGGACCATTCAAACTGGGGCGTGAGGGCTACAGCCGCGCAGGACTGGGTCGAGTGTCCATCACGCCCCCCACCCCGCCAACCAACCCTGACACTCATCTCTCCCCCAAGCCCTCCGAGCTAGTGGTGTTTTCCCCAGAGCCACAGTCTCCACCTCGAGGTCGTCCGGGAACCAGGCAGGGTTACAGAAGCTCTGGCCTCATTGCAAAACGCCTGCCGCCTGCTACCCCGGCGCGGAGCTGCCCGCGCGGTACTCACCTGGCCTCGGAGCCCGGAAGAAGAAGGGGGTGTCGGCCCGAAGCGGCTTCCCCTCGGACGCTGGCGGCACCCGAGGTGCTGGCAAGGCTGTAGAGGTCCGCGCAGAAGAGCGGGAAACGGAGACGGGCCAAGCTGGCCCGCGGAGGAGCGCTCAGTGCACCTGGAAGCCGCAGGAGGCGAGGCAGGAGAGGGGAATGGCCGCGCCGGAACCGAGCCGGGAACCCGAGCAGCCGCCTGGAGCTCGAGCTCGCCGCAGCCGAGACCCGCGGGAATCCTGGCCCGCAGGAAGCGGCACTGCGGAGAAGAGGAGCCAGAGGCTGAGTCGCTTCTCGGAGCCCGAGCGCCTCCCGGAGCCCGTAATCCACGCCGCCCAGGTGCGATGCAGGCGGGAATTCAGCCCGCGTGAATGTGGGACCGGCCGAGCACTGAGTCTCCAACGTTGGGGAAAAGCGGGGGCCCACGCAGCCAGGACGAGAGGGGGTGCGGTCCCAGGGCCACCCCCGCGCCACTCCCCACGTGGCGACCGCGCCCCCGGGGCGTGAATGTGTACGCGGAGGGCTGGGGGGGGCGTGAATGAAGCCCCAGTGGCCAATGAGCATGGCCGGCGCGCGGGACCCCCGTAGCGAGACCCAATGGCGAGCTCGGGGCTGCCGGGCCAGGAGGCTGGCGGGCGTGGGGGGCGGGGGCCGGGGCCGGGGGGCGGGAGGCGGCTCCGCGGGCAGCCAATGGGCGCCCGGCGGGGTGGGGCTCCAGAGCGCTGAGCCGGTCCGGGCTTTAAGCCGGCGGAGCGCGGCGGCGGGGCCCGCAGACGGAGCGAAGCGGCGGCGGCGGCGGCGCGGCGCGGCGCGGCGCAGGGCGCGGGGCGACATGGCCACCACCGCGCAGTACCTGCCGCGGGGCCCCGGCGGCGGAGCTGGGGGCACGGGGCCGCTCATGCATCCGGATGCGGCGGCGGCGGCGGCGGCGGCGGCGGCCGCTGAGCGGCTACACGCGGGGGCCGCGTACCGCGAAGTGCAGAAGCTTATGCACCACGAGTGGCTGGGCGCGGGCGCGGGCCACCCCGTGGGCCTAGCGCACCCCCAGTGGCTTCCCACCGGAGGAGGCGGCGGCGGCGACTGGGCCGGTGGCCCTCACCTGGAACACGGCAAGGCGGGTGGCGGCACTGGCCGAGCTGACGACGGCGGCGGCGGTGGAGGTTTCCACGCGCGCCTGGTGCACCAGGGGGCGGCCCACGCGGGTGCGGCATGGGCACAGGGAAGCACGGCGCACCACTTGGGCCCAGCCATGTCGCCGTCGCCTGGGGCCGGCGGGGGCCACCAGCCACAGCCGCTCGGGCTGTACGCTCAGGCGGCCTACCCAGGGGGCGGCGGCGGAGGCCTGGCCGGGATGCTGGCGGCGGGCGGTGGTGGCGCGGGGCCGGGCCTGCACCACGCGCTGCACGAGGACGGCCACGAGGCGCAGCTGGAGCCGTCGCCGCCGCCGCACCTGGGCGCCCACGGACACGCACACGGACACGCACACGCGGGCGGCCTGCACGCGGCGGCGGCACACCTGCACCCGGGCGCGGGCGGTGGTGGCTCGTCAGTGGGCGAGCACTCCGACGAGGATGCGCCCAGCTCGGACGACCTGGAGCAGTTCGCCAAGCAGTTCAAGCAGCGGCGCATCAAGCTGGGCTTCACGCAGGCCGACGTGGGGCTGGCGCTGGGCACGCTGTACGGGAACGTGTTCTCGCAGACCACCATCTGCCGCTTCGAAGCCCTGCAGCTGAGCTTCAAGAACATGTGCAAGCTCAAGCCGCTGCTCAACAAGTGGCTGGAGGAGACCGACTCGTCCAGCGGCAGCCCCACCAACCTGGACAAGATCGCGGCGCAGGGCCGCAAGCGCAAGAAGCGCACGTCCATTGAGGTCGGGGTGAAAGGCGCGCTCGAGAGCCACTTCCTCAAGTGCCCCAAGCCCTCGGCGCACGAGATCACCGGCCTGGCTGACAGCCTGCAGCTGGAGAAGGAGGTGGTGCGCGTGTGGTTCTGCAACCGGCGGCAGAAGGAGAAGCGCATGACCCCCGCGGCCGGCGCGGGCCACCCGCCCATGGACGACGTTTACGCGCCCGGGGAGCTGGGGCCGGGCGGGGGCGGCGCGTCGCCGCCCTCGGCGCCCCCGCCCCCGCCTCCAGCCGCGCTGCACCACCACCACCACCACACACTGCCCGGCTCTGTGCAGTGACCCCGCGGGCTGGGTTCCCCCCCTCTTCCAGCGGGCGGCTCGGCGCGGCGAGTCGCGGGCGCGCAGACCTCCCGCGCGGACTGGACTCTTTTTGTTCGGTTGCTTTGGATTTTACAAAAAAAAAAAAAAAACACACAAAAAAAAACAAAAACAACAAAAAAAAAACAAAAAGCCCAGAAACTTTCAAACAAAAAAAAAAAAAAAACAAACAAAAAAAATCACGAAAAAAAAAACCAACCATCACCGCCGCCGGGACGACCCTCTCCGGCGAGTGGCGAAGACAGTCCATCGAGGCTGTGTCGCCCGAGCCTCGAAAGAGAAAGAAGCGAAGATCCGGGACGCGCCAGCTCACCCCGGGCATCCAGCCCGCTGCCTGCTCCTTGTCCCCCCCCCCATCCCCTCGACGGCCCCGACCCCACCCCACCCCACCCCACCCCGGGCTGTTCGGGGCCGGATCCCGGCAGCGGCCTCCCCACAGCGACAGGTAACGCGGCGCGGGGTCTAGGGATATCCCGGGGAGAGGGGCGGGGAGGAGAGATTCCCCCAACCCTCTCCCCTCTGCCCGCGGGGCGGGGGTGGGGGCCGTCGCGTTCTCCGCTCCGCGCCTCCCTCTCGCAGAAGGATGCGCCCCATCCTCCCTTTCCCTTTCTCCAGGCTTGGGGTTTTTGTTTTCTGTTGGGGTTTTCCTCTCTATCTCTTTTCTTTTTTTTTACAGTTTTTATTTATTCCTGGAGCCCCTCTGCTCCTGGGGTCCTTCTAACTCCGCCCGCGCCCTTAATTTAAATCGCTGTATACTGTATTTATCGGGGCCCCGAGGGGAGGCCGCGAGAGCCGCGTCTGTGTATAGAAAGCAGGAAATAGCCAAAGCTTTAATCTAGCCTAATTTATTTTGTTCCTCCTTATTTTTCCCAACCCTTCCATCACCACCACCCCCCCCAAAAAAAACAAAACAAAAAAACTAACTAGAAATTCGAGTGTTCCTTTTTCGTTTCGTTTTATCCGAGCTTCGGCTCGGTTCCTGGCCTCGCCAGAGGGGTCTCCGCGGCCACACACACCGGATAGGAAGGGGCTTCGCCCCCCGCCCCGGCCCGCAGACTTAGGCTGCGGGGACCGCTCTCCACCGGGCCCTGCCCTCCTAGCCAGGACGGACGAAACTTGGAAAAGTTGGAGATATTTTTTAACCAGCTGTAGAAATAAACCGTTCCCTGAAGAAGAAAAAAACAAAACAACAAAAAAAACCCTTCTGCCTGATTCCCTCCAGCTTTCCTCCACTCCCTTTCCAGCCCCGGGGAATTGCAGGGGGGCTGGGGGAGCCCCAGAGAGAAATTCCCCAAGTTTGGGGTGAGGTGGGGACCATGTAAATATGTGAGATATGTATACACTGGCGGGGGGGGGCGGAAAAGAAACATTTTGTGCTTGGTTTTTATTTTTGGTTTCCTGGGTTGTCAACGCCCCCCTCCCTATCCTAAACGATTTTGTACACCCCACTAACCCCGAAAAAGATATTTTAATATGATTTCTTGATTTCTGGCCCATCTTTATTTATTTTCTCGATGTATTTTGGAGCTTCCCCTTTTCTCCATTTCTTTCTTCTGTTTGTTATGGTTTGAATTTAAATTTTGTTATTTTATTTTTATTATTTTTGGAACAATGTTTTGATGCGTTCTCTTTGTATCTTTATTGCAAATAATAATAATGTAGACTGGGAAGTTCCCTTTATATTTATGTTATAGTAAATATTTTATTACTCACATAAACATGTACCCCAGGGCTGTGTCCTGTTCTCTTTACTGCTAGGGCTGGGTTGGTTTTTGGGTGAAGCATGAGGTGCTGGGCCTCACCTCCCCTAAATTTCTGGCCTCCCAAAAAGAGAGGAAAGGAACCAAGCTAGTATAGATCTGTTGTTTTTTTTTTGGGGGGGGGCAACAGTTGGGTCTCTGCCGTAGATATGACAGTGTAAGGAAGGTGAATTCCCTTCACATCCCTCTCCCGTGGACTAGAAACACCATACAGTACCTAGGACACCACCCAACACATGGGTCAGCTGTTCCTCAGACACAACTTGACTACTGTCCTCCACCTACAACCACCAGCCTAGAATCTCTTCATTTCCTGCCCCATTCCCCAATGTGTAACTTTGGTTTCACTTTGCACCCCACATATGTAGGGTTCCAGGCCAAAGTCCCCATTCTCGTTCCTGGGGCTACTGGAAACCTGATCAGGTCCCACTCTCCTATCTCAACTGTCCTCAGCCCAGCAGTGTCCAAGCCCACTAGGGCCCAGTGGTCCTGTGACAGCCTAGACAGAGGTCTGTTCCTCAATACTGCAGAACCCAGTCAGCCTGGGAGGTTGGCCTTGTTTGCATGGGCAAAACCATGTTAAACCACGTGCCCCAACTTCTCCTGGGGGAAAGTGGGGGCACAGGCAACTGTACTACCAGAAAAATCTGACATCCCCAGAGATGGGCACCCAAGGACCTTCCCCACCACCACCGTCTTCCCCTGGGCAGGGAATAATTTATGTGCTGAAGGAGGGGAGACTCCATGGCTGTGGAGAGAAATCTACCTCAGACCTTCTTCAGAAACATGCTCTGGGAGGGGCAGAGTTGGGGCAGATGGGGCAGGTACAAATAAACAAAAAGACAACCTTGGTCAAAAGGCAAGATGGTATGTTTTCACTTAGACAACTCTTTCTGCTTCCTCGGTAGATGCAAGTCTTTTCCCATCTCGGGAGAAATCACAGGAGATTCCTCCTATTCTTCGTGGATAGCCAAAGTTTGAAGGCACAATTACTTGTCTGAGGAGAAAGTTCTATTCCTAGTGAAGGGGTCTGTGGGGCCCCTCATGGCAGTGGAACTGCCTAGGTCCAGTTCTGTGAGTCCTTGGCATTAGCTGGTGGCATCAGTCATGTTCAGAGAGGTATTCCAGGCCCTGTACGTTGGTAATCCCTGGCTGTTCTGGGGCCTCTAATGACACTTGCCAGGCTGATGACTTTCTGGGCTCTGCCCCCTTAATATAGTGTGGGGGGTAGGTAATTGCCTCAGCATATACAAAGCCGGACGTGGTTTTCAAAAGTTCAGCCTCTTGCTGCTTCTCATTCCTTTTTTCTTTTTACCTTTTTTTTTTTTTTTTAATTTAGTCCAACCCTAGTGAATGAATAGCTGGGTGATGTCCCATGTCCCCAACCTTGTGTTCCCTATGGGATAGACCACTCCATCACCTCCTACTTCTTGAGGAGGAGGCCAGAACTTGCTAGCAGGAAGCCAGCCACTACTGGGTATCCTACCTTGGCCTCTCATTTCCTATTCTACCAAATGTAAAACTTTTAAGCCATCCCATACTCCTCACTCCCTTGTAATTTCTCCATTCTCAGATTTATCCCAGCCTCCAGGTGGAGGTAGGGACTGAAAGAAAAGCAAATGAATCGGGGTCCTACCAGCCCCAGACCTCAGCAGGATTTAAGGTTGGAAAAGAGGCTTCAGAAAGACAGGGGCCTTTCACTGGTCTCTTGCTTGCAGCTGACACCAATTGATTGATTGATTTCCTAATTGTCTACTTAATCCTGTACAAGAGGGTGGTTTTCTTATTTAAGCAAGTCAACTCAAAAACAGCAAAACAATGTGACCTCCCAAGAACCAGCAGCAGCTGAGAAGTAGAACAAAAAAAAAAAAAATGAAAGTGGGAAAGGGGATGGAAGAAAATCTCCCACTTTACAAAGATTTTACTTAATGAGACGCTAGCCCAGAACAGCTATCCAGTGATTAAGCCCAGTGGGACAAAGTCCCAGAGTTTCTCCAGGATTCTAGCCCCTGAAGATAAACACAGCAACTTGATGTCTCCTACTTTACAAGGAAAACACACACACACACAGAGGAGAGAGATCCTTTCCACTGGAATCTGTCTGAAGTTTAAGAAAAGTACAATAACAAACGGTGGACATGTCCACCATTTCTCCATCCCTGGCATCTGTGTGTCTACCTGCTTGCTCCCAAGAGCCGCAGTCTTCGTCTGGTGTCAGAGAGGCACATATCTTTAGTGTTAACTGTCCAAGAATCCTAAGCATCCCCTAACTTGGAATTTTTGAACCCTCTCTCCCTCCATCTCCTTTGTACTTGAACAAAATTGTTATTTTCCAAGACCACGCAAGCCACTGGTTCATCTATGTAGAGTTTCACCCTGCGTGCAAGTATCTGAATTGGTGTGTGTGCTACCCACAGTGTTTGTAAATCCATAGCTGATCCCAGAGGTAGGCACATAGAAAGAAAAGCTGTGCTATGCTGCCAATGCTGGGAGCTAGAAGAACATTTGCAAGGTGAGGGTTGTCATGGTCCTTTGTAGTCAACGAAGGAAAACCCAAAAAATACTGGCTCTAAGCCTCAAAGACTTTGTAATTCTCCCTTACCTCTCGCCCTTACACTGGCTCCTATGTTGCATGGCATAGGCCCTAGATAATCATCTCATGGGCTGGACTTGATTGTCCACAGGTCTAACTGACCCCCTACTACCACAGCTCACTTGGAGCTGTTTGTAACTCAGCCTCCCCCTGGACAGGCTCTGGGCCTACGTAGGGAAGAATCAGTATTCCAGTGACCCACACAGGGCAAAGCTGCCTGGCTCCCAGAAACATGCCCCAGACCAGCATTAGCTCCAGGAAAAAAAAAAAAAAGACCTACCTAGACCAGGAGTGGGCCAAAAAGAAAGTCGGTCCTCAAAAAAAAAAAAAAGAAAGAAAGAAAAGAAAAGAAAAGAAGAGAAAGAAAGTTGGTCCCCTGGCCTAACTGTTCCAATTAAGCTCAGCCAAGAAGATCTACCGAGAGCTTGCAGCTTAGAAACTGGAGCCATAAGTTTTGTCCCTGCCCATTTTATTTGAAGGCCCAGCAGTTAGTGTTCACTGGGCCATTCAGGGCTCCCCTTGCTGCCTCTCCAGACTCTGTGGGGGAGGACTGCCCTCTATTGGTCCCAGAACTGGATCGTGGCAGCAGTGCCAGTGTCATGTTGTAGGGAATAAGCCTGCCCCTCCTCAGCTCATCTTTAAGGTAGCTACTGTATGAGATATGTCAGCTACAGAAGAGGCAACCTTAGCCCCTAATCCTGCTTCACACACACACACACACTCACACACATCACTTTCCATCTACCACCTGCTCATTTGCACAACCATGCTCAGAAACCCACTGTTACTCACCACTAGTCATTTTCTTATGGTTCCTATTCACACTCATCCTCTCACTTCTCCCAGCCACTTAAAACCCCAACCCAGGCCCTCCCGAGCTTACTCTCATGTTCACACACCCGTGACCTCAGCCATACCAGTTTTTAGACATCCAAGGAATGGCGTTTTGATTTTGGTATTGAATTCTTAGGAGTTACCAGGTACTTGGCACATGTGATATTCGATTAAGTACACATCACCATCCCGTGTCACATTTGACCAAGGGCCACTGTGCCCAGTATTTCCAAGCCCTCACCTCACACACAGCTTTCTAAACACAGCCCTGCCCATCACTGTCTCAGAGCTCCTCCCAGATCTCTTCCTGCTCCTTTCAGATAATTAAAGTTAGTCTGTGTGTTTGTATGTATGTGTGATCTTATTTTTTAAACACACACCCCCACACATACATATGCGTATATATACAAACACACACAGCAATTAGATCTATTCTTTCCGCCATCATTTTTGTGCAGTAAAACCTCAGGCATTGCATAAACCCCCACATCAACCATGCAATGAACCCAGCTTCACTTAGTCACGGGCTCCTGATATCACTCCCTTGTGCTTGTGCGCGCCCCCCCTCCCTCTCTCTCCCTCTCCCTCTCCCTTTCCCTTCCTCCCTCCCCCTCTTTTTTTATCTCTCTCTCTCTCTCTCTCTCTCTCTCTCTCTCTCTCTCTCTCTCTCTCTCTCTCTCTCTCTCTCTCTCACACACACACACACACACACACACACAGCACTATGTATTCATTCTTACATGCAGGTACACACAGTGACACTCTCACTTGGTTACCCCACGCCTAGCTCCCTGGTGCTTCCTGGAGGGCATAACCCACCTCCTGGTCCCACCCCCACCTCCCTCCAGGACATCTGAGCGGGTTCTCCTTAGATGACCTAAGTACCAGAAAGACTTTGCTTCAACCCCCACCTCACCCCTACACACACACACACACACACACACACACACACACACCAGTGGACACATCTCCCCCTGAGTCTGACCAGGGTGGGTCTGGGTATTATTAGGCTGCAGAGACAGCACGGAGGCATATGGTCTCGTACACAAGAAATAATGTTCATGTTAAATCAGACCTCATGCATAATGCATGGTGCCTGATCTCACATTATTTTGGGTGTTCGTCAAAATCAGTGTTCTTTCTTGTGAGGGCTCCTGAAAAGAAGGGAAAAAGGCATTTGTTAATTACACCCACAGCTAGGACCTGGGGAGCCCAGCATGCCCTCAGATCCTCCTCTGTCCCAATGCACCCACCAGTGGGTCCCAGTCTTCGGTTCCTCTCTGTCTCCCCACATGGAAGGAGGGGGTGCCTCAGGTTTATAGCAGGCGTGTGGCCTCGTGTTATTTTTATTTCTTTTCTCTCGGCTCTCTGTCCCTGGAGGGTTGTGGGGAATAGCAGTGGCTCTGTCGCTCTCACACCCGATTCATTTGCCGTTTTATGAACTCCCGGTTGATTCATCGCCTCCCTAAGTCAATGATTCACTCCTGATGGCTTTTCAGAAATCCTTCAAAGGCTCCAGATTATTCAGCTTTGAACAGAAGCAAGAGCTGAAGCAGACCTAGACCCTGCACTGCTCCTATTCCAGTGACCTAAAGTGCAGTATTGTCAGAATCCATGGGCTTTCACTGGGGTGGACCAGGCTGGTCTGGGAAGGAGAGAACATTTCCTTCCTGCAGAAGCTGGTAGTAGGACTGACCCAAGCAGCTCCTGGATGTAGCCTGTGATAAAGCCCCATTCAGTCTTTGTGGGTCACCTGTCTCCCAGTATCATCAAAGCTCTTTGGAAAGCACTCTTCACCTTGAAGGAAACTGCAGAATGGTGGAGCAGAGGAGCTGTGGGACTGGATAGGTTAATCCTGGACCCAATTTTTTTCCCCTTCCTAGGGCTTGATGTCAGGGCCTAAGACTTTTTGGACTCATGCTCTACCACCTGAACCATAGTGCCACTCTGTCTTTATTTCTTTAGTAGTTTATTGGAGCTAAGAGTCTCAAAGACTTTTCTGCCAGGTCTGGCTTTGAACAGCAATCCTCAGATCATAGTCTCCTGAGTAACTAGAATTACAGGTATGATTCACCGGCACCCAGCTCCATCTTTTTTTTTTTTTAAATCAGTGGTGCAACTTCAGAGCAGCATCTTACCTTTCTGTGCCTCAGTTTCCTGGTATGGTAACAATGGCAGTTCCCTTATGATTTGAGTTATTTTTGAGAACCAAGTGGGATAAAGCACACAGCAATTAGCATAAGTGATAGGTGAGTGAAAGTTATTTTGTTACGAGGCCTGGATAGAACAGTGTCCAGAAATAAAAGAATGTGGAAAAATAGATGTACTGAACTTTTACTCTGGTCCCTAATCTGCCGAAAGCATTCTGACATAATACTTATCTCTTACTTTATTTTCACAATCTCATATTATATATTCCTACCTCACAAATGAGGAAACCGGTGTTCACAAGGCAGCAAGACTAACATTAGCATCTGGGATAAAGCCCATTTTCTCTGATTCTTGGGTTCATGTTCCTTTGTACCCCTGACCCAGTGCAAACAACAGTGTTCAATGCTTGGCTATTTGACTGAAGCAGAATAAGTTCCAGAAATCCAGGGAAGGTAAAAGCCAAGGGTATTAGAGCTAATTGAGTAAGATATGCCCTGCTCTCCACCAACCACAGTCATGGAAGTCCCATGAGACACAAGGAATGTGGGGACCTTCATACAGGATCAAGAAACCATCTGAATGATCCGCTGCAAGCCTTCATGCACTAAGCAGCCACATAGAGTAAAAATGTGGCCCTGGCTGGGTGCTGGTGGCTCATGCCTGTAATCCTAACTACTCAGGAGGCGGAGATCTGAGAATCACAGTTCAAAGCCAGCTAGGGTTGGAAAGTCCAAGAGACTCATCTCCAATTAACCAGAAGTGTGGCTGTGGCTAAAAGAGTAGATCATTAGCCCTGAGCAAAAAAAAAAAAACCTCAGGGACAGTACCCAGGCCCCCAGGCCCTGAGTTCAAGCCTCATGACTGACAGAAAAGAGAAGGAAGGAGGATGAAAAAGAAGAGATGAGGAAGAGGAGGAGGAGGAGGAAAAGGAAGAAAAAGAAGGAGGAGGAGGAAGAAGAAAAGAAACATGGAGATCCTGGTGTTGAACCAAGCATTCCTCTTGGCTGCACCCCTGACTACCTGTGTGTCCTTTGGCAGTCTACTTAAGCTCTCCATACCTCAGTTTCCTCATCTATAAATGAAGATAATATCATTTACCTCATAGGAATCCTGCAAGAACTAGATAAGAATTATATATATATATAATATATATATATTATATATATAGAATTATATATATATATAATCCCTTTCCTAGAATTATTTTGTTTTATTCTCAAAGCCACTCTGTAAAGAAAAGTTTAAGTGCCCACCCCCAGTCCACAGAGAAGTACACTGAGACCCAAATCAGTGATATGTACAGCCTCTCAACCTATTCTTTACAACCCTATGCCCCCAACAATATATACTGAGCCCCTTCTACATACTAAAGATCTGTGCGGGGTTCTGGAGAGACAGCATCCAGAGGGCTCCAGGAAAGTCTCACAGTCAATTGGTACCATTACATTGGGCCATGAAGAATCTGAAGAGGCAAGTTAATCTGCTCTGGAACCCTTAGACCCCACTTACCACCTTCCCAGAAACTTTATGCCTTTTCCGCCCTGGTCAGGACCTTTCTCCAGTGGCCCCTTACCATACTTTGGCCAAAAACCAAAAGATTCCATTCAGAGTTGAGGCCCCTAAACCTTGTAGGATCACCTACCATGAGACAAAGTGTGACTGTAGTTTCTGTCAGGTCTCCATGCCTGGTTCTTCTGCAGCCTTGCCCAGCAGCTGTCCACGAAACTATGTTTAGCCTCAGAGACTGATCTAGGCCTCGTTTCACAATTCATTCATCCCCCAAAATATGAAATAGGATGGTCACTCTCCTTCTAGAGAAATGACTCACTTTCCATCTATTGGAAGTGTGTGCTTTGCCGAATAAACTTTGCTATCATTTTCATTTTGTTGTTGTTGGTGGTGGTGGTGGTGGTGGTGGTGGTCGTGGGGCTTGAACTCAGGACCTGGGCACTGTCCCTGAACATTTTTGCTAAAGGCTAGTGCTCTGTCACTTTGAGCTACAGCTCCACTCTGGTTTTCTGGTGGTTACTTGGAGATAAAAGTTTTCCTGGATTTTCCTGCCCTGACTAGTTTCAAACCATGATCCTTATATTTTAGCTTCACGAATAGCTAGGACTACCAGCATAAACCCCCAGTGCCCAGCTATCATTTTCACTTAAAAAATGAAATAGGCATTCCCTTCTGCATTCATCCATCCATCCCTCCTACATCCATCCATGTTCCATTCATCAGTCCACTCGCCCATCACACAGCCATCCATTCATCCATCTTCCCACCCACCACCTATCAACTCATCCATTCATCTCTCTACCCTTCAACCACCTATTCATCTCAAATCTGATCATCCAAATCAGGCCCTATATTGAACAGAAAGATAGATCAGTTTCTTTGTCCTCAAAACACTCATTTATTAGTCTTTTTCCAGGTCTCTCAGTTCTGCAGATTAGGTATATGACAGTCTAGTGAGGAAATATGAATCCTGCATGTCAGAATGTTGGGACCCTCCTACTACACCACTCATTTCTTCATAGTCCTTCAGAAGGTGTCATCCATGTAGCCTCTATGTGGCCTTAGGACTCCCCTTGGCTCTTATTTCTTCCTCTACAAATGTCAAATTCCTCTCTACATTGGAAAGATTTCAAAGAAAACAGGAGAAAGTCAGGCACCAGTGGCTCATGCCTATAATCCTAACTCCGGAGGCTGAGATCTGAGGATTGAGATTCAAAGTCAGCCCAGGTAGGAAAAGCCCGTGAGACCACCACAAAGCTGGAAATGGAGGTGTAGCTCAGGTCAGAGAGCACCAGACTTGAACAAAAATGTTCAGGGACATTACCCAGGACCACCACACATACACACAAAAAGCCAGGCATGCACCTGGAATCCCAGGAAGCCTAACACAGGCAGATCATTCTGGTACAAAAAAGTGTTAGTGACAGGGCTTGGAATAGGATGCCTGACTAACAAGTATAAGGCTCTGATTTCAAATCTCAGTACTGCCACAAAGAGAGAGAGAAGGAGAGAGAGAAAGAGAGCGGGAGAGGGTAGAAGCCTCACCTGAGCACTAGGTCACTACAGGGCAAAGTCCTGGTTCCTGGCCTGTCACTATCTAGAGGGGTGACTTAATGACTTAGAGCAAATCACCCCCATTTCTCTGACTTTGATTTCTCTATCAGTGTAATGTGAGGGTCAGTCGATGGGTCTTCTTAGTTATGATGATCTTGCTTCCAGCCTGGGTGGGCCTGTTCCTCTGACAATGGGGCCTCTCTGACCAGCCCACACACAAGGAGGGATAGGAGATGACGTGCTTGAGTCCTCTGGCTATTCAACCCCCACCCCTGATACAAACAGCCCTCAGTCACCTCCCCTTTTTGTCCCCCAGAATCT
This sequence comes from Megascapheus bottae, assembly GCF_031878675.1. Classification (NCBI taxonomy): domain Eukaryota; kingdom Metazoa; phylum Chordata; class Mammalia; order Rodentia; family Geomyidae; genus Megascapheus; species Megascapheus bottae. Next base: position 60,720,295 of record NC_143514.1, read on the forward strand.
GGACATAGCTGGGGCCTGCTATGCCCTGGCTACCCCATGAATCACCCCTCTATGGTCCCCGGGGAGTGGTCCAGGGAGCATCCTACGCTCTGCAAGGGGTGAGAGCCAGATTTGCAACCCTCAAGCAGGCAGTGTCCACAGAAACAATGGGGGCCTGTGGCTAACAGCAGGAATGCAACCATTGTCCTGCCCTGGCCCCCAACCCCAAGGCCTCAGGTCCTAGGCCAGGCAGGCCTGGCGTGGGTCGGTGCGTCAGGCACTCGTGTGCCAGGGCCAAAGACACATGACCTGCAGCTTTCCTTCCTTGGGTAGGCAGGGCCAGACTCCCTTCATAGCTGGCCTCAAAAATGATTGCATGTACCCCATGAGGATCAAGATGGGACCCAAGGAAAACAGCCTCCAACCCACCCAAGCCTGGAATACTGGATCTGACTGTCAGAAAAGGGGCCTGGCAGCTCTGAGACCCAAGCTATACATCACAGTGGGGAGGGCACCACATTAGAATAATGCAGGATTAGAGTGGGGTTGCTATAGCGACGTACTAGGGCAATACATCTAGGGAGTCCCGGCCCCTTGATGATGTATGTCTCTACTCAGAACAGGGGGAGGGGACCTGTTCTGCCCCTCCAGGGGCAAACAGACACCACTCTCTTCCTTAGGGGAGAAAATCTGCCTCAGACTCTAAAAATAGACATCTCAGAATTCTGTCAAGACTAAAAGAGATGCCCGGCCATCCACCATTCTAGAAACTCAGCCTCAACTTTGAATCCCAGTTCTAACTTAACAGACTTAGCCTGATTGAATCCCATTCCCCAACCCAACCTATAGGGTCATACCAAGCCTCCAGCTCAGTCTAGGCCTCATCCCTTCTGGCTCATTGCTAAGGCTTATTCCTATACTGCCTCCCCCAGTGTCCATGGAGATTCCTAAGACTACATCTGGGGAGCCAAAATAGGGAAGAGAAGGAAAAGAGATGAGATGGTCCAGCAACATTCCCTAACCAAGTCATTGAAAGCTGTAATCTGAGAGATGTCCAGAGAAACTATGAAGCACATGTGCTGTTCCTTCTCGCTCAGCCTCTAGGGTGAACATCTGCCATCTCACCCCATCCCACCCCCCAAGACTGAGAAGGTAGCTTCCCTCCACATGTGCTTAGTATACAGGTGGCCCTATTGGAGAAAAAAAAATCTGTAGGACTTTAAGTAGGGGAGGCCGATCCAAAAACCTTCACAAGATGTTTATAATGAGGTGTGAAAAAGGTGAGTTCCATGGAGCTGAGTTAGAGGCTGCTTTCCAAAATACTCTAGCAAGTCACTTGGGCTGGCTTGTTCATCTATGAGGCCCTACACCTCAACCCCCTGGAGAGGTCAAGGGAAGATTGTCTCAAGGGAAGATTGTCTTTTTGCCATAGCCACTTAGCACTTTGGGAAGAAGGAAGAAAGACACAAACCCATTTAAGGATCACAGGTGTGTTTTTGTATCTAATTCACGTATACATGTATGTATGTACACACACATGCCTTACTTCCTCAATGGCCATTTTTAGTTATTTCATTGATTAAAATATTTATACAACTTCCAAAGCCTTTTTCCTTCTGTAAATAAATAAATAAATAAATAATGGCCAGAAGTTTGGCCTACTGGTAGAGTACTTGCCTAGCATGCATGAAGACCCAGGTTTGATTCCTCGGTATCACATATATAGAAAAGCCAGAAGTGGTGCTGTGGCTCCAATGGTCGAGAGCCAGCCTTGAGAAAGCCCAAGGACAGTGTTCAGGCCCTGAGTTCAAGCCCCAGGACTGGCAAAAAAAGAAGAAAAAGAAAAATTGAGACAGGGTTTCGCTTTGTAGGATAGCCTGAAATTCTCCCTCCATGTATTTTTTTCTTTTCATTTTGGTGCCAGTATTAGAACTTGAATTCAGGGCCTGTCCGTTAGCTTTTTTGCTCAAGACTGATGCCCTACCACTTGAGCTACAACTCCACTTTCAGCTTTCTGCTGATATACTGGAGATAAAGAGTGTCAAGGATTTTCTTGCCGTGGTCAGTTTTGAACTGCAGTCCTCAGATCTCAGCCTCCTGAGTAGCTAGGATTACAGGCGTGAGCCACTGGCACCTAGATTAGCCTAAACTCTTGACCTTCCTGTCTTAGTCTCTGGAGTACTGGGATTGCAGCATGCATCACCCTGTCTGACTTCTCCTTTTTGCTTTTGAAAATAGGATCAAAGGTCTGTCACCTTGAAGGTCATGGTTACAGCTTCAGCTTGAGCAGGAAAGTGTGATATCATCTCCAATCACTAGAGAATGATACAAGTCAAAGAACAAAGAAGAGGAGGGGACACTGGCCACCACATGAGCACCATGTGCAGAGACACACATTCTCATTCCTGGTGTCATCCCCGCAATGGAAGAAACAAGATCTTTATTCCTGTTTGGGAAAAACCCCTATAGGGGATTTCTTCTCATCCTGCCTTTCATCCTGTGTGTCTCGCTTCTTACACTTATAAAGATGTGCACAACTGTGCACAAAAACACACAATAAACACATAAATACTGACATATAATGGAGCAAAGGGGAAAGATGAAAAGTAGGTGGACGACAGGGTACATGTGGCCAGAGGGCAGTTCCTCGGGTGGGGTGGCAGGGTGCCCAGAGTACTGAGTGGGCAGGAGACTTCATGGCTTCCTCTCTTCCCTAGCCAATGACCAAAGGTCAGCCCAGGCAGTTTAGCCATGTGCAGTCCACCCACATCCCTAATCAGGTCATGTGAGATGAGGACCAACACACCATTGTCTTCCAGAGCCAGCCTGTGCTAAACTGAGCAAACCCCCTTCCAGCCCAGGCTTAGGCTGGTAGCTCTCCAGAACTTGATCACTTCCTAGTGGATCCCTCAGCCTTTACCTAGAGGACAAGAGGAGCAAGACTCGGGTGGATGGCATCTCTCTTCAGGACTTCACATCTTCTTCTGATAAATGGGGAGAGTTGCTGACAATGCCTAGCTGGGGACTGAAAACAAAGGACGGAGAACCCTTTCTCTCCTGTTCCCTGAGAGGCACATATGCCACCAGGCCACCCCCCCCCTCCATTCCCCAACTGCTCTAGGGGGAAAGAGTGAAGCAGAGAAGGCCAAATCGCACCCTGAAGGTCATCTTGCACGTCAGAACTGGGAGGGGCCCCAGAGCCCCTTGCGCCCTGGCTCTCAGCCTGGACCACAACACAGGCTCCATTGACTCCTGTGCACCCTCTTTTCCAAGATGCTCACAAAGCTGTGGGCTTAGGGCTCCTGCCCACAGGCTCTTGAATCCCAGAGGACCTACCCAACAAAGGAGGCCAGGATTGGTTGGCACACATTCCCAAGGGGCTGGCCTGTGCTGCACCTGAATAAAGAATCTTCTCTGTCTAGACCAAAGGCCCTCATAGACAGCCACTAAGCCCTTTCCTACAGAGCCTGGAACAGAGTAAAATGGAGACCCAAATCTCATATGTAAAGAAATAAGAACATCCCCACACCTGGTACCTGCCACTGAGAGTTGGGGCAAAGCCATTCTGACTCACCCTCTGTCTCCTACCAGGGAGTCAGAGAGGGAAGAAGGCTGTGCCTGGGGGAGGGGGCCTGGAGAAAGCAGGGCTGAGAAGCTCCAACCCCTCTGGGGGCTCCAGTAAGGGGAGGGCTGCCCCAGCAGGATGACAGAGAGATGATTAAACCCACAGAGAAGATTGATAAGGGAGCTAAACAGCTGCAACTCTGCAAGGTGGGCTGGGGACAAATCTCATCTTGTCCTGGCGGTGCTCAAAGCACTGGGGGGCTGGGCTAGCCTGGCTGAGCTTGTGACCTACACAAACTCCAGAGCAGGAAGGGGAGGGAGGGGGGGAGGGGGGAAACAGCACCCTGGAAGACTGCTCCTCCCTTCTCCCCCTCAGTGACCAGCCCTCATTCTTGCCACCCTTGAGAGCCCCCACATTCTTGACACCTGGGGGCAGCATGCCCCTTCTCACTGGTGCCCCCTCCAGTCACAGCATCTCTGTCTTAGCTCTGATTCTTGGTCTTATTAGATGTGATTTCTAGGGGAAACGCTGAGTCAGACTCCCCAGACAGAGATAGTAGGAGAGGGGTTCAGGGGAGACTGCCTGACAGGACCTCAGCTTCAAGAATGAGCAGGGAGTTCTTCTCCACTCTTTCTTCAGCTTTCCTGGGGCTTGGATCCTCACCCAGGACTCTGAACATTGGAATCCATTTTTGAACTCCCACACAACCTTTGGGCCTTAGTCCTCTCTGTCTCTGCCTCCTCTTGGGTAAGTTTGAGAGAAAGGCCCAGGAATCCTGAAACCTGGAAGTGAGGTGGTTCTGCTGGTGCCCATGTCCTCAGATGGGCAGGCTCAAGGCTCCAAAGGCAGAGGTAGGAAAAAATGCATTGCTGGGGTCCCAGCCCCCTACTTTACAGAAGACAACACAGTGTTCTCGTACAGATTCAAAGGCCCATGAACACAGGAAAGCACACATTTCTGCTTCCACCTTGTGCGGAAGATCACACAGGGCAGGTCCCTCTCTGCTCCCTGGGTCTCTGACTCCCTGGCAGGGAGGAACTGGGCATTGTTGCCAAAAATAAACGTTCCCTCTCCCGCTCCCTGGCTCCCGGCTCCCGCTCATTAAGATGCGTGGCGTTTGGCTGCAGTCCCACACCTTGCAGCTCATTATAAATATGCAGTCGCTGCTGGCGCTACCCCAATCATCTCTGCAATCAGAGCTTTTAATTAGGTTAATTAAATTGTATCAAATCTCGCAGGGACGCAGTTCACTGATGCTGATGAGGCAGCCAAAACAGACCCCAGCTCCTCCGCTAATGAAGGCCGCTGCCTGGCGGAGTGGTGAGGGAGCAGGAGCGCATAATAAACGGGCGTGTCCTCTGGGAGGAGCTGCTGCCCAGGCCCAGCTCTGGGGACCTGCAGAGGGTCTGCAGCTAGCAGGCCAGGCTGCAGCCCTCAACAGAGACTCCTACCTTAGGGACTATTCCCTTTTGTGGAGAACAGGATGACATCAAGACCCTGGGCAGGAAGGCAGTGTTAGAGCCCCAGGCACCTGCCACCCAAACTGAAATGTGTCCCCAAGATCACTGGTTTCCCTCTGGGGTCTTCTCCTTCCCTCTCTCCTAGAATGGCTTAAACAAGGCCAGGACTTGGCCTTTTGTACACACTCAGCCTTGTCACTGGCCCTCTTGGTTGTCTGATTAGCCAGAGGCCAGGCTGACACTAGATAGCCCATCCAGCCACTGCTGGCCTAGTCTCCATCTGCTGGGAAGACCATCTGCCCCTGGCAGGGGGTGGCTTATAATGCTACCAGCCAGTAACAGGAGGGGGTGCTACACCCCCCCCCCCAGCCTCCATGTGCCAGATGGATCCTGTATTTCCCTACCTACCACTTTACCTACAGAGCCTTTTCTCAGGGACACTTGTCCCAGACCCCCTGGGATCAAATTAGCTAGGGAACTGGCAGTCCCTTACTGTTCTCCCTCAGCTGACTGTCCCGCCCCCTGAAATCTATCACTGGGTACTACAGACAGCAGGGGTCCTACAAAAGTCCTTCCTGCAGGGAGGTAGGAGTTGCTACCTCCAAAGGGGCTTTCCTTAACACAGCCTGGCACCAGACCCTTCCTCTTAACCCTGCAGACTCTAGTCCCAGTGACAAAGCATGAAGAAATGGGGGGATTTTAACAGTTTCAGGACAAGTTGTTTCTGCTGTAAAAGCTGGGGGAAGTTTTTGGTATGGAAAGGGTTTTTACTTATTTTTTTCTTTTTCCACCCAGTAAGTGAAAACCTGAAACCTGAAACCAACCCCCCACATTTGTCACCTTGCAGAGAAGGCTTTGGGGTACTGGGAGAAAGCTGTAAATGAGTCAGGCAGGTTCAAGGGGGGGTGGGGAAGTGGGGGCTGCCTCTAGGCACTAGTTTCATTAACACTGATCTGAGCATGGCCATCAGGTGACAGATGATAGGGGACAGGAAAGGGCTTCCTTCCATCATTCTCTTACCTCTAAACACAGCAATGTCCTGTCTAGAAGTAGATAGGTCCTTGGTTCTGTTCTAGACCAGGCTTTTACCATGGCACAGAAAGAGAAGACTACAGATTCAGTGACTGCCCTGCACCAGTGTGTTCCTCACATGAGAGGAAACTGCCATTGCTCTGTCACTAACTAGAGCCGTGCAGGAGAGTGGATCAGGAGAGCTGACACAGCTGTGACAGGACCGCTCAACTATGATGAGGATGGACCAGGAACACAGAGCAGGGAGATTCCTTATTAAGGCAGTCTGAAGAAACAGGATAGTTTTCCTCTGACCAGGATAGTTTAAAAGAACAAGCACAAACATGAACTGGGTAGCCTCTTGTAGTTTTCTAAGTCTCAGAAATGGACTTCAATATACTTTACCTATTTATCATTTATTTATTCGCAATGCTGGGGATGGAACCCAGAGCCATGCACACGCTCCCTACGTGCTCTACCATAAAGCCACATGTCCAGTCATGTGCTTTGGAGCAAGCTCTGCTTCTCCTCATCTCACTGCTGCTCTCATCCTTCCCCACACATTCTGCTACAGACCCAGGAGCTTGTGGGAGTTCTGCCAGCAGGGAGGCCCATGACCTAGCAGCAAGAGAGAGAGAGTACACCCTTTGACCCCTTTGGGCAGCTACACGAGCCCAAGAAACCTGCCAGCTCAGCCTCAAGATGGGATTTCAGGGCCACCCCCCAATTCTACCACTCTGCTACTGCTTCAGGCTACGACTCCCACCCAAGGTTCTACCCACCCTTCCCCAACACCCAGTGCACAAGGCTCCAGGAACTGGCAAGCTGAGGGCTTGAGGAGGAAGGAGCCCAGCACCACACACCTACTTGCCTCACTGCTTCAAGTCCCAACAGGCCCTGGCCTCGCCAGCCCCCACAGGCAGGAGCAGCAGCCTGCATCTGTTGGCTGCCTTCCCTGCTGGAAGACGTGCAGCTCTAATTGTTCAGTGACCCACAGCCAGAAAGCAGCTCAGGGAGAGAACAAGCCACAAACATTCCACACTGCATGGAGGGGACCCCTACCACGTCCTGTAGAATCACCACTAGGGAAACCAAGGCTCTGACACAACTCCAAAGCAGACTAATGCTCCCTACACCATCCTCACCAGGTATAGGAAGGCAAAACTCACATTAATCACACTCAGGGAGAAGAAACTATTTCTTCAGGAGGGGTTTTCAAGGATGCATGGGTAGCTAGCTCACACTTATAATCCCAGCTACTCAAGAAACAGAGTTGAGATCATGGTTTGAGGACAGACAGAATAAAAAGTGAGGCCCTCTCTCCCCTCATTTCAAAATGTCAGTTGGGTATGGTGGTGCAAGCCTATGATCCCAACTACAGGGGAGGACACAGGTTAGGAAGTTTGTGGTTCAGGCTGGTTTCAGGCCAAACCCAAGACCCTGCCTGGAAAAAAAAAAAAAAAAAAAAAAGCAAAATTGGCTGGGGATGTGGTTCAAGTATAAAGAACTTACCTGCCTAGCAAGCACAAGGTTCTGAGTTCAAGCCCGGTATTATTCAGAGTAATAAAAAATAATAATAATGATACAAAGACCCCCCCTCCCCCCCTACACAGAGCTTCAGACAACACTGTGTCACAGTAGGTACCAGCTTTTCCGTGAGAACCAGTCCAGGAAAGGGGCAGCAGCTCCACCTGCTGGGGGCCTTTCCCAGCCTGTCACCAGGAACCAGTTCCTTCTACATAATAAAAGATTTTGTTTTATTCAAGAACAAAGTGAGAACTTAGCAAATGCTTCTGCTTGGTCAAAAAGATCCAAAAATATGAACATGAACTAAAGACTGAACCAGGGACTCAGGACAGTGATCGTCCTGGGCAGTCTCAGTGGTTCCACAGGTACCATGGGTAGCCCATGGAACTGTGCTTTGGAGACTTGGCTTATGCAGGATCCCTTAACCAGTGCCAATCCAAGAGAAGGTTCCCATTTCTGCAGTCTGTCTATAGCCCTTTGGCACAGCCAGTTATATGCCATGAATGACCCACACCACCCCGAGGCTGGAAAGGTAAGCACTAAGAAAACTCTCCCCAATGACCCAGAAATCTAGGGTCCCATTGAACCAAAGCATCAAAGCTGAAATCTATTCTCAGAACCCTTGAGGCAAAGCCTGTCAGGTATTACTTAGAATCCTTGGGCCTGAGGCAACCCTCTGTGTCAAAGCAATTCAGACACCTAGCCTCATTCTCTTGCTTCTGATTACCCCCAGGCTGAAACTCTTTTCAGGAGAGGTACTAGGATGGACTCTCTAGCTCCTTTTGGTGTGCACATGCATGTCCATTTGTGTCTGCATGCCAGATGTGTACCTATACCCATGCCTGCTTATGAGTCTCTGATTGGTGCCTTGTCTATCTGTGAAAGTGAGAGCCTAAGAGAACCTTTAAGTAGATGTAGATGTACACTTCATGAGAAGGCATTCAGGCATATTCCCAATCCTCTCCCACCCTCCTACCCAGCAATGGCAAGAACCAGAGCCGTGATAGACAGTTGTGGATCCAGAAACACATTCCTTGGCATCTAAGACAACAGAACCACTTTGATCAAAAACCACTTGAAAAGCCTCAACCTTCCCTTTCCCTTTGGCTTCTTGGAGCCTCCCGGGCCCTAACATCTCTGACGAGTCCGGGACTCCAATTAGGACTGACTGAGCTCAGGCACCTCTCCACAGTGGAGTGCATCTCCTTTTTCAAAGTAAAAGTTGCTCATTTCTGCTCCCCTACCCTTTATTTTCAGAACACAAGATATGAAATACAGTGTATCACCCTGAGGAAACAGGCTTTCATTTTAAGTTTTATACAGAAATCTAGCAGTCATGAGCACTTAATAAGTATTAACACTAATTCTTTCCAAAAGAAAATTCTTCATATCCATGTACAGCTGTTCCTCCTCCAGAGGGGAGGTGCAAGTAAGCTTCCCAGAACTGTTTTCCCTGTTCTCCCACACTTGCTCTAAGCATGCTCAGTCCTGTTCTGACTGGCCTTGGCCTACCATCCCTATAAGGAAGGGAAGGGTGGAACCCTGGGAAGAGAAAGAAGCAGCCCGGTAGAGTCTGGGGTCTGTATTCTCAAATGAGGCCATTTAGTTTTGGAACTAGCAGTTGGCAGGAAAAGTGTTCTGTGTTGTTTCGTTTTTGTGCTTGAATTCAGGCCTCACACTTTCACTTGGCTTTCTCCACTCAAGGATTGTGCTGTCACTTGAACCACACCTACACGTCTGGCTTTTTGATGATTACAGATAAGAGTCTCACAGAATTTCCGGTCTGGCCTGGCTTCAAACCATGATAAAGACCTTAACCTTCTAAGTAATTAGGATTACAGGTATAAGCCACTGGTGTCCAGTCTGTTATTTTTGTCAGTTGTGGGACTTGAACTCTGGGCCTGAGCATTGTCTCTGAGCTCTTCAGCTCAAGGCTACCGCCCTACCCCTTGAGCCACAGCTCCATTTCCAGTTTTCTGGTAGTTGAGATAAGAGTCTCAGGGACTTTAGCACCCAGGCTGGCTTTGAACTGCAATCGTCACATCTCAGTCTCCAGAGTAGCTAGAATTACAGGTGAGAGCCACCATACCCAGTTCTCTGTTCTGTTGGGGGGGGGGGGTTTGTTGTTGTTTTTTTCAGTGGGTCATGGGGTTTGAACTCTGGGTCTGGGTGCTGTCCCTGAGCTCTACAGCTCAAGGCTACCACCCCACTCCTGGGCCAGGGCACTGTCCCTGAGCTCTACAGCTCAAGGCTACTGCCCTGCCCCTAGAACCACAGCCCCACTTCCCGATTTCTGGTGATTAATTGGAGGTAAGAGTCTCAAGGTCTTCTGTGCCCAGGCTGCTTTGAACCTTGATCCTCAGATGCAGTGTCCTGAGTAGCTGGGATTACAGGTGTGAGTCACTGCCCCCAGCTCTCTGGCTCTCTGTTCTGATTGATGTCAGCTTCATTGATAAAAGAATAGGTGTGTCTAGTCCTAGAGTGTGGCTTAGTGAGTTTGATTCCTCAGTTCCACTTACATCCATACATACCTACATAGAAGCCAGAAGTAGTGTTGTAACTCAAGTGGTAGAGCATTAGCCTTAAGAAGGCTCAAGGACAGTGCCTACACCCTGAGTTCAGGCCCCATTAACTGGCAAAAAAAAAAAAAAGAAAAGGTATGTTCTATGAATTCCTAGTTCCATGAGTTTGTATCTTCAGATGTAAAAGAACAAGTTGAGCACCAAAGACTCATGCCTATAACCCTACTCAGGAGACAAAGATCAGAAAGACTATGATTTGAGGCCAGCCTGGGCATAAAAGTTCACTAGGTGCCATCTCCAAAACAGCCAATTGCAAACAAGGTTGGAGCTACAGCTAAATGGTAGAGCACCAACTAGCAGATCGCAAATCCTCATTCAAACCCTGGTATTACCAAAAAGAAAGAGAGAGAAAAAAATTATCCCTGGATAAAGGATTCTGAATAAATGGTGAATAAATTCAGTCTACCCACTGAATAGAACACCAATTACTAAAAACCATTATTTTAATTTCCACTATGAGCATATATTACTTTTGAAAAAGTCAGATATGTATCACAATGGGAAAGAGCTGATCTAATTAAAAACTAGGCTATAAAATATAACTGTAATTACAACTACAAAACACAAAAATACTAACAAAACCTGATGCCTAGCTTTACAAATGGAGGAAATAAAGCAAATTGTGCATAGTTGTTGTTCAGCTCATAGCTTTAGCTCCTAAAATCCGATAAATATTTGTTGCTCGTATAAGGATTGGGATTAAATATGAATTTTAAAAACTTTAGATGTTGTACACAGAAACAAGACTGATTTCTTAATCCACAACAATGCCATGGGGGAAAGTACTTTAATGTTCATAGAAAGGCATCGACTACCAGACTGACAAGAAACCATGCTCACAAACAGAAAATCCACACATTTGGACTAATGGAATCTGAAGTTACTTCAAAAACAACGTATTGCTGATGTGGAATGATACGGCTATTTTATGCTATTTTATAACACTTCAACGTTTTCGACAATGCTGAAATCTATAAATAGCTGGGGAGTTTACTGTTTCTTTCTTCACCTTCACCTTCTGAGTTTTATCCTGTAAAAGTAAAAAGATGATCAGTAAACAGAAAGAGAAAGCTTGTGAGACAGGAAAGCTGAAAAGTTTCCTCAGAAAAAGCCTTTAAGGTATCTCTTAAAATTGAGAAGACATGGAGCTCTCCTGCCCTGGGCAGCCAGTCTATGCAATGACTCGCCAGAACATCCAGACAGTACTGTACTGGGTATGTATAGCCTGCAGATCAACCTAGGAGAGTGCTCAAATAACTGTTGCATTTAAAATTCTAATTCTCATTCTCTCACGGAACCCCAGTTGAGAAAGGCTGACCTCAATGATCTGCAAGGCTAAAGAATTTGACATTTAGAAGAGTAATAATATGAAAGAGGCATCTTCTACTCCTTAGCTCTGCTATTTAACTACACAATGTTGTCTATTTTTAAACACCAATGAGTGACATGCACTGTTTTGTTAACCTGTTTAAATGTTACGGGAGCTGCTTATAAGCTATAAAGTTCATATGCTACCCGATCCTACCCTTTGCTGTTCCAAGGCACTGACTAATAACCCCCTTATTACCTTCTTAATCAAGGAACATTTCCACACTGTCAGAGCAAGAAACACTGGCTCAAACCACTGCCCCTGAGGAGCAGACATTTTCACTGGGCTTGATTTACACACAGCTGAAATTCAGTCTCAGTTAAGACCTTTACAAGGAGAGAGAGGGCTAGAGTATGTGCCAAAGGCTCTCTCGTACTCACCATGAGATCTTTGCGTGTTTGTATTTTCTGGGCAATAATGAACAATTTCTTCTCTCGTTCAATCCTCTGTGTCAAGCAGTTATACTGTTTTTCCCTTTCTTTAGCTATCCGCTAGAGAAGAAACACATATATTTTCGACAAAATAATTAACAGGCAAAAATGAATAAGGAACTGGTTCTTAGCCTATAAATCAAATCCAAATGCATAAATGGTTTCATAGACTCCCTTATTTTCATGGACTACCTTATTGAAACCTGTCATTTTACACATGTAGAATGAGGTCTAGAGAAGAAAAATGACTGCCTAAAAGACACACAGTTCAGGACTGTCAGAGCAGTCAGACTATGCTGATTCCTCTAAAACAAGAATTTTCCCATTGCTATGCTATGCTAAGCTTTTTCAAATACCGTGTAACCACCTCAGTTACCTAAGATGATTGTAGCAATGTACTGGAAATCCTACACAATGTGAGCAGGGAGCAACCGAAAGGCCACTGGCCATGGGTTGATACCTGAGACTCTTAGAACACAGATGGCAAAAGGTTATTTTTTCACGGAGCTGACCTGAGTATATGCTCAATGCTAATGCCTCAGAGGCCATTGGTTCCTCTAAGAAACTGATGATACACTGGGCTTTTCCTGAGATAACATGTCAGGTGACATATCCAAAATGCTTGGGATCAAGAGTGTTTAGGGATTTTGAATTTGGGGGGTTGGGGGACGTGGAATATTTGCATGTACATAGTACACATTTTAGACGTATCTGCAAGCAAAGTTATTCCATATATTCCTCTATACAGCTTGAAGGTAATCTTTCACATTTTCAGTATACCTGAATTCTGACTGTAACCCATCATATGAAATCAAGTATGGAATTTTCCACTTGTGGCATCACGTCAGCACTCAAAAAAGGTTTCCATTTCTGGAGCATTTTGGGTTAAGAATGCTCAACCTGTTAGAAGTATTTGCACAAAATTTCAGTGTGGGAGGTGAATGTTCATAGATCTCCTAAAGCCCATTCATGGATTGTTCACCCACTCCAAGTTCCAGACTTGCAATCCACCCACAAGCAGTCTCGTAACAAAATCTGAACAAAACAATACCAGACAGAAATGGCAAGATCTAAACCTTCATAACTTCTAAGAACTATGATGGTGAACTACTCTCCACAGGAGTTTGGAAAACTATTCTCTTTAAGGACTACCACCATACTTGGGAAACGTCAGCAACATAGCTAATTGAAAATACAACTAATTGACAAACAGGGTTATCACAAGAACACTAGTCAGCCGGCTCCTCAGCTGGAAGTGTTATCTTCATAAAGAAGAATATTACTGGGCTCCAGACTTCAACAACTCACCCATTCTAGCATAGTCTCACAGCAGTGGTTTCAGACAGCTTTTGTTTTCACTTTATTGCACAGACTGTCAAATTTATGGGATTACCCAATATAGTCAAACTAATTAGGGGTATTTATATTACTAAAGCAAGTTTAGCTGCCTCTGAGCGAGAGAAAACTGCTGTGAAATTAAACATTGGAAGCAAAACTGATGCAGTGTAAATGATTCAAATCAAAACAGAACAGCTGTCTGCTTGAAACACATTGACAGCATTTTTTTTTCCCGAATGAATCAGTCAGAAGTGAGAGTTCAACTCTAGAAAGCTTTGGGGAATGACATATCTGCCTCACAACCCTGTTAAGTAAATGGAAACCACCATAAAAAAAAAAAAGTCAAGGGCTGGGAGTGTAGCCTAGTAGTAGAGTGCTTGCCTAGCATGCATAAAAGCCCAGGGTTCAATTCGTTAGTAGTACATACGCAGAAAAAAATGGAAATGGTACTGTGGCTCAAGTGGTAGAGTATTAGCCCTGAGAAAGCTCAAGGACAGTGCCCAGGCCCTGAGTTCAAGCCCCAGGACTGGCAAAGAAAGGAAAGAAAGGAAAGAAAGAGAGAGAGAGAGAGAGAGAGAGAGAGAGAGAGAGAGAGAGAGAGAGAGAGAGAGAAAAGAGAAAGAAAGAAAGCGAGCGAGGAAGAGAGAAAGAGAGAAAGAGGGAAGGTGGGAAAATAAGATGGGGGGTGGGGGGAGGGAAATGGAGACCAAGACATGAGAGAGGGTATCAATGTTTGTGAAGTAATGCATCTTCTATCTGGTAAATATAATGTAACCCTTCTATTAATTACAATAAAAACTATATGAGGGGCCGGGAGTTTGGCCTAGTGGTAGAGTGCTTGCCTAGCATGCATGAAGACCCACGTTCAATTCCTTGGTACCACATACTTAGGAAAAGCCAGAAGTGGTGCTGAGGCTCAATTGCTAGAGTTCTAGCCTTGAGAAAAATCCAAGGACAGTCCTCTGGCCCTGAGCTTAAGCCCAGGATTGGTAAAAAAAAAAAAAAAAAAAAAAAAAAAAAAAAACTATATGGAAGAAGAAAGGAAGAAAGGAAGGAAGGAAGAAGAAGGAAGGAAGGAAGGAAGGAAGGAAGGAAGGAAGGAAGGAAGGGAAAGGAAAGGAGGGATGGTGATAGGTGGGTAGTGGTGGCTCATGCTTGTAATCCTGGCTACTCAAGAGGCTGAGATCTGAGGACCTCAGCCCAGGCAGGAAAAGTCTGTGAGACTCATATCTCCATTTAAACACTAAAAAGCTATAAGTAAAGCTGTGGTTCAAGTAGCAGAGCATTAGCCTTGAGCAAAAAAGCTTAGAGACAGTGCCCAAGCCCTGAGTTCAAGCCCCAATACTGGGATGCGTGCATGCATGCATACATACACACACACACACACATGCGTGCATACACATACACACACACACACACACACATGCGTGCATACACACACACACACACACTCCACAAAGCACAGGATCAGAGTTGGATTCAAACCAAGAACCTAAGCTCCTGACCATTGACTGGATCACAAAGTAGGCATACTGGAAAGTGCACTTGGAGTAATCAAAGTCTAGCTTACAAACAGCATCTGACAAGCCGAGCACAGTGATTCACTCTGTAATCCTAGCTACTCAGGAGGCTGAGATCCCAGGATTGGGGCTCAAAGCCACCCCGGGTACTAAAGTCTGTGAGACTTATCTCCAATTAACCACTAGAAAACTAGAAGTGGCAATACGGTTCCACCAGGAGTACAGCTGTAGCCTTGAGCTGAAGAGCTCAGAGGCAGTGCCTAGGCCCAGAGTTCAAGCCCTGAGACCAAAAAAAAGCGCATCTGACTTACACTCAGAAAATTTCAAAATTTTGAATACTCTGAACCATTTCCTAGCCTACAAATGCCTTAAGATTCTGAGGAACCCTTCCGCACTTTCACCCCAATCACCAAGTCCTCCTTCCACTATGCTAAGACAGTGGTAAACTCTGGTTTCCTTTAACTATTGAATACAATGGCCAAGAAAAATTTTTAAATAAATGAATAAAAGACTCAAGAGTCTTCCAAATTCCCATGTGAGCAAAACGGGGAAAATTACCTTAAGTCGAGTCTGACGAGTAACTCCTTTCACTTTTTCCTTCTGTAAAGTCTCTATCCTGGGTCTATTAAATACTCTGTCGACTAGTTCCGGGGCTGTTTGCAGGTGAGTAGCAATATCAAACTGTTCAACTAAAAGTGAAGACAAACTTTAAGACACTGTCCATCTCTAACACTGGCCCACAATAATAATATGGCAGGTTGTCCCAGAAACCTTCAACATTTCATACCTTCCTTTTTGGTGTCAAAAAAGAACACATGCTTATTTTGCTGCTTCCCCTGGAAATCCAGCAGATGGAGCTCTGATTTTAGTCTTTCAATTTTCTAGAATATAGAATATGTATGGTCTTTAATATGAGTTCTTCTGTACTCTGATATGAATTACAGACACTTAGAACATTTCACGTTATTATTATTATTATTATTATTATTATTATTAACAGCTAATCAAGAATTCATTTGACTCTTCAAAAGGAGAAGAGAACCAAAATTTATCAAGAAGCAACCAATTTACCAGACACCAGGCTAGATATTCCACAAAACTCAATCTTTATAACAGAGCTATAAAATATCAATGAACAAACCCTGGGGCTTACAAATGACAGAGTCTGAATCTACCTTTCATTTGTCTCATTCTCAAATTTGAACTGTACTTTCCAAATGTTTACTTTTAAATCTTAACAGAGTCAAGCATACTCTACAGTATGCCACAATACCACTTAAGCCATACCATTTTCCCAATAAAGCACACTACAAGACTATAAATGCCAGAAGAAATCAATTGGTAACTTGAGATTAATGGATTTCTTCCGTTTCTCAGCCAAGAATCCTATGTCAGAACAAAGAGTTGTTACCTTAGCTTCCGCAATCCTTTTCATTTCTATGTATTTGACATCCTGTGTTCTCATCAGCTTTAGCTGTTCCGGAGTTACTTCTTCCTTAGTCTCCTTAATAATATGAACTCCATCCTAAAATCCAAATTTAAAACATACCTTCCCTATTAGAATATGATCATTAGTAAGCTATTGGTTAGAACAAATGCAACCCAGTCAATGCTGCCTCACACACAGTAACACAAGGTACTGGTTCTCTTAAGAAGTAGGTTCACTGCATCCCCTCTAATCATCTACTACTCTCAGAAAACTCTAAGTGGAAGACAACTTGCACACAGAAGCAGAAATGCACCCTATTCAAGCAGGGGCAGGTCTGCCTTAGATAACAGCACCTGGACCAACTGCAGAAGGGCTAAAGCCAAGGATCCTTCCTCTCCATTGCCTCCCTTACCTTTATTTTTTCTTCCCTCCTTCCTTCCTCTGTCTCTGTCTCTTTCCTTCTTGCCAGTCCTGGGGCTTGAACTCAGGGCCTGGGCACCATCCCGGAGCTTCTCTTTGTTCAAGGCTAACACTCTACCACTTGAGCCAAGCTTTTCTTATTGATGTTGTACTAAAGAATCAAACCCAGGGCTTCATGCATGCTAGGACACTCTACCAAGTCACATTCCCAGCTTCACCTTTATTTTCAAGAAATTAAGAATCAAAACACCAACTTTAATATACTTTGTACCCACCTGGAGTTTAACCCGAGTCATTTTATAATAGAATTCATCTGGATTTTTTTCAAGAGCCTTCTTCCGAAGAGCTCTGAGGAATTCTTGTTTTTTATGATAGTCACTTAAAAAAAAAAAGAAAGAAAAAAGTTAAATGAGATTCACTGTGGATGGAGGGCAACAATACATACATACACACACACACACACACACACACTGGGCAGACTTCATGGGCATTTAAAATTTGATGTAAGCTGGGAATGGTGGAGCACTTTTAGGAGATTAAGGTAGGAGAATCACAAGTTGGAGACATCAGCCTGGACTACAAAGCAGAATATTTTGTCTTAAAAGTAAAAAAAAAAAAAAAACAACCTGTAAAAGTTCACACAAAAATGATTACTTGCTCCTCTAATCTATATCCCACTGAGTTAGGCTGGGTCCTCTGGAGAGTCCATAATCCTTCTTTTCCAATCATATCTAAAATGAACCATTCCGATCCCACATAACTCTTTGTTATGGAGACCAAAAGAAGCCCCAGCTCTCCTTGGATGGGGTTCTGGTACAAGTTCTAGCACCAAATAACCAGTATGTTTGAGAAACTACATATTGCCTGAGCCAAATGACTAGAGTGGTAGATTCTGAAGCAATACAATGTAGGTTTGAATCTGAGTTCCTCCTTCACTTCTAGCTGAGTAACTGTGGAACAATTAGTACACTGTTCTATATGCCAGTTTCATCTGTAAAATGCATATAAACAGTAACCTGGATGAATGTAAAAATGTAAATCTCTTAGAACACTGACACGCCAAGTCATAACACATGCTTATTAGGATTAGTTTCAAAAAAAGAAAAACCAGCCGGTACGGTGGCTCATACCTGTAATCCTAGCTATTCGGAAGGCTGAGGTCTGAGGATCAACCTTCAAAGTCAGCCCAGGCACAAAAGGATCTGAGACTCTTAAAAATGGAAGTGGGGCTTGGCTCAAAGGTAAGGCAATAGCCTTGAGCTGAAGAGCTCAGGGACAACACCCAGGCAGAGTTCAAGCCCCATGACCCACCCAAAAAAAAAAAAAAAAAAAAAAAAAAGGGGGAAGTGGAGGGTAAGGTGGTAGACTTGAGCTGAAGAGTTCAGGGACAACGCTCAAGCCCAGGGGTAGGGCGGTACAGTTCAAGCCCTATGACCCACAAAAAAGAAAAACCAGTACACTCTGGGACTTACACCAAGAGCATAAGAAAGACTTCTGCTGACACAAACAGCTAGCACATAACTATAAGCCCATTGTAAATGAAGTGCTATAGAAAGAGAAAAATGGTCATGGTTTGTTTTGGTTTGGTTTTTTGGATTTTCTTGTTGCTGTTTGGTTTTTTGTCAGTCTTGGGGCTTGAACTCAACACCTGCGCACTATTCTTAGGCTTTCTCAAGGCTAGCACTCTACTACTTGAGCCATGGTGCCACTTCCAGCTTTTTCTGTGTATGTGATACTGAAGAATCCTGCAAGCTAGGCAAGCATTCTACCACTAGGCCAAACTCCCAGCCCCACATAGTTGTTTTTAAAAGTGTTTTGTAAGTGTTTTCATCATCACCCATGGGCAGGCTCACAAATACATCTTTCATATCTCTTCATTCTGTTCCACACACAGTAATATAAGAGACTCAACAAAAGAAATTTTAGATCCTATCTCTTACTTCAGGAAAAGGGAAGGGAAAAAAAGGATTCACCATTTGGCTCAAGCACAAGGACAGAGGGTAAATCAAAACCAGTAAGAGAAAATGATCTGGAGTAACACAGTAAAAATTATTTATAATGTAGCTAGTTTAGAGAGAAGTTTGGGGAGAGAGAAAAATATCCAGTGGACTTCCAGAGCTCTGGCCATCTTATCAATGGCAGGAATTCCTTTCCAGTTGGATACCGGCACTCAGCTGCAGGGAAGTTGTAAGCTTTCTTGGCAGCACCCCTGCCAGACTAGACTTACTCTGCACGGAGTTTGTAATCTTTCTTTTTCTCCAGAAGACCCAGATGTTTTCGAAAGCCAGGCTAGAAGACAAAAAGAATACATTTAACCTTAGTTCTCCAGCAAACATATGTTCAAATCAGTGTAACAGCTGATGGGACCAAATCTGCAGGGCCCAGTAAATCTATGTCCTTGGAGCCGACCCATTGCTGTGTTCCTTCCCCTTCCCCCTAACTGGGCTCTGCCCAAGGATGAGAGGGACCAAGCAGGTGCCAAGTCACAAGCAAAGCACTGCCATAGTAAGTTTCTTGGCCTATTAAGGTCAGAGAAAGGCAACAATGACTCGGCACTAAGCAAGCAGTTGCCAGTTGTACTAAAATTACTACTAACTTAATCCAAGGGCTTAAAAACTACTATGAGAGAAAAACATAGTAACAGGATGCAACTGTGGTAAGGGAACTAAATTTAGAATCTGGAGAATTAGGTTCAAATGCAAGCTTTACCTCTTCACAGTCTGTGACCTTGACCAAGTCACTTAACTTCTCTGAGCTGCTATTTCCTAACTGTATAATGAGATGAGTAAAGCCAGGTATGGTGAACTCTAAGGCAGGAAGATGGCCAGCCTGAGCTACATGGTGAGATGCTGTCTCAAAAAGAGAAAAGGAGCCAGGCACCAGTGGTTCACATCTATAATCCTAATTACTTAGGAGGTTGAGATCTGAGAATCATGGTTCGAAGCCAGCCTGGGCAGGAAATTCTGTGAGACTTTTATCTCTAATTAATCCAAGAAACCAAAGGTAGAGCTGTGGTTCAAAGTGGTAGAGAGCAAAAGAAGCTCAGGGACAGTGCCCAGGCCCTGAGTTCAAGCCCCAGGATTGGTCCCTCAAAAAAATAGAGAAAGGGAAGAAGGGACCACGATCTCAGGGTTCAGTGGGCCCCTGTAAGTGGCAGAGCCTATATAAGGCATGTCACATGGAAGGTACTCAGTTTACATTTACAGTCATCCCTTGCTACATTACGGTTCACTTATTATGGTTCACTGTTATCGCAGTTTTGTTGTTGGATTTTGTTGTTCTTGTTGCTGTTTTGCCAATCTTGGGGCTTGAACTCAAGGCCTGAGCACTGTTCCTGAGCTTCTTTTGCTCAAGGATAGCACTACCACTTGAGCCACAATGCCACTTCCAGTTTTCTCTGTTTATGTAGTACCGAGGAATCAAACCCAGGGCTTCATGCATGCTAGACAAGCACTCTACCACTAAGCTACATTCCCAGCCCTACTGAAGGTCTTTTTAAAAAATATGTAAATAGTGATTGCTAACCTATGAAAGGAGTTACAATCCAGAGAACCCCATGATAGATGAAAATCCATGAAGTAGCAATAAGTGAACCTCAATAAAGGAAGGGACTATATAATACTGCAACTTTACAGATTTTCACCTATCCTAGGAGTCTCTGGAATGTAACTACCCCTTGGGCCATAGGTCCACTTCCTGTTTTCTAGTGGTTAATTGGAGTTAAGAGTCTCACGGTCTTTAGTGCCCAGGCTGGCTTTGAACTTCGATCCTCAGATCTCAGCCTCCTGTGTAGCTAGGATTACAGGCATGAGCCACCGCACCCAGCTAAAGTAGAATTCTCAACAGTCACCTTCACCACCTTTTTTCTTTCAAGAGATACAACTCCACACCTCTTCAACAGAAGATAGCATTTATTTTAAATACAGCCAAGGGAGTTTGACAGAAAGGAAACTTAAGGGTCAAAAGAACAATATAAAAGGGCTGAGAGCATGGCCTAGTGGTAGAGTGCTCACCTAGCATGCATGAAGCCTTAGATTCGATTCCCCAGAACCACACACACAGAAAAAACTGGAAGTGGCACTGTGGCTCAAGTGGCAGAGTACTAGCCTTGAGCAAAAAGTGTTCAAGGACAATGCCCAAGCCCTGAGTTCAAACCCCAGGATTGGCAAAAAAAAAAAAAAAAAAAAGGACAACATAAAGCAGAAATCTTAAAATCTCTGGCACAGTAACTCACACCTGGACCCAGTTCTAAGAAGGTAGAGAGGCAGAGAGAGGTCTGAGCCTGACCCCAAGGCCAAAATGAATGACTATCTGGGGACTACCTAAAGCAAAAAGGACTGGAACATGGGTAAGGTCCTGAGCTCAAGTCCAGAATTTCATCATCCCTCCTAACAAAAAAATTTTAAGACCTGTCATATTGCTTGAATGTACATGTGTTGGTCCAGAGAGAAAAGGAAACCTGACATCACCTATGTAGTCTATTTATCCCCTGCATATAAGGTATCTTCAGTTGCTCCCCAACTGCCTCACTAAAGGAAGAACAGGATAAAATTTGGAGTATCTAAACAGGAAGTATTGTAGTCAATATGCTCATCCATCTTTTCACCAAGGCCCTTTCCTCTCCCTTCCCACTAAATAGCCTTCAATTCCTGCAGACACACTGCCATGACCACCAGCCTTCAAAGCCACTCTGTTACTTCAAATCTTCTTACAACAATACACCAATCTCTGTAAGTATCAGTTCCCACTTGCAACATCATACATCACAGGGATATGATATTACCACCTTGTAGAGCATGTAGGGATGTGCATTGTATATTGCAATGTTCAAGATATGCACCTTTATGTGGGGAACGGCCAGTCTGGGCTACACAGAACTTCTCCCAACCAATCAAGTGATGGCTTTGCCTTAACAGGCAAACCGTTCTCCAAGTCCACCAAATTTAACCATGAGGTGCTCTCATCATCTCAACCCCTTTCCACACATATTCCAAGTTCGCAATCTTTCATGTGCTCTTATGAAGTTCTATTATTATATATCTCCTAGTAGTCTCTGGATTCAAAACACCTGGAGGTAACGTTTTGCTTTGCCACTTGCCAGCTTTAGCTTTGTCTTTGAGCGAAATACTTAACCTGTTCAAGCCCTTGTTTCCTCATCTGTTAACATGAGCTACTTCTAAATAGTTTTTGTGAGTTCAATGGTAATGAATATAAAATACTCTTCATTTTTTGTGCACTCCTAGACATTATTAATTTTAGATCAATCTGCCTATACCCTCCTATACAAAATGGCAAATTATACTGTGGTTCCAACACATCACTGAGCACATAGCAAGTGCACAATAAATGCTAATAAGCAGACTGTCTCGTGTCTTAAGTCAAGTGAACTTGAGATATATCCTTCCCCTGCTGCTCCCATCTAAAATGAGGTTGAACTTAAGATATCCATAAGGATCCTTCTGATGTGATTTCTGACAACAGCCATGTGGAGAAATGAATTCTACGTAGGCACGTGCTTATTTCTATTCAACCTTCTCACACAGACATCCTTCTGGGAGACCTGGTATCTACCCATCTATCCTGCCTGAGTTGAGTGTCTGTAAATGGTAATTATCTATTTGTTCTATCTGATTTTAGTGTCTGTCAATGGTCAAGTCAATCTCTGGATCTGTTTCACAGGCATAAACCATGGAAGATCCCATGCTTGGTACCGACCCATGTATTCCGCAGGCAGAGCTCAGTGTCGGGTATGGGTTCCAATTCTAGCTTCGGCCTCAACTTCCCAAGGGAAGGCTGGGCACTTGGCACACACCATCTCGCTTAATTACCCACGGAAACCTCCGCAGAGCGGGTCAGACTGTCCCCAAGGGGAAGGTGGGGACAAGGAAACTGCGCCCGGCCTCGGCCCCGCAGCCCCGGTCCAGCGACCGGGCGTCACCGTCAACACTTCCCTCTGTTACGCGACCCGGACCCCTGAGAGGTGAGGGAGTCAGGGCGGGAGCGGCTCGTAGAGCAACCCGCCAGCGCTCGTGAGGCCGATGAGATCCTACCTGACTTCGCTCTCGGTGTTCCCGCTGGCGGGACTTAGCCGCTTTGCGAAAAGCCGCCGCCATTGCCGCTGATTGCTGGAAAACCTCCGACGACAAGGATACCACACCGCCTGGATCACAACGTCGGTCTAGGCTACCGGAAGCGGGCCCGGCCGCCTAGAGGCTTGGAACCGCCCACTTCCGCCAGGCAGCCTATCGGAAGTCTGCTTTTCAGGAAATACGTCGCCAAGCTTGGAGCTCTCGACAAGCTGCTCCTGGGAGATGTAGTTTTCTCCGTCTAGTCTTGTGACTCCACCTAAGCCAGCTCCCTCCCCGAGGCTGGTCCACGAGTCCGGAGACCTGGCCTCAGCGCTCTGCCGCGCGTTGGCACCTGGGAACACGTGGTCTGGGCATTGCCTCCGGCTGTGGCTGGCTTGTGTGTGCTTATGTCGTCACCTGCAATTCTGCCCTAGTTGCATTATTCATGCTGTACATTGAAAGCTAGGATCAGTGTGAATCTTACAGTTTACCTGTAAAATGCACTCTGTGAAGAGTCTTAAAACCAAACCTGGCTCTGCCACTGTCTTACTGGCTCTATGACACTGAGCGAGTTTCTTGACTTTAATGAGCATCGTTCGTCTCACCCATAAAAGGCGGATAATAATAGCATGCACTCTGCCTCTTAGGGCTGTGGAGAGCACAGAACTGAAGAAGTGTGTCTATGACCCGCATAGAGGAGAATCACCTAATTGCAGTCGTTTCAAAGTTCTAAAGTCACTAACACTGAACACTCAGGAGGGAATGGCTGGTAGATTACCTGGCAAAACCTGTGTTAGAGTACAGTGTTAAGACTGGAACCATGGAATATTATTATTCTGATCCTAACTCTGACACTAGCCAAAGAAAAGTTAGTTTTGCTGAACCTCAAACTCTTCATCTGTAAAACGGTATGATACTATAACTACATGATTGTTGTGAAAGTTAAATGAAGTATGTTTGACATGCTTAATGCTGTGTTAACCTGTTAGTAGGTTCATGAGAAAAATGAAGCTATCATTGTTTTGTTGTTTTTTGTTTGTTGTTGTGTGTGTGTGTGTGTGTGTGTGTGTGTGTGCCAACACTGGGATTTGAACTTAGAGTCTAGGCCCTGTCACTTAGATTTTTATTTTTTATTTTTATTTTTTGCCAGTCCTGGGCTTAGGCTCAGGGCCTGAGCACTGTCCTTGGACTTTCTCAAGGCTAGAACTCTACCACTTGAGCCTCAGCACCACTTCTGGCTTTTTTCTATATATGTGCTGCCAAGGAATTGAACCTGGGTCTTCGTGCATGCTAGGCAAGCACTCTACCACTAGGCCAAACTCCCTGCCCCGTCGCTTAGATTGTTTTCTCAAGACTAGTACTCTACCACTTGAGCCACAGCTCTACTTCTAGCTTTCAGATGATTAATTGGAGAAAGGAGTCTCATGGACTTTCCTGCCCAGGCTGGCTTTGAATCCCAATCCTCAGACATCAGCCTCCTGAGTAGCTAAGAATTTCAGGTATGAGCCACTGTATCCAGCTATCTTTAAAAAAAAAAATCATTACTGACCCTGCCTCAAATCAAGGGTGGGGGGGGGGGCACCAGTGCAAAGCATCCTGAGGCATTTAATTTCTTTTCCACTACGTTCTGTAATTGCATCCATTTCTCACAACAGTAGTCATTTCTTCAGCTGAAAAGAAGAAAATCCTCTTTTTTCCCTTCTGGGGAAATCCTCTTTTCAGAGTCCCCAGAAATGCCAAGTTCAGGAGACCAGTGGGCATGAAAGAAGTGAAAGTAGCTTAAATCTACTATGTGACAGCTCTTTTCTACTCCTGCACTGGATCCTATCCCAACAAGGGCATAGATACCACATGCATCAACAAAACTCCATCTTGTCACCTGCCATTTGAAGACAAGCTTCATCATCCGGTCTGGGTCCACCTTTCTAGCCTCATGTCACTTAAGAAACTCAGCAAGCAGGCAAAGTCATCAGACAGTCGACAGTTCAGGTGGCAGCCCCAGGCACACATCTGAAGTCTCAGCCACTTCCTCTTAAGAAGTATTGACCAAGAGAGGCAGAAGAAGCTGTCACCCCAGAGATGGGGGACTCTGGTGTCAGCCCCATATTGAAATTGCAGTTGCACAACTCTCACCTATTGACTTGTTAAAGCCATGTTGTCAAGATCTCTGCGCCTTATGTCTCTTCCTCATCTTCTCTGTAAAATGATAGCAATAACCACCTCACTTGGTTTTTGTAAAGACTAAAGGAAGTTAAGACTAGTGGAAACATGATATCCTGTGTAGTTAGCAATTAACCATGTTCTCTCTGTGTTCCTCTTTCCCATGCTCTATGAAAATCACTAATTTCAATGTCTACATCCCTGAAGGCTTGGGGTCACAAGGAAAGTATCTGAACAATTTGAAAGAGGGTATTTGTTAAGCCTTGAGATCTCCAAAGGCTCTAGGCATTGCCGTGGTAAGGGTGAGCAATACACCAAGGAAGAAAGGGTATTTGCTCACAGGAGGAAGGAGGGCTTGTGGTTTGCAGGCACCAGAGAGTGATTCAGCACCCAGAGGAAACCATGAGAGGCCTGTCAGCACTGACCCAAGGCTTGCTTTTGAAAATTCTTGCAAGATGAGAAGACAAGCTGAGGGCCTTTGAGCATGAGATAGGGAAGAGCATGCTGTCCAGATACCACTTACCAAAGACTCACTATCCAGCACCCAGGCCCTGCTTCCAACTCTTGCTCAGCCACACCTGTTTCCTAAGGAGGGGGAGAGGACAGATTGGGGACAGGAACAGGGAGTCCATGTGGCTGATCCTTGAACTCCCTGGGGCACATCTTCCTGGGCCAATGGAAATAAAGTGAGCAGGGAAATGTGAGCCCACTGGGGAGGTAGAAATAGAGAGGGGAGGAAAGGGCATAGTCCCCCTGCCCCAGGCTCCTCCTGGTTGGCTGAGCCAAAGGTCTCCTAACTTTCTGTGACCTCTAGATTCCAAGTTTAAGCAGCAGGACCTTAATACTTGATCCTGAAAGAGAATGGAATCTTCACATACTGAAGACCCATTGTGGTGCCTTGGCTCCATCCTGAGAGCAGTGTCAGGAGCCAGAGTCAACCTCTGAACAGATGAACAGACAGAGGCTTACAGAGGTAAAATGACTACAGAGGACATAGAGCCTAATAAGCTCAATGTTGCCATAAAGGGCTTTGACAGTTGCCAGTATGGGTTTGACTAACTTTTCCATTATTAGCTAGCTGTGTGATTTTGGCAAGTTAATCTCTCTGTGCCCTCCACCATTTTGTCATCTCTGAATATGTATATATATATAATTAAATGTATTAATGTTTATCAAGTGTTTAGAGACAGGTACAAAGTAAGAACTCAGGAAATACAGGCTCTCATTAAGGCTGTTCAGCAGAGATTCAGGGCATGAATGAAGAACAGTGATTCCAAGACTCTGCCTTTCATCCAGCACCTTTATTGCTCACTTATAAACCATCCCTTTTTGATGACTCCCCATTTTTGCTCTCCCCTTACTGCAGAACAAACTCCTTCTGTCTGCTACAAGCAGCGTCTTCTCTGGATCACCCTGGACTGAGTCTCCTGTGTGTGCAAGGCAAAATCTCAGAAAAAAAAAAAAGTCCATACATGGGCTGCCTGTACATTTATTA
This sequence comes from Megascapheus bottae, assembly GCF_031878675.1. Taxonomy (NCBI): domain Eukaryota; kingdom Metazoa; phylum Chordata; class Mammalia; order Rodentia; family Geomyidae; genus Megascapheus; species Megascapheus bottae. The sequence continues at coordinate 60,746,649 of NC_143514.1, forward strand.
AACTCAATAGCCGAGGCTTATGGTCCTAACTGGGGAAGTAGGGATCCAAACTGAAATAGTATCCATCCATCCATCCATTCACTCATTCCTTCCTTCCTTACATGCCAGGCATTGGTTGTGCCCCCAACTGGGAGTGCACCTCGAAATCCCTGTCCTCATGCCACTTACAGTTGAGTCATCAATAAGAAGCCAGTCATTAGTTTTGAAAAGAAACCAGGTCCAGGTCCGGAGGCTTACTGGGGACCTAGAGAACAGATACAGAGGGGAGGGTCCTTAGGATCCTCAGCTTCCCAAGGTCCCTGTATTTCGCCCTGCATTGGGAGCTTGGGGTGTTGGGGTGGAGGGGAGCCTCCACGGGCATGTGCATCTCCCCTAGACGCCGATGTGGTTTCCAGGGATAGTTTGTTGTTTTGCAAACAGAACAGCAGAACCTCCTCTTTTCCTCCCCCAGCCTTCCAGACTGAAGCTATTTATTCCTAGTGACAAGCCTGAGGATCCCAGGGGGGGTGGCCTCAAAGACCTGGAGGGGCCTTCTGTCCCTGGCAGGCGCCAGTCCTCTCTCCCAGGCACGCTGACAAGCCAGAGGGTCAGAAGTTACCGAGGGTTCCTTCCCTTCTTTGCCGCCTTGCAGGGCCCCAGCCCCTCACACACTCCTCACACCCCTCCGGAGAAGGGCCAGGGATCTTAGGGTCTCCCTGAGCCGCAAAAGGTCCCCACGACCCCAGACGTGCGCTTTGGAAACAGAGGCAGGACCTGCCCGCCCGCCCTCCGAGCCGGGGTGAGGCCGGAGGTGGGAAGGTGGTTATCCAGGCTATTTATTGTCACTCGGTTACCGAATAAAGCCCTTTCAAGGTCAGGTCCTAGGCGTTTGGTCCCCGTTTGGTCCCCACTGACAGGGCCATGAAAGTAAAATAAAAACACCCCTTGTCGAGCATCACACTCGGGGGTAAGCTGGGGTGGGGGTGAGGGAGGAACGCGAGGGCGCGGGAGGACTCTGAGTCCCCAGAGGGGTCCCGTCCCGCCGGGTGCAGGAGGGGGGCCCTGGGGGGATGGAGTACCAGGGTCCCCGGCTGCAGCTGGGGGAAGGGGACGCGGAGAGAGACAGAGACGGAGGGAGAGAGAGAGGGACGGAGAGAGAGCGCGCTGGCGCGGCTGCAGGGGGCCGGGGTAGGGGGGAGTGGGGGGCCTGGGGGCGGCGCGGGGCGCTGGCTGTCGGGAAGGTCGGGGCGCCTGGTTCGGCCGGGCCCGAGGGGGGCTGGCTGGGGCGGGCCGGCGGCCGGCGGGGAGGGGGCGGGGTCTGGCCCCCGCCCGCGGGCTGGGGGGCCGGGGGCGGGGGCCGGGGGCGGGGCGGGCCCGCGCTCACTTCCTCGGAGCCTCGGGGCCGCGCGCCCACTCGCCCGCACCGCCCGAGGTCGCCAGTGCCTTGGCCGCGGCTTGCGCGGCCCCGCTCGGCCCCGCTCGGCCCCGCTCGGCCCCGGCCCCGGCCCGGCAGGTAGGAGCCGCCGAGGGACCCGGCTGCCCGCCCCACCCGCACCGCGCGCGCCCCGATCCCGCGCCCGCTTCGAGGTGAGCAGCCCCCCCATCCCCGCCCGACCCCGCTCCCAGCCCCAGGGCCACTGCAGGCAGAGGGACCCCGCGGGCGGCGGCGCCCCACACCCCGGCCGCGGGCTCCCTCCCGGGCACGCAGAGCCCAGGAGCGCGCCCTTCTCCGACCGCACGGCTGGGCGGGAGCCGCGGCCGGAGAGTTGGGCGGGGGAGGGGATCAAGTTTAAAATGGAACGTTCTAGGGGGACGTTGTCGGGTTAGAGAAACTGAGGCTTCTAGAAAGCCTGTCGAGGAGAGAGACCGGGCGGACGGGGACGCACCGGGGGCCGGAGACCATTCAAACAGGGGAGGGAGCTGGACGGACGGAGACCCAAGGCGAGGGCTGCACCGGGGTAGGAGGAGCGTTGAAGAAGCAGCAAGACGTGTGCTCCCTGAGAACACATAGCTGGACGTTTCCCAGGGACGCGGAGGGCCTGGGGCTGGAGCTTCCTTAGCCCCGTGCTAAATCCGCCTCCGGCCTTAAGAGACCTTGCCTGAGACAGATACTCCTGGCTGGCAGATGTGCAAAGAGATCAAGAACTGGACGTAGAGACAGATCGAGGGGTTGGTGGAAACCAGACGTTCAGCCCTTTGGGGACACTGAGCGATCAAGACGTGGAATGTATAGAAATGGAGATCTCCAGAGTGGAGGTAGAAGCTCTTTAGAGATTCAAAGAGACCTGAACATAAAGACAGCAGCCCAAGTGTGCAGAATGGGTGGAGGTCTGAGATAGACCTCCAGGAGAGACCCAGGCTTGAATAAGGTGTGGGGGTGGGGTGGGCTTACAAATCTATGGGGAGACAGGACTTTTAGATCATCCAGAAAGCAGTGGGCCTGAGACTGTAAGAGAGATTAAAAAAAAAAAAAAAGTAGCTCCATGCACAAAACTCAACCACCAAGACTAGCTTATTTTTAAACTCAAATCTTGGAAGAGCTGCTTCAGCCCTAAGGGACCCAGGGTGAATGAACTGTTCCTCTCCCATCCCTAGAGCAGCTGCCAGGTCTGCTCCCCACCCCCTTTTCCCTAAACTGCTTGGACTTCCAAGCCTTGTTGGGGAGGAAGAATGAGAGCAAAGTAGAGTTTGAGGTTAATGCCTGGTAGTGGGGATGCCCCCCCCCCCCACCTTGCAGGACTTCTATTTCTCTCCTTAAGTCTTCTGTCAACTCCTAGTAGTTGGGGGAGGGGTCTACTATGATTCTGACTCACAGCTGTGGGGCCTGGCCTGGGTCCTCTTAGAGGTGGTATGGTGGTGGGGTGGTGAGGAGGGAGGGAGGGGGGAGTGGGAGTAGACAAAAGGGTCGAGCAGTTGGCATGGGTAATTGGGAAGGCTTCTGGGTATCTTCCAATCACAGGACTGACAGGAGGAAAGCCAAGCTCTGATGTTTCTCTTGTCCTTTTCCACCGAAAAGCTCACCACCCCTTCCACCACCACTGAAGCATCTCCAAGGAGAGGACTTCAGGTTTTAAGGCACAGGACACATCATCTGATACCTAAGCAACCTTGGTCATGTCCTTGCCTGATCAGTGGCCTCTTTGTGTTCTGCCTGCCTTTTGTGAGATCTGATGAGATGATAGTGGGAATGTAGTTTGTGAGGGCAGAACAGCAAGCAGGTGTATACACCTGAGTACCTCTACCAGACCTCTTATAGCTGTACTCACTGGAGTCAGGCTACCTGGGCTGAAGTCACCACCGGTCCCAGTATTCTTCTCCGCCAGACACATGGGCCTCCAACCTCCACTATTCTCTCTAGGTCTGCTCTGAGAATGTCCAGCACACATCCCAGGCCAGCTCCCTGATCCAGGCCTGCTAAAGAGACCTCCTGTCAGACTCCAGCTAGGGGCTCATAACGAAAATACAATGGCCACAATCTCCTAAGGAGTTACCTGCCAGGTGCTTTGCAAGGATTCTCACATTTAAGCCTGAAAACCACTCTAGGAGGTAGGAGATAGTATCATCTCACTTAGTTAGATACACTAGTGAGCTCAGGGCATGTGACTTGTCCAAGGTCACAGGATGCCAAATCAGGTTTATATTTCACACTATGGCACTGTACAGATATGCGGCTATTCTGAGCTTCAGGAGGTTTACTGGGGTGGGAGAGGGATTACATGTTGTGTCTAGGTCCAGGTGTAGTTGTGTAGGCACAGGGGATGCAAGCCATTTGGCAGATCCCATCTTCCATAAAGCCTGCCCTTATCAACCAGAAAGAAATACAAGACTGTTCTTCCCCCCCCCCCCCACCTCCACCCCAAGTCCTCCAGCCTTGCCAGGGAAAGGGGGAGGGACAGGAACAGGCAGAAACAGGTGGGCTTTATGGTGCCCTTCACTGTCCTCATCAGAGTCCAGCTGGATAGAGGAAGAGATCTGGGGATTCTGGGAAGGAAGCAGAAGCCACACCCATTCCCTATTTGGGGTAACTAGTGTCAGAGCCCAGACTCCCAGAGGGCGGATCCAGGGCTAGCCTGGGCCTGGGAAGGTGGCTGCTGCTGCTGCTGCTGCTGGCCAAACTGGGAAGGAAAAGACCTAGGGCATATGGCTGCACTCCATCTGCATGCCCCCCTGCTGTCCTGTGGCTGACAGCCTGGGCAATCCTCAGATACTAGGCCAGAGGAAACCTAGACCTAGTGTCAGGGAGGGTACTCTACACCCTACAGCCTAGACCTTACCCTAGAAGTTTCTGCTTTGAAGACCCCAGCTCAGGTCATCGCATGCTCCCCCTGGAGTGTTAACTGGGTGTTCTTCCATTGGACAGAAGGGAGTTTTCAAACTCATCAGCCCCAAAGATTGAAGCCCTCTAGGCTTAGGGTGTCTGTTGGCGCCTGAAGTCTGAACTCCAGGCCAGAGCACCAGTGTTGGTGAGCGTTTCCCGTTGGGGGTGGCTGAGAAGAAGAGGGCTTTTTCCTTCAACTCCAGCCAGGGCAGGCTCTGGGGACTGCTAGTCCAAGGAATCTACTAGGGAGGGAAAGGGGGTTGGTGGGTTCCTTTGTACTTTCCCCAGGCCCATAGTGCAGGGTGAGAACATCCACTTCCTGTGGGTCCTCATGGTTCCCTTCACCACCCAGTTCTCAAGGAGCTTCATGGTGAAGGGAGCCAGAGCTAGGGAGCTTGGACTTTGGAGCCAGAGACTGAAATCGGGCTGTAGAAGGGACTGGGAACCCCACTTTCCACACACATACACATGCACACCCCTGTTCCTCACACTCCTGTTCCACAGGCAGCTGTGGGGATGACCTCATCCCACAAACATGCTTTGTTCCTGAGAAAATGGAAAGTGTCTGAGGTTTGGTGGGGGGCTGGGTGTCTGTAGCAATAACTCTCAGGACTCCCCTACATCCTACTCCCCACCAGAGAAGGGGTCCAGATTGGGGAAGACAGGTCTCCAGTGCCTCATGCTCTTCCATCCTTCACTCTCAGTCTCAGATTCGAAGGACTCAGAAATGGTGGGCAGAGGCTGTTCTGCCTGAAGCAGGGGAATATAAGTCATGACCCAGAGAGAAAAAGGATCTTAGAGACTTTGAGATGCACCCAGGAGAGATGTCTGGCACGAGGTGCCCAGGGGGGCACACTGGTCTTGTCGCCAATTCCTTTCTGCTTCCCCTGGCATCTCATTTTCCCTTTTTCTCCCTCTTGCTGGCAAAATCTGACATCTGGCTGTCTGTGCCAGCACAGCTGTGGCAACTGTTTGCAGCCAAGGCTGCCCGGGCTGGTATAATCAGAGAGACACAGCAAGGGTGGAAGGGGATGAAGGCAGAGGGTCCAGCTGGGGACACTTAGCTGTGTCCAGCTTGCAGGATTTCCTTCCTGCCTAAACTTACACGGAACGTCTCAAATTCCTCTTGCTTGGCTGATCCTCCTGGGAGGGGAGGCCCCATTTCTGACACCACCCTCCACGATTCACCAGTCCAGCATCTCTCTAGCATTCCGCCGTTTCCTGGATCAGGATGGGGCCTGAACTGCCCCTTCTCATTCACTAACTTCGCAGTTCAGAGCTGTAGGTAAAGGTTCCTTTATACCCCTCGGGCTCAGGGGCAGGTGAAAAGCCTGTCCATCTGGTGAAGGGTAGGGGGCTTCCTGTCCCTGCTATCCTGGGACAGTAGGGACAGTAAAGGCTAAACTAAGGCTGGGCAGGAAATGAGTCACTGACCCAGGAAAAGCCCCTTCCCCCCTCCCAAGATCTGCCAAGGCCAAGATAAGAAAACAACCCTGCTTCCTGATTTTATTTTTCCTGACCCTTTTCCACTTTTTTACAGAAATAAATATGTAGGACTCTTGGATTTCCATAAGCACCCCTTCCCTAGCCGTCTTCCCTTCCCTAGCACCTGCTGCCATCTGGCTCATCTGATATTTCTGGTGCCTGGTTCTTCTTGTATTCATTTGTTTGTTTGTTTTTGTGTGGTACTGGGGCTTGAATTCAGGGCCTGGATACAATACCTTAGGGTTTTTGTTGTTGTTGTTTTTTTTACTCAAAGCTAATGCTCTAGCTGGGCACAGGTGACTCTGCTTGTAAATCCTAGCTACTGAGGAGGCTGAGATCTGAGGATCGTGGTTCAAAGCCAGTCCAGGGGACCAAGAATTTGACCTAGTGGTAGAGTGCTTGCGTAGCATACATAAAGACCTGGGTTCAACTCCTTGGTACCACATACACAGAAAAGCTGGAAGTGGATGCTGTGGCTCAAGTGGTAGAGCCACTGTGGTTCAAGTAGTAGAGTGCTAGCTTCCAGGGTCAGTGCCTGGGCTCCTGAGTTCAAGCTCTAGGACTGGTGCATGCGCGTGCGTGCGCGCACGCACACACACACACACACACAAAGTTAGTGGTCTGCCTACTTAAGATACATTTCTACTTCCAGCTTTTTACTGGGTAATTGGACATAAGAGTTTTATGAATATTTCTGCCCAGGCTGGCTTTGAATCACAATCCTCCAACCTCAGTAGCTTGGATTGCAAGAGGCAGCCACCCACACATCTAGCTTTCCTGCTCTTTTTTTTTTAATGCAAATTGCTTTTTGCCACAGGATTAAGTTAGAGCCATTCTGGATGACCCATACCTCATGTTCCCACTTTCCATTCCTAACAGGGCTCACTCACACTGCCACAATGAGCGAGACATTCGACTGTGCCAAATGCTGTGAGTCCCTGTATGGCTGCAAGTACATCCAAACAGACAATGGCCCCTACTGCGTGCCCTGTTACGATGACACCTTTGCCAACACCTGTGCCGAGTGCCAGAAGCTTATTGGGCATGACTGCAGGGTAAGACCAGACAAGGCAGGGCAGAAAGAGGGTGGACCCTGACAGGAGGAGGCAGAGGATGGGTCCACCTCTCCCGGGTACCAGTATCCCTGCCCCCTGCAGGAGCTATTCTATGAGGACCGCCACTTCCACGAGGGCTGTTTCCGCTGCTGCCGCTGCCAGCGCTCACTGGCCGATGAGCCCTTCACCTGCCAGGAGAGCGAGTTGCTCTGCAATACCTGCTACTGCAGCGCTTTCTCCTCACAGTGCTCTTCCTGCGGAGAGACTGTCATGCCTGGTATGTCCCATGCCTGGCACCACTGTCAGGCCTTCACATGTGCCCCGTACATAGATGGAGGCACAGTATGGGTAGCAAACACAGCATGATCCTAGAAATCTGGCGTGCCTGTGACTTCCGGGGAGCTTGGGGTGCATAGGGATTGGTATGCCGAGTCTGCATAAGAAAGCTGGGCAGTTGCAAAAACTGATGCCTGCCTAGGAGCTAGGCATGTGTGGTATGTGAACCTGAAAGGTGTGCTAAAACTTGTGCTTGGTGCATTGGAACTTTGTGGGAGGAGAAATTAAACCAAGTATATGTAGAGACCCACAAGCTTGCCTGACAGACATGTAAAGACCTAGCATGTGTGGAGAGTGACGCGTTAGGAACATGGAGGAGCATAACATGAAGCCCAGCACTGGTGGCTGACACCTGTAATCCTTGCTACTCAGGAGGCTGAGATCTGAGGATTACTGTTTCAGCCAAAGCAGGAAAGTTCATAAGACTCCCATTAACCAGCAAAAATTCCGAAGTGGAGCTGTGACTCAAGTGGTAAAGCACTACTAACCTTGAGTGAAAAAGCTAAGGGACAGTGTCCATGCCCTGACTTCAAGCCCCCAGTACAGACACCAAAAAAAAAAGTACATAACATGTACTACACATAACATGCTTGGGACATTAGTAGTTAGTGTAGGAAGAGATTTGCTTGTGTGATATATGTGGGATCGTGTGTGTGTGTGTGTGCACGCATAAGGGCTTAGCATGTACTAGTTCACATGCTGATTACATGGGGGATGTTCAGATAATCTTATCAGACATATAGAGGAGGATTAACACATGTCCCTAACATGTGTGGAACACAGTGTTCAGTGTTTGGGGAGAGGCTAGCATGTACAGTATATATGGTGGTGGTCTTGCTGCATGCATGTGTGTGGACACCATCCTGTTGAGGCTGTAGAAACAGTAGGGATGACCGGGGAGGGTGATTAGTAGAGAGTGGCCCCCAGGACGTGGGACACAGCACCTAAATGGGACCCCTATTCCCCACAGGATCCCGGAAGCTGGAATATGGAGGCCAGACGTGGCATGAGCACTGCTTCCTGTGCAGTGGCTGTGAGCAGCCGCTGGGCTCCTGCTCCTTTGTGCCCGACAAGGGCGCTCACTACTGCGTGCCCTGCTATGAGAACAAGTTTGCTCCTCGCTGTGCCCGCTGCAGCAAGGTGGGGGCTGGGCCAGCGGGCTAGGGGTAAGGCCTGCTGTGTGGGATGGGAATGCCCACTCCCCCTGCTGATGGATGCTACCCCTGCAGACGCTGACCCAGGGGGGAGTGACCTACCGTGACCAGCCCTGGCATCGAGAATGCCTGGTCTGCACCGGGTGTCAGGCGCCCCTGGCAGGACAGCAGTTCACCTCTCGGGATGAAGATCCTTATTGCGTGGCCTGTTTTGGAGAACTCTTTGCACCCAAGTGCAGCAGCTGCAAGAGCCCCATCACAGGTGGGACAGGTGGAGGGGGGGTGCAGGCAAGGGCTGGGTGTGGTAGTGGGTACTGCTGTGGGGTAGGAGTCACCCCAGATCTGCAGCACTAACCTCTCTTCAGGACTTGGTGGAGGCAAGTACGTGTCCTTTGAAGACCGACACTGGCACCACAGCTGCTTCTGCTGCGCCCGCTGCTCCACCTCCCTGGTGGGCCAAGGCTTTGTGCCTGATGGAGAGCAAGTGCTGTGCCAGGGCTGCAGCCAGGGAGGGCCCTGAGCCAGGGTTCCTGGCCTGGGCTTTCCCAAACCAGGGCTCCAGGACTCCAGGACTCTGGCTCCTTTCCTGAACCATCTCTGGGACCCAGCCCCTCCCCAGAAAGAGGCTTCTCCTGAGCTTCAAGATTGTCTCCCCTATTCCATCACACTCCAACGGGTACTCACTGACCCTGGACCCCCAAACTCAGGCTCTTTGGGATTCAAGGCGTGCTACCCCAAATCTGGGTTCCAGAACTGAGCACTCTCTTCATAGTTTGAATTGCAAGATCAAGCTCCCTTACCCCAAATCAGGGCTCTAGATCCTCAGGCCTCGGAATCTAGACTCTGGGGCCCAGGTGCCCTTCAATCTAGACTTCCCTGCATCCTCCTTAAATTTCCTATCCGTGTCTGAGAAGTCCTCAAACATCATCAGTATGTTTTTTTTTTTTAATTCCATCCTCAAGAGCAGCGAGGGGGCGGGGAGGGGCCTCACTGTTAGAAGGTCCTAAGGTACAGGGGGCAGCCCACCTTATTTCCATCTTCTCATTTTATTTCAGCTCCATCTAGCCCAGAGATGGGCAGAGAGGGGTGGGGGCTAGCTCACCCCGTTCCAGATTCTGCAATAAAGCAGTGTGAGGAGGCCCCGGCCTTTGCGTGTTGGTCTATCCCGGAGGGTGACAAAGCTTTTCTTTGCAGACTGAAGCTCTTCTAGACTTCTGTGGGATGGGAAGCCTCTCCCCACCCCCGAGGAAGGGGATCCCCCTCATCAGCTACCGGGCTGTTCCTAACTCGGCCTGCCAACCTCCTGCTGGCAGAGGGCTCAAGCTCCCAGTAGAGAAGGGAGGTCCCAGACTGGAGCCAGGAGACAGTGGGGTTCTCCTCCCCTAACGGCTCCGCCCCAGTCCCCCCCTCCGCCCACCTCCGGGCGGGCGCCCAGATTCCCCAGCCAGGCAGACCCCTCAGCCTTTTAACCACCACCCCCACCCCCTTCCCGAGGATTAGTGGGGGCGGCCCGGGATCGGCTCTCTCGCTTGCCCGCCGCACGTTTTTTTGCCAAAAAAGGCAAGGATGCGGCCGCACGCGCCGCGGGAACATCTGGATCCGATTCCCAGCATGAATGGGTCACGGCCCCGCCCCCCGTGATTCAAGGGCGGGGGCGGGAATAAGTGGGGAGGAGAGGGGGGCTGTCTCCCGAAGTGGGGCGATGGGGCGGGGCGTGCGCCCCCGCCCGGAGCCTCCGGTTCCCCCTCCCCCGGCGGCTGCGCCTTCTGGCTGGGAGCGCAGGTTGGTGCGCTCCGGGGCCTCCGCGGCCTGCGGCTGGGCAGGGAGGGGCAGATTCAGCCCCGGGAAGGCGGGGCCCCACCACCGGGCGGAAACCGCGACGGGCACCGCCCGCCTCGAAGCTGCTGGGGTGAAGTCACGCATGGAGTCAGCGGTGCCTCCGGCATTGGAATCCCTCTGGGCCCCCATGCAAAGCCTCAGCCTTCTGAAGCCCGGGTGGAGGGACGATGTCGACACGAGTGCTTCCAGTGAATAACTGGTCGGGTTAGGTTTTTCTCCCGGGCTCACACCTCCTGCTCAGCTCCCAGCACGCATGCTCAATGAATACTTGTTGAGGGAGAGCAGGCCCAGCATAGAACCCAAGCTGGTCGAAGGGCTGGAGGCCCAGGAAACGTGCTATGGAGAAGCAGCCAGTCGTTGCATTTCAGAGTGGCCGGGAGACTCAAATGGCATGGCAGAGCCCAGCTCTTGAGAAGTCAGGGGCCAGGTTAAACAGATCTTCTCTCACCCTGGGGGGCAAAGCAGCCCTTGGAAATACAAGTCGAGTCGTGAGAGAAGATGGGCCGGAGAAGATCACTCTGACTGTGCATGAATAATGAATGGATCGGAGGGGTAAGATGAGCAGGCTGTCTGGGACACTTGCGCAGTGGGCAGTAATCCAGGAGAAAAAGACAAGCCTTGGAGACCCGTTTGTGTCGGTGTGGAATGGAAGGCTTCAGTTTGGGGGCTGAATGACGGAGTAGATGCTTGGGTGCTCTACCTCCCTAACAGAAGAGAAGGGGACCCTCAGCTACAAACTGTACTCTGTATTTCTTTTTTTCTTTTCTTTTGCCAGTCCTGGGCTTGAGCTCAGGGCCTGAGCGCTGTCCTTGGACTTTCTCAAGGCTAGAGCTCTACCACTTGAGCCTCAGCACCACTTCCGGGTTTTTCTATATATGTGGTACCAAGGAATCGAACCCGGGTCTTCGTGCATGCTAAGCAAGCACTTTAACCACTAGGCCAAATTCCTGGCCATCTGTGTATTTCTTAATTGGTAGTTAATTGCATATGAGTCTCACAGGCTCTTTTGCCTGAGCTGGCTTGGAACCACACTCCTCAGATGTCAGCCTCCTGAGTAGGTGAGATCACAGGCAGGAGCACCCAACTTTCATTTATTTCTGTATAAATATATATTTCATTAGAGGGATGGAGTTTGAATCTAGGCCTTGAACTTGCTAAGCAAGCACTTCACCATTGGAGACAGGCCCAAAGTCCAAATATATAAACATTTTAGATTGAATATCTTACATGCAATTTATTATTTATTTATTTTGTGTGAGTCATAGAGCTTGAACTCCACCTGGGCGGTGTTCCTGAGCTTTTTCAGCTCAAGGCTACCACTTGGGCTGGCTTTGAAACTTGATCCTCAGATCTCAGCCTCCTGAGTAGCTAGGATCACAGACATGAGCCACCATGCCAGCTCACATGCAATTTATTTTTAAATTTGATAAGTAATGCCTGAAATTGGGGCCTGTCACAAGAAAGAAAGAAAGTGTGGTAGATAAGAAAGAAAGGAAAGTCCAGTGCTGTAATTCTAGTGATTCAGCAGGCTGATATCTGAACATCCTGGTTCAAAGCCAGCCCATGCAGAAAGTTCATAGACTATTTTTTTGTCTGTTGTGGGGCTTGATCTCAAGGCCTGAGCGCTGTCCCTACACCTCTTTAGGTTAAAGGCTAGTGCTCTACCACACGACCCACAGTTCCACTTCAGGTTTTGGGGACTTTTCTGCCGAGGCTGGTTTCAAACCACAATTCCCAGATTTCAGCCTCCTGAGTAACTAGGGTTATAGATGTGAGGCACCAGCACCTGCCTCCATAGATTCTTAGGTCCAATAACCACCAGAAAACTGGAAGTGGTGCTGTGGCTCAAAGTGGTAGAGCACTAACCTTGAAGGAAGAAGCTCAGGAACAGCGCCCAGGCCACCCTGATTTCAAGAGCTACAACCAACTAAAGAGAGAGAGAGAGGAAGAAAGAAAAGGTGTATAGCTAAAAATCAACTCCACCAGGTGCCAGTGGCTTGAACCTGTAACCCAGATCTCAGGAGGCTGAGATCTGAGGATCGTGGTTCAAAGCCAGCCAAGACAGGAAATCCTTATCTCCAATAAACTACTCAGAAAAGCTGGAAGTGGCTCTGTGGCTCAAGTGGCAGAGTTTTGTGCTTTTTTGGGTACAAAGAGGTTGAGGGACAATGCCAAGGTCTTGAGGCAAACTCCAGATCAGAGGGAAAATCCTTAAATAACTTTCATGCTGTACTTGTGGTATATACAAAAAAATTTCTTACCATACCAGATTCTAAGACTGTCTCCTCAGGAACAACCACTTTGCTGTTACTTGGATATCTTTACAGGAGTAATCTTTCTGCCTACTTTTTTTTCTTTTTTGCCAGTCCTGGGGACTGAACTCAGGGTCAAGCACTGACTGTCCTTGGGCTTTCCTCAAGGGTACTGCTCTACCACTTGAGCCACAGCACCACTTTCAGCTTTTTTATGTATGTGATACTGAGGAATCTAACCCAGGTCTTTGTGCATGCTAGGCAAACACTCTACCACTAGGCCAAACTCCCGGCCCCTCTCTGCCTTTTTTTTGGGCGGGGGAGGGAGTTATGGGGCTTGAACTAGGCCTGGGTGGTGTCCTTGTACTCTTCAGCTCAAGGCTACCACCTTACCCTTAAGCCAATCCCCACTTCTCATTTTTCTAGAGGTTAATTGGAGATAAAGAGTCTCTCAGGTCCTTTCATGGCCAGGCTGGCATTGAACCTTGATCCTCAAATCTCAGCTTCCTGAGTAGCTAGGATTACAGGTGTGAGCCACCTAGCCCGGCTTCTGCCTATTTTTATACACTGCTGGGAATCTAGCCTTTTTCACTTTGTGTGGCCATTTTTCATACTCATCATTTCAGTTCATACAGATTTTATAACAGTTCTATGGAGGCATAACATATATCATAAAATTCATTCATTTAAAGTGTACAATTAATTTAAGCAAATTTAAAAGTTACTCAACCATTACCACAACTCAATTTCAGAATATCCTTCTTACCGCCAAAAGAATTCCTTGTGACTGTAGTCATTGCCAGTTGCAAGAAATCACTCATCTACTCTGTCTCCATGAACTTGCCTTTCTGCACACATACAGTGTAATTTTTCCATCTGACTTCTGTATGTAGCAATGGTGCTTTTCAGGGTTCACGCCTAGAATTCTTGAATAAAATAGTACTATATAGATGTGCCATGTTATGCTTATCTGTTCACCAGCTGATAGATCCTAGTGGCATCTAGTTTTTGTTGACTATGGATAATCTCATATATCACATGTTTTTATTTTACTCCCTAGAAGTGAACATACACACGTTATCAACTTCCTAGCCCTTCCCTATGCTGGGAATGAAATAATGGCTTTCACATGCAAGGCAAGGTTTTTACTATTGAATTACATCTCTAACCTTGACTTCATTTTTCAAGACTATTAGTGCTTCACTGTTAAGATGCACCATACTTCGAATCCCTTGCTGATAAAACAAATGAAGTTGTTTCCATATGTGAATCTTGTTAAAAACAAAAGCACTGCCAGGCACCAGTGGCTCACATTTGTATCCCCGCTATTCAGGAGGCTGACAGTTCAAAGCCACCTGGACAAGAAAGTCCATGAGACACTCATCTCCAATTAATCACCAAAGAGCCAGAAGTGAAGCTGTGCCTCAAGTGGTATAGCACTTTCCTTAAGCATAAATGCTCGGGGACAGCTCCTAGGCCCAGAGTTTAAGCCCCAAGGCTTACATAATAATAACGATAGTGGTAATAATTAGAGGAAGAAGCATCACTATATTAGAAGATATCGAGGAACAGAGAAAGGAAACAAGGTTTCTGAAGTCACAAAGCATGATAGAGATTGAAATTCCAGTTTCCCAATTCCCAATCATACTCAACTACTCAGCCTACTCAAGTATGTATGCCCTCACAGCGGACCCCAGGGAACCCCAGGAAACCAAGGGCCCACTTATCCCACTTTTGGGTCAAGAACGTACGGGATGGCGCCGCCACACCTCCGACCAGCAGGGGGCGCTGTGGCCATCCCGGTAACGTAGTCCAGCTCGCCCTGTGTTCCTTTTCCCTGGGTCCCCGAGGCACTTCCGGCCCGCGCGGAACTTTGGTGCAGCCGACGGCGTGAGGGACGCGCAGGCGGACAGGCGGCAGGAGCTGCTTCCGGCCTTGTCGGTTGTGTGAATTGAGAGTTCCGTGGCGGAGAGAAGATGGAGACAATCCTGGAGCAGCAGCGGCGGTACCACGAGGAGAAGGAAAGGCTCATGGACGTCATGGCCAAAGAGATGCTCACTAAGAAATCTACGGTGAGTGCGGCGTGCTCAGGACCGCGGCCGAGCCCGTACCCCGGTGATCCCCCGGTGACGCTTTCCCGGGCGCAGCCCCTGCGTGCGCCCAGGCTCCACGGGTCACGTCCTGCCGGGGTCTCCGCACCCCAGAGCCCCCCTGCTTCCGCCGCGGAGACCGACGCGGGAAAGCCCCGCCCTCGGGCCGCCTCCCCAGCCCCAGGACTCAAGTAACGGCGTCTGTGTCTCTGTTTGCCTTTCTGCAGCTCCGGGACCAGATCAACTCCGACCACCGCACTCGGGCCATGCAGGATGTGAGTGCCCCGCGGTCTGTCTCTCCCTGGGTCCGGGTGGGCGGGAAAAGCTGGCCTGAGAGGGCGGGGCCTCGACGGGAGCCCTGGCCACAGGTAAGTGGGCTGGCCGTCCTCAGCTGTCTGATGTGAAGGAGCCACGCTGCCCTTCCTCGCCCCTCTTGAATGGGGGAGCCATGTGGACCCTGGATGCATCTTAACATCCCTTGGACGCACACAGAAGGTTCGCTATATTTGAAATGAGGGAACATTAAATATTAGTGTCTTTCTTCCAGGATACGGTTTGGAAGCGGGTTTTTAGCTACTGAGCCATATCTCCCTGAGAATAATTTGACTTCTTCTCTTCCTCCTTTGCCTGCCCACCTTTCTGCTTTCTCTTCTCTTCCCTCTCCTCCTTTTCCTTCTACACCTCTTTTCTCTTCTTCTAGTACTTGGGACTTGAACTCCAGGCTTCAGCACTGCCCCTTAGGTTTTTTTCACTCAAGGTTGGCACACTACCTCTTTGGGTTTTTAGTGGTTAATTGGAGCTAACAGTGCCATACACTTTCCTCCCTGGACTAGCTGAACCTTGATCTTCACTCAGATCTCAGCCTCCTGAGTGGCTGGGATTACAGGCATGAGCCACTAGAGCCTAGACTGAGTTCTTATTTTCAAAGAAACTAAGCAAAAGCAGTATAATTTTTTTCTCCACACATATTTTAAGGTATATTGATTTTGCAAATGAGTTTTATTGTGCTTTAAGATATTTTAGGAAGCTGGGTGCAGTGGCTCACTCCTGTAATCCTAGCTACTCAGGAGGCTTGAGATTTGAGGATCGAGGTTCAAAGCCAGCCCAGGCACTGTAACCACTAGCAAACCAGAAATAATGCTGTGGCTCAAGGTATAGGGTAGAAGCTTTGAGTTGAAGAGCTCAGGGACCACTCCTAGGCCCAGAGTTCAAGTTCCTTGACTGACCAAAAAAAAAGATATTTTAGGAAAGATTAGCTCTTCGTAATATATAAGCATAGAATCATTCTGCCAGTCCTAATTATATCACTTAGATAATCAAGACATCAACTTGTTTTGGATAATATCCTGGAGCTATGCTATCTCTTAAAGGTTCCAAAAGCATAGGAATTTTTAAGGCATACCCCATGAGGTTTCTTTGGTCTTTGACCAGAGGGCCTTTATTGATTGTTAGCTCTACAGTTGTACCAATTACTTCATTTTGACGAGTTTGTGTTTGCCTTTCAGAGGTATATGGAGGTCAGTGGGAACCTGCGGGATTTATATGATGATAAGGATGGGTAAGTTGACATGCATAGCCGTCTAGGAGTAAGGGCTTCTGAGGGACCATGTGATTAAAGAACTGACATTATACACTGTGCTATTCGGATTTTTCCTGAAATTGCAGGTTACGAAAAGAGGAGCTCAATGCCATTTCAGGACCCAATGAGTTTGCTGAATTCTATAATAGACTCAAGCAAATAAAGGAATTCCATCGAAAGCACCCAAATGAGGTATGGCCCGAGAGAACATGTTTCTTCCAAACCTACCTAAAGACCATACTAAAAGATACAAGGACAAAGGAAAGGAAGGAGGGGAGTTTTTTTTTCATGTAGGTGTTTTTTGTTTTTGTTTTTGTTTTTTTGCCAGTCCTGGGCTTGAGCTCAGGGTCTGAGCACTGTCCTTGGGCTTTCCTCAAGGCTAGTATTCTACCCTGAGCCACTGCACCACTTCTGGCTTTTTCTATGTATGTGGTCCTGAGGAATCGAATCGGGGTCTTCGTGCATGCTAGGTAAGCACTCTACCACTAGGCCAAACTCCCAGCCTGTTGTTTTGTTTTTTGTTTGCCATTCCTGGGGCTTAAACTCAGGACCTTGGGCTTCCTCAAGGCTAGCACTCTACCACTTGAGCCACAGCACTACTTCTGATGCTACCAAGGAATTGAACCCAGGGATTTGCGCATGCTAGGCAAACAAGCACTCTACCACTAGGTCACCCTCTTGGTCCTGGATTTTTTTTTTTTTTTTTTTTTTGAGGGGGTGGGTGGGTGAAGTGTCTCAGGAGCAATTGGAGTTAGGTAACAGGTTAATGCAAGAAATGAAAGTTTTCATTTGGATTTTGTATCATCACATGTACTTTCAGGTAAAGCTAGAAGCCATAGAGTTGTAGGAGACATAAAGTGTAAAAAGAGGCCAGTCTCTCATCTCTCGGTGGCTCACACCTGTGATCCTAACTACTCAGGAGGCTGAGATCTGAGGATCAAGGTTCAAAGCCAGCCCGGGAACAAAAGGACCGAGACTCTTATCTAACCTCTAGAAAAAGGGCAGTGGGGCTTGGCTCAAGGGTAGGGCAGTAACCTTGAACTGAAGAGCTCAGGGACACCCCCCAGGACCAGGAGTAGGGTGGTTGTCTTGAGCTGAAGAGCTCAGGGACAGTGCCCCAGCCAAGTTCAAGCTCCATGACCTACAAAAAAAAAAAAAATGTAAAAAGAGACTGTCAGAATTTTATTTTTCTTTTTTAATGCTCACCTTGGGGTTTGAAGGCAGTGCCTGGGCAATGTCCCTGGGCTTGTTTGTTCAAGGCTAGTGCCCTATCACAGCCACAGCTGTGCTACAACTACACTTCTGGCACTTTTGGCAGTAAAATGAAGATAAGATACTCAGACTTTCCTGCTGGAACTGGCTGTAAGCATGATCCTCGGATCTTAGCCTCCTAAGTAGTGAGGATTACAGGTGTGAGCCACCAGCACCCAGCCTGTCAGAATTTTTCCGTGTACTTTTTTGGCACACTTAGGGCAATGTACTTAACAGAAAAGCTACCTAGGAAGACTTGTATCACAAAGGCTCAAAAAGATGGTCATGGTATCAGCTGTTGTTGATTGGTAATTGCCAGGATTACTGTTTCAGTGAAGTAGTGGAAATGAAATCTGGTTACTAGGGTAAGGTGAGTAATAAGTAAGTAAAAGTATGGACTTGGGTGGGGCGCAGTGGCTCCCGCCTGTAATCCTAGCTACTTAGGAGGCTGCGATTTGAGGATCAAGGTTGAAAGCCAGCCCAGGCACAAAAGGACCTGAGACTCTTAACTCCAATTAACCTCTAGAAAATGGGAAGTGGGGCTTGACTCAAGGGTAGGGTGGTTGCCTTGAGCTGAAGAGCTCAGGGACAATGCCCAGGCCAAGTTTAAGCCTTGGGACCCACAAACAATAAAGGCTAGCAGAAGCTCAGCATGATGGCTTACACCTGCAAGCCCTACTCTGGATGGAAGTGGAAGCAGGAGGATTTTGAATTCAAGGCTAGCCCAGGCAAAGTTAGTAAGCCCAGTCTCAACACCCATGCACACACACACACACACACACACACGCGCGCGCGCGAGGCTAGAGTGTATTGCTCAATTGCAGAATACTTACTTGCATCCTCAAGGCCCTGGCAGCCTTAAAGACCAGCAAGGAGAAGCTCACTACTACCACGGAGTGCTACGTGCCCTCGTTTTGATTTAATCAAAGGCAAGTACCATACACACATACACACACACAAACTCACACTGCTACCAGAGGTTGAACTCATGGCCCTGGTTCTTCCTGGGCATACTTGCTCATGGTTGTTACTCTGCCGTCTGTGCCTCCCATTCAGCATTTTTCTGGTTAACTAGAGATGGCTTCTTGAAGGCTGTTCTGCCTGGACTGGCTTCTAATCTTCATCCTCCAGGTCTCAGATTCCTGAATAGTTCTACAGCATGAGTTACTGGCTCCCACACATAAGGAACTATTATTATTATTATTACTATTTTTGCCAGTCCTGGGGCTTGGGCTTAGGGCCTGAGCACTGTCCTTCAGCTTTTTCCTCAAGGCTAGCACTCTACCACTTGAGCCACAGCACCACTTTCGGCTTTTCTATGTATGTGGTACTCAGGAATCGAACCTGGGTCTTCGTGCATGCTAGGCAAGCACTCTACCACTAGGAGAAACTCCTGGCCCCAAGGAGTTTTACTTAATTTTATTCTTTTATTTTTTCGTGGGTCATGGGGCTTAAACTTGGCTTGGGCACTGTCCCTGAGATCTTCAGCTCAAGGCTACTGCCCTACCCTTGGGCCTGGGTGTTGTCCCAGAGCTCCTCAGCTCAAGGCTACCGCCCTACCCTTGAGCCAAGCCCCACTTCCCTTTTCTAGAGGTAATTGGAGATAAGAGTCTCAAGTCCTTTTGTGCTGGGGCTGGCTTTGATCTTTGATCCTCAGTTCTCAGCCTCCTGAGTAGCGAGGATTACAGGTATGAACCACTGCACCAGCCCAAGGAATTTGTTAATACTCCCCCAGGTAATGCTAATGTGCAGCAAAGTTTGGGGACCAGTAGTGTAGAAAAAGGTGTCATAATAGTGGCTACTTTCAGAAGAATAAATGAAGGAGGACTTCCATCCTTTTATGTTACTTGAAGTTTGCTTGTGTGCTATTGAGCATGTATGTTTGGACGATATATGAATAAAATAGAAAAGTAATTAGTTCTCTTGAAAAAAAAATTAAGGCCAAGTAATGCCATCAGTGCAACTTTATGTATGCATCATTTTTATGACATTCAGTTTCACATCAGCAAACCCACCTGAGCATTTCTCTTGTCTCTTAGATCTGTGTGCCAATGTCAGTGGAATTTGAGGAGCTCCTGAAGGCTCGAGAGAATCCAAGTGAAGAGGCACAGAGTAAGTTGGATTGAACGTTCCCCTCCATTAGAAACATGGGAGTTAATGACAACTCAGATTTGTCTACCAGGCCTCAAAAAACTTAGAGCTGGGTTTTGTTTTTTTTTTTTGTTTTTGTTTTTTTTTGCTGGTTTTGCATTCACAGTTTTTTAGATTAGATTAATATCCTGAGCTAGATTTTTACAAAATGTTCATTTTAGGCTGGGAATGGGGCTTAGTGGTAGAGTACTTGCCAGCATACATGAAGCCCTAGGTTTGATTCCTTGGTACCACATAAACGAAGCCAGCAGTTGTGCTGTAGCTCAAGTGTTAGAGGGCTAGACTTGAGCAAAAGAGCTGAGGGACAGTGCCCAGGTCCTAAGTTCACCTCAGGTCTGTCAAAAAAAAAAAAAAAAAAAGTTCGTAGTTCATATTCTGCTGTTCTTGCTTGAGTTCACTGGCTTGGAAAGCTGGTCTATTGACTTTGAGGATAGGAAAAACATTGGGAAAAGAGTTGCCTCATGGAGTTGGAAACAGGCAGTCCATTGGAAAAAGCAAGTCCAGGAAATGTCTAATGTCTGAATCACTGCTATGTCTGATTCCTTCAGACTTGGTAGAGTTCACCGATGAAGAGGGATATGGTCGTTACCTTGATCTCCATGACTGTTACCTCAAATACATTAACCTGAAGGCATCTGAGGTAAGGATGGGGTGAGGGGAGATAGGGTCCAATTGTTGGGCTATGTCATGACACTGAGCCAAAACTATTAGACATGGAACCACAACAGAGTATTTTTACTGTGCTTAGTAACTGGTGCATACATACTAAAGAGGTAATTTACTTTAATCAGTGAAACTATTCAAAGTGAAAATCAGGTTTTTACAGTGACTACAACAAGCATATTTTATGTATTAATATGTTCTATTATTTTGTCGATATAACAAGCACATTTATTTTTGGGAAAATAAACACTTTTGCTTGGTGCTGGGTGGCTCACGCCTGTAATCCTACCTGCTCAGGAGGGAGTTTGAAGCCAATCAGGGCAAAAAAGTCTGAGACACATCTGTAATTAATCACCAGAAACCAGAAGTAGAGCTGTTGCTCAAAGTGTTAGAAAGCTAGCTTGAGACAAAAAAAAGAAACAAACTCAGGGACAGCACCCAGGCCCTGAGTTCAAGCCCTAGCACCAACCAAAAGATAAATGAATAAATAAACATTTTTGTTTAAACCCACAGAACCCTACTCTGGGGTAGGGACATATGGAACTAAGCATTGAGAGGCACAAAATGAGCCTTTCCAGCAAAGGTCTATGCACTGTCTTTTCTAAAAGATACCTCGTAGGAGGTAAAGTTTAACATGACTGTCTCAGGAAGTCCACAGGAAGTTTATGATTGTTTCTTACAGAATTACGAGGAAATATCTCCAGAATGCAGTGACTAAACTTTGAGCTCTGAGGGCAGATTACTTGTTCATTTTGTTCTTTTCTGGATCTCTCTACTTAGAAAGATACTCAGTAAGTGCTAGTATGAATGAGCGGATGGCACCTTTCAGGACTTTATTTTAGTATGTTATAGTTTAGCCAAGAGTCTGGCATATGCAGCAAATATTTCTTTTATATTTATTACTGCTCATCAATGTGATATTTTTTTAATGATGTATCTGATATCCCCCTACTTGATTCAGCAGAATCACCCAACTTTTTTGTCTTCATTTTCTCCTTTTAGAAGTTGGATTATATCACATACCTGTCCATCTTTGACCAGCTCTTTGACATTCCTAAAGAAAGAAAGAATGCAGAATATAAGAGGTAGGTATTAATAGCTTCTAGAGGCTTCACTAAATTGGATTAGAGAGAAACGTGAAGGTGAAGTGCCAGTGGGTCATGCCTGTAATCTAGCTACCTAGAAGACTGAGATCTGAGGATGACAGTTCAAAGCCAGCCTGGGCAAAGAAAGTCTATGAGACATCTCCACTAAACTACCAAAAAGCCAGAAGTGGAGCTGTGGCTCAAGTGGTAGAGCACTAGATGTGGAAAAAGAAGCTCAGGGATACTCCCCAGGCACTGACTTCAGACCCCAGGACTGGCACCAAAACATAAATAAATAAATAAATAAATAAATAAATAAATAAATAAGAAAATAATAGGAAATTTGAGGGAAAAGTTCTGAAATTTGATGACTAAAAGGTATTCATGAATGACTTCCATGGCTTGTTGGGTCTAAGAGCTATGAATGAAGTAGTTTTTGTTCGTTTTGCCAATACTGGGCTTGAACTCGAGGCCTCTTAGTTTCACTCAATTCAGTGTTTTTAGGGAGATGAAATCTCTCAGGGTGTTCTCCAGCTGGCGTCTTGAGCGTCTCCAGTCTCTGCCACCTGAGTAATTAGGATTACAGGCTTGAGCCACTAGTGCCTACCTTAAACGATGGAATATTTGTAATTCTGTGACTTTTGACAAGGTGAATCTGTAAGCATGTCTTCCATCTTTTCTTTTTTTTTTTTTTTTTTGCCAGTCCTGGGCTTGAGCTCAGGGCCTGAGCACTGTCCTTGGACTTTCTCAAGCTAGAGCTCTACCACTTGAGCCTCAGCACCACTTCCAGCTTTTTTCTATGCATGTGGTACCGAGGAATCGAACCGGGGTCTTCGTGCATGCTAGGCAAGCACTCTACCACTAGGCCAAACTCCCGGCCCCTTTTCTTTTATTTTTAATTGTAATTAACAGAAGGGTTACAGTTATATTTGCCAGATAGAAGGTACATTACTTCACAGACATTGATACCCCTTCTCATGTTTTTGTTCTCATTTCCCTCCCCTCATCTTGTTTTCCCCCCTTCCCTTTCCTATTTCAAATAAATAAATAAACATATATACAATATGCCAGATACAAGGTAAGATTCTGTAACAATATGAGAATAACCAAGGGACAACAAAAGAGATGAGAAATAACATAGTACATTAAGAACAACAATCACACATTATATGGCTCTTGTTTCCATATCCTGGAGGTCCTTTCATTTAGCCTCATCCTATATGGCCTTATGTATCTAGGTTTTAAGCTATTGTAATCCTCTGCTAGGAGAGTCCAAGGTTGTACTAATTATGACAAATGAGGGAAACCATTGAACCTATGTTCCTGTGTCTGGCTTACTTCATTTAATATGATTTTTTCCAAGTCTTTCCATTTCTTTGCCAGTCCTGGGCTTGAGCTCAGGGCCTGAGCACTGTCCTTGGACTTTCTCAAGGCTAGAGCTCTACCACTTGAGCCTCAGCACCACTTCCGGCTTTTTTCTATGTATGTGGTACCGAGGAATCGAACCCGGGTCTTCATGCATGCTAGGCAAGCACTTTAACCACTAGGCCAAACTCCCAGCCCCGTCTTTCCATTTCTTTACAAATGGGGTGATGTCGTTGTTTCTGATGGCAGCATAGAATTCCATTGTGTACAAATACCACATCTTGTTGATCCAATCATCTACTGAGGAGCATCTAGGTTGGTTCCATATCTGCTATGGTAAATAGTGCTGCAGTGAACATCGTTGTGCTAGTCGAGCAGGTCTTCAGTCTTAATGCCCATACCATTTTTGAATTTGCATAATTTGTAGAAGGAAGTCTCCCATTCAGGGACATCAGTGTTTTTAGAATTTAAGTTTTTTAAATGAAAGGTATATATAAGATTACTTCATTAGTGCATCTTCTCAATTGTTTCTTCCTTCTATTTGCCCTTTTCCTTTCCTACTTGGCAGGATTTGGTTTTCCATTCCAGGATCTTTTTGCGGTCTTTGTCCAGTTTCAGCCTGGTAATAACCACCTTGCTGGGGTGAATGCCCCATGGACAGTGGTGCCATGGCCTTTTCAGTGTAGATGACACTTCTTCCTGTAAACCTGCACCACTTTGCCAGTCTGCTGACCTTTATAGTGCCCTCGTACAACCTGCACCTCATCATCCTTTCAGATGGGCATGGACCGCATGTTGTACCTTTGTCTCAGCTCTTTGGAAGGAGGGGAAGACATAATCATTCTGCGAATGTGGGAAGGTGCATTGAAATGCCTTTTCCGGTTCTTGCTTCGGTCAGAAGTGACAAAGGGATTGAACTTCATTTTGGCCACTCCTGCTTCAGCGATGGCCTAAAAGGGTGTTTTAACTTTGCTTAGATTGTGGCAAATTGAAGTGGCTGGATCTGATGTTAAACCCAAAGATTTGTGTTGATCCTTCTCCTAGTTAGTGGTCCTGTACTCCTAACTTCCTTGCTTTTTCTCACTTAATTTTTACCTGAAATATTTATTTGTGAGTTAATTAAGACATTAGAATTTGGCATTATGTTATGAGGATAAAAGGAGTGAGAAGCTGGGTGTTGGTAGCTCATACCTATAATCCTAGCTGCTTAGAAGGCTGAAAGTATAAGATCACTGTTTGAAGTCAGCCTGGGGAGGAAAGTCTATGAGACTCATCTCCAGTTAACAAGTATAAATCAGGACTCAAGTGCAACTTCACCAGCCTTGTTTGAAAAAGCCAAGCAAGAGTGTAAGGCCTGGAGTTCAAGTTCTAGTACTAGCACAATATGGTGGGGGGAGGGGTCCTTGAATGAGGTTGGGGTGAAAATAAGCTCACTGAAAAATGCCACTCAGAAAACCCTGGGATCTAAAAATAAGTGACTGTTATTTGCGGGGGTTGACTACTACTACTAATTATAAGTGAAATTTATAAAGCAAAACAGCATATCAACGGTAGAAACCCTATTTTCTCTCTGTGTACTATGTGTTCCTTTGTAGGTACCTAGAGATGCTGCTTGAGTACCTTCAGGATTATACAGACAGAGTGAAACCCCTTCAAGATCAAAATGAACTTTTTGGGAAGATTCAGAACGATTTTGAGAAGAAATGGGAAAATGGTACCTTCCCCGGATGGCCGGTAAGCTTTTGTGGAGTGTGGGTGGAGGTCATGCCGGGGGCTTGAATTGGCTATTTTATTTCACTCTTGGGCCTCTGCTTCAGGCATTAGTTGGTGTTCCTTCAGTATCAGCTCTGACCATGAGATGTCCTCTGTCAGGTATGCTACATTTTCTTTGTATTCTTTGGAACAAGACTGTGCCCAGGATTTTTGTTGCCTGCTTTATGGCTGTTGTGTGGTTCCCGCTAACAAAAAAAAGCGGATCCAATTATGCTGTAGAAATAGATAGATAGATAGATAGATAGGTAGGTAGGTAGGTAGATAGGTAGATAGATTTTTTTTTCAGTCCCAGGGCATGAACTCAGGGCCTGAGCATTGTCCTTGGGCTTTCTCAAGGCTAGAACTCTACCACTTGAGCCACAGCACCACTTCTGGCCTTTCTATGTATGTGGTACCGAGGAATCGAACCTGGATCTTCGTGCATGCTAGGCAAGCAGTCTACCACTAGGCCAAACTTGCAGCCCTATATATTTTTATTTCTAATGGTAAATTTAAATTTATTGTGAAATTTGATGACTTATCAGTCATTTAGGTGGTTTTTTGTTGTTATTTAGTGCTGGCACTAGGGATTGAACTCAGCCTGAGTGCTACTCCTTAGCTTTTTTTACTCAAGGCTCACACTCTACCACTTGAGCCATAGCTCTTTTTCTAGATTTTTGCTAGTTAATTGGAGATAAGAGTCAGATTTGTCTGCCTGGGCTGGTTTCTAGGAATGATCCTAAGATCTAAGCCTCCTGACTAGTTAGGATTATAGGCTGAGCCACCAGTGCCTGGCTTGATTTTTCTTTTGCTTTTGCTTTCTTGAGACTGAGTCTTGCTTTGTACCTGAGCTGGCTTGAACCTTCTGCCTTCCTTAGCTTCCTGAGTGTTTGAATAGCAGTTATACACTACCACACACCTGGATCATGTCATCTGGTCTTTTACCCCATTCCTGTAGGAATTTGATCCTTACTTACAAGTGTGTGTAATAAAAGAGCCAACCATACCTGATAATTTGGATGAGTCCTTTACCTTCATTTGAATAAGCTTGGGTTTTTATTTATTTATTTTAATTTTTGTCACTAGTGGGGCTTGAACTGGAAGCCTGGGTGCTGTCCCTGAACTCTCTAAGCTCTTTTGCTGAAAGCTAGCACCATTTTGAACCATAACAGCACTTCCAAACTTCGATTTTAATAAGCATCTTCTTCTTTCCAGAAAGAAACAAGCAGTGCCCTGACCCATGCTGGAGCCCATCTTGACCTCTCTGCATTCTCCTCCTGGGAGGTATGTTTTCCACAGTAGTACTAGTACTGGTCTTGCTATGCATCCTTTTTTTTTTTTTTTTTTTTTTTTTTTTTTTATGCCAGTCCTGGGCTTGAACTCAGGGCCTGAGCACTGTCCTTTGGCTTTCCTCAAGTCTAGAGCTCTACCACTTGAACCACAGTACCACTTCTGGCTTTTTCTATTTATGTGGTACCAAGGAATTGAACCTGGGTCTTCATATATGGTAGGCAAGTACTCTACTGCTAGGCCAAACTTACAGCCCCCTGGTCTGGCTTTGAACCATGATCCTCAGATCTCAGCCTCCTCAGCTAGGATTTACAAGCATGAGCCTTTTTGTTCACCTATCTTTATACCTTGGACCTAGAATAATAAGACACCATTTCCTGGGAAGAGATATATACAAAGAATGTGGGAATATAAGGAAATTTAGCTGATAGCTAGATGTAACTTATTGGTAGAGTACTGAATTGCATACACAAGGTCTTGGATTTGATTCTCAGCACTCCAAAACCAAAGACAAATAGCAAACAAAAACCCATATCCAACTATGAAAACTGGCAAATAATAATTCCAGTTACAGTTAAGCAGTGATGGAGGTATTAGAACCCTACCAGGTATGACTTGAGTCTGAACATGACTCTGTGGAGAGTTTGAACTTCCCTGTCACAGCCTAGGAACCACCACATACTAACCTGCATTGTCTATTTCCCCAAATCATGTGATACTGTAATTTGTTTGTTAACAGGAGTTGGCTTCCTTGGGTCTTGACAGATTGAAATCTGCACTCTTAGCTTTAGGCCTGAAATGTGGCGGGTAAGGACTGCTTTTTCCATTGAAACTACTCCACTTATTGAATGTTTGTGTGATCCTCTACGTGGCTGTGGTTACATTTTTCTGTCACCTATACTGCCTGTGTAGTAAGTTACTCTGAAATCTGATGCCTCTTCTTTCTGTTCAGGACTCTAGAAGAACGAGCCCAGAGGCTGTTCAGCACCAAAGGAAAGTCCCTGGAGTCCCTTGATACCTCTCTGTTTGCCAAAAATCCCAAAACAAAGGGCACTAAGCGGTGAGTGGCTGGGCAGCACCCCTGCTGTGGTTTTCTTGTTGTCTGTTGTGGGGCTTGAGCTCTGGCCTGGACGCTGTCCCTGAGCTCCTCAGCTCAAGGCTACCATCCTACCCCTTGAGCCACAGCACAACTTCCCGTTTTCTAGTATTAATTGGAGATAAGAGTCTCAGGTTCTTTAGTGCCTAGGCTGGCTTTGAATCGAGAGATGTTCAGATCTCAGCCTCCTGAGTAGCTAGGATTACAGCGTGAGCCGCCACTCCTGGCTTCAAATACCTTTTTTTTAATTATTTTTATTTTTTGCCAGTCCTGGGCTTGAGCTCAGGACCTGAGCACTGTCCCTGGGCTTTCTCAAGGCTAGAGGTCTACCACTTGAGCCTCACAGTACCACTGTTTTTTTTCTATGTATGTGGTACTGAGGAATCAAACCCGGGTCTTCGTGCATGCTAGGCAAGCACTCTACCACTAGGCCAAACTCCCGGCCTCGTGTAATTTTTTTTTTTTTTTGTGGGTCATGGGGCTTGAACTCGGCCTGGGCGCTGTCGCTCATGTGTAATTATTAATGCAGTTATGGAATAAGTATTATTAGAACTGGGAGCCAAGATTGCGTGAGTTCAAGCATCTTGAATGACAGTTTTATTTCTTGTTCTCAGAGACACTGAGAGGAACAAAGACATTGCTTTCCTAGAAGCCCAAATCTATGAATACGTAGAGATTCTTGGGGTAAGTAACAACTCTACGGATGGTTGTAAATACTATAAATGGGAGAGTAAAAGAGACTGGAACTCAGGAGTTTTTTTCAGTTTTCAAAGATGGAAGAGTAGGTGATACAATAGTGTAGCATTGAATACAGTTCTGTTGAAGTCTTTGGTCCTTTAGGAGGTTCCTATTCTGTTGTTAGGTGATATTTTCAAGGCTGCCCAATGTCCATAAAGGACTCTTTCTGTCCACAATTGATCCAATTAGTGTCTGAGCATCCACTGAGACCAGAGAGTCACCCGGGAATCAGATACTCAAAAAAGCAAATAAGAGAAACACTCCTCTCACATCAAGTTTTCGGGTATGATTCATTATGAAAGGGAGTTGCTTACAAGTTGAGAAAATTGGGAGAAATTTAGTAGGGCTAGGACAGTAATACAACTCTGCTCATGTGATAGTAAACATTCTCCTTGCTGAGATATGAATAGAAAATTAAAAAAAAAAAGTTGGTTGCCTCCAATGTTTTTTTTTTTTTTTTGGCCAATCCTGGGCTTGAGCTCAGGGCCTGAGCACTGTCCTTGGACTTTCTCAAGGCTAGAGCTCTACCACTTGAGCCACAACACCACTTCCGGCTTTTTTCTATGTATGTGGTGCTGAGGAATTGAACCTGCGTCTTCGTGCATGCTAGGCAAGCACTCTACTACTAGGCCAAACTCCCGGCCCACTCCAATGCTTATTATATTAGAGAGAAAGGAAGGGAAGGAAAAGTCTATTGCCTCTCCAGGTGCAATACTCACCCAGAGAAGATAGACAAGGTCTCAGAATTCTCCAGACTACCAGCTTCTGATTTGTCTGTGTGAACAGTTGGTAGCTCTCAGCATTTCCTGGATATAGGGGCTGAGAGAGATGGCTTGAACAACTGATTCTTCCACTCTGTCACTGGCTACATATGACGGTTCTGCTATGTGTGAGGACCCACCCTTATAGCTGGAAACCTACAGCTACCTAGAGTTTCTCTTCTGTGCTTTCATTGAAAGGCTAGTCATACAGACAATAGGACATATGTTCTTCACAGAGAACATGGATTGTAGTAGTATGGGCAGCAGTCTAGACTGCTAGTCCACTAGATTGCTAGTCCTCTGAAGATGGCTGAGAAGTCTTTGGCATTATATACCCTTGGCCTGGTCTTCCCACTACTTTCTCCCTTTTCTGAGACCTTCTTGCTTTTCTGCCAGTAGGTGGCAGCTTTCTGTGGTTACCCTATGGTATCCAGAAGTTGCTCTTGTGTACTGATAAGATTTTTTTTTTTAGCTTGAACTCAGGGCCTGAGCACCTTTCTTGGGCTTTCTCAAGGCTAGAGCTCTACCACTTGAGCTACAGCACCACTTCTGTAAATTTGGACAAAGCCCAAATGTTCTATAAATAGTGGGGGGTAGGTAAGGGCTCAGTAGTAGATAGCTTGCTTGGTATAAAAACCCTGCATTTGATCCCCAGCACAGAGAAAAAAATTCTTGGAACAGGAAATATGCCATTAAACTTGGTTTTATAAGCCAGGTACCATTGTCTCACACATGTAATCCTAGCTACTCAGGAGGCTAAGATCGGGATATCCTTGTTCAAAGCCAGCTTAGGCAGAAAAGTCTGTGAGGCTCTTTATCTCTACTTAGTTACCAAGAAGCTGAAAGTGGAGCTATGGCTCAAGTGTTAGAGCCCTAGCCTTGAACAGAAAAGCTCAGGGACTTTGCCCAGGCCCTGAGTTCAAACCCCAATACTGGCACAGAGGAAGGAGTCAGAGCAAGTGAGAGAGAAGAGGGAGAGATTTTGTTTTTTGGGTTTTTTTTTTGTTTTTTGTTTTTTGTTTTTTTTGATAGTCCTAGGCTTAGACTCAGGGCCTGAGCACTGTCCTTGGGTTTTTCTCAAGGCTAGAGCTCTACCACTTGAGCCACAGCACCACTTCTGGTTTTTTTTCTATGTATGTGGTACCAGGAATCGAACCCAGGTCTTCTTGCATGCTAGGCAAGCACTCTTACCATTAGGCCAAATTCCCGGCTCTGAGATTTGGTTTTATGAACAGAAATTATCTGATAGCAAAATGAAGAGTGGACTGGATCAGGGTGGCACAGGAAAGTTAAAAAGTAGTGGTTA
Source organism: Megascapheus bottae (assembly GCF_031878675.1). NCBI lineage: Eukaryota > Metazoa > Chordata > Mammalia > Rodentia > Geomyidae > Megascapheus > Megascapheus bottae. The sequence continues at coordinate 60,776,194 of NC_143514.1, forward strand.
GCCTAGTGGTAGAGTGCTTGCCTAGCATGCACAAAGACCTGGGTTCGATTCCTCAGTACCACATACATAGAAAAAAAAAAAGGCCAGAAATGGTGTTGTGGCTCAAGTGGTTGAACTCTAGCCATGAGAAAGCCCAAGGGCAGTGCCCAGGCCCTGAGTTCAAGGCCCAGGACTGGCAAAAAAAAAAAAAAAAGTTGTGTTGGATGTCAGTGACAACACAAAGGAGAAGGGAAAATGTCCAGGAAATGCTTGAGAACAGATGAGACTGTTTTCTGATGGTCTGCAGCTCCAGATAAACTATTTAGGCAGGTAATAGACAATCTTGTTTATTTTGGCAGTTGTGGGGCTTGAACTCAGAGACTGGGCACTCTCCATAAGCTTCTTTGCTCAAGGCTACCACCTTGAGCCACAGCTCTACTTGTGGTTAATTGGAGATTAGTCTTATAGACTTTTCTGCCTAGCTTGGCTTTGAACTGTAGTCTTCAGATCTCAGTCTCCTGAGTGACTAGGGTTACAGGCATGAACCACCAGTGCCCAGATCAACAGTTTTTGACTTTTTCTTCAGGAGCAAGCAAATCCTGCTGGTAGGATGTTGTAGTATGAAGATAAGATTTTTTTTGTATTCTACCAAAAAAAAAATACTTTCCCTTGGAAGTGAAGGATTAGCTAGCTAGTTTCTGGACAATAGGAAAACTGCCTTTTTGTGTTTTGTGTTACTTTGCTCTGACATTCCTTTTTATTTATGACCTACTTCAGGAACAGCGACAACTTACTCATGAAAATGTACAACGCAAGCAAGCCAGGACAGGAGAGGAGCGGGAAGAGGAGGAGGAAGAACAGATTAGTGAGAGTGAAAGTGAAGATGAGGAGAATGAGATCATTTATAATCCCAAAAATCTGCCTCTGGGCTGGGATGGCAAAGTGAGTCTCCCACCCCCCCTTCCTCCCTGTTCCCCTTTGGGAAGCATATGCAGACCGAAGAAGACTAACATCATTTCTTATTTACTTTCTTTTAGCCCATTCCCTACTGGCTATATAAACTTCATGGCCTAAATATCAACTACAACTGTGAGATTTGTGGGAACTACACCTACCGAGGACCTAAGGCCTTCCAGCGGCACTTTGCTGTAAGGGAACTCAGAGCTTATTGACTTGACATCCAAGACCCAAAGTTGTCACAACTTCAGTGTCTCTCCCTCTTACATCCTCTCTTCCCCAGTTAGCAGTTTCCTTACAAAGATGACAGCAATGTACTACCATACCCTTAATGCTGGTTGTAGAGATTGCTGGGGTCTGTCAGCTTCTCCCACTGCATGGGAGGCATCAGATTTGATTGTAGAGATACTGACCTAGAAATTGTGTCTATAATACAACTGAATCAAGAATCCAAACCTGAGAGAATACAGTTTGCTCTTTAATGTCAACCATTTATTAGTTACTGCAAACTTTACAAGCATAAACCACAAAAGAATACTGCCTTTTGTTGGATTGTTTTGCAGAGGGTTCAGGTTAGGACTTGTGAATAGAATGAAGTGAGTACTTTGATTCAGCTGTTCCTGTTTCCCATTGTCCATTTGCTTCTCTCCCCCAGGAATGGCGTCATGCTCATGGAATGAGGTGCTTGGGTATACCAAACACTGCTCATTTTGCTAATGTGACACAGATTGAAGATGCTGTCTCCTGTAAGTAACTTGTTGACTGTTCACTAGCTCAGCCAAGTAGCCATTCCTTCCCCAGCCACTGTCCCAATAATCTGGTGTATATGGGCCCAAGAGCAGTAGATTGTGGGTATAAAAAAAAAGAGCAGGGCTAGGAGCAAGGCCTACTGGTAGTGTGCCTACTTAGTATGCACAAAGCCCTGGGTTCGATTTCTTGAAACCACATACACAGAAAAGGCCGGAAGTGGCACTGTGGCTCAAGTGGCAGAGTGCTAGCCTTGAACAAAAAAAGTGTCCAAGGACAGTGTCCAGGCCTTGAGTTCAAGCCTCAGGACTGTCCCCCCCCCCCAAAAAAAAGAACTAGACCCTATAATCAGTACATATTTGAGGGGAGAGATCGGCAGTACCGGTTGCCAATTGCATCTCCTCTGAGAAGAGCCTTGTGCTAGGTAAGCACTCTACCTCTAAGCCTCATTTCCAATCCTGCATGGAAGATTTTGAGGGAAGAATTACATATTTTTCTGAGTTGATTTTTAATGTGTTAGAACCACTAATATAAACGAAGAAAGAAGAAGCTGGGCGCAGTGGCTCAGCTACACAGGAGGCTAGGATCTGAGGATCAAGGTTCAAAGCCAGCCCGGATACTAAAGACCAGAGACTCTTATCTCTAATCACTAGAAAAGGGGAAGTGGGGCTGTGGCTCAAGGGATAGGGTGGTGGCCTTGGGCTGAAGAGCTTAAGGACAATGTCCTTGTTCAGGGGTAGGGTGGTAGTCCCTTGAGCTGAAGAGCTCAGGGACGCACCTAGGCTGAGTTCAAGCCCCATGATCCACAAAAAATAAAATAAAGGAAGAAAGAAGAATAACATCAGCTTATTTCTGAGGCAACAGGGCAGGGATACTGAAACACAGCAACAAAATACCTCATGGAGAAAGAGTGAATAGACAGGGTACATATAGTTGTCAGAGAATTTGCTAATGAGCACAAGGGGACTGTAGTCAGAGGTCTCCAGTTTTCCTGGCAGTGGAAACATTTTCTGTCACTATCATCTTCCTGGTAAACTCATTTTCTTTCTGATTTGTCTCTTCTCTGTTATGTTTCATTTTTCTACTTCCCTTTGTTAAGTAACAGACACTTTTTTTTTTTTTTGGTCCATCATAGGACTTGAACTCTAGGCCTTAGCGTTGCTCCTGAGCTCTTCAGTTCAAGGCTACCACCCTATCACTTGAGCCATAGTACCACTTCTGGTTTTCTGGTGGTTAACTGGAAATAAAAGTCTCATGATCTTTAGTGCCCAGGCTGGCTTTGGACTGTGACCCTCAGATCTCACTATCCAGAGTAGCTAGGATTATAGTCGTGAGCCACCCCACCCAGCCAGACACTCCTTTCTCATCTATACTTACCCTATTCTCTGGCTTAGTCAGCTAATTTTTTTTGGTTTCTATGTCTGCTTCTCAGATCTTCCATTGCACAGCTAAATAAAAGGGACCTTTCAGATGGGGAGTTGGGCCTACTGATAGAGTGCTTCCCTAGCATGCACAAAGACCTGGATTCTATTCCTCAGTACTTCATACATAGAAAAAAGCCAGAAGTGGTACTGTGGCTCAAGTGGTAGAGTTCTATCCTTGAAAAAACCCAAGGACAGTGCTCAGGCCAAATCCCCCCAAAAAGGGGATCTTTCAACACGTTGCCTTTTGTTCACTATATAGGCCAGATACTCTACCAGTTGAGCTACACAGCTTCATTTCCAGCTTTTTTGGTGGGTGTTATGGGCTTTCCTGCCCAAGGTGGCTTCAAATCTCAGCCTTCTGAGTAGCTAATATTACAGGTGTGAGCTGCTAGTGCCTGGCCTATTAAGAACTTGCAAACCTTTTTCTTTACTTTTTTTTCTGTTGGTTATGGGTCTTGAACTCAGGGCTTAGACACTGCTTAAGCTTTTTTGCTCAAGGCTAGTGCTCTGCCACTTTGAGACACAGCTGCACTTCAAGTTTTTAGGTATTTAATTGGAGATAATAGTCTCCTGAGCTCACTTGGCTGGCATTGAACCACAATTCTCAGATCTGTGTCCTGAATAGCATTATAGGCATAAGCCACTAGCTCCTGACCTTAAGAACTTTTCAAACATTACTTTATCCTGTAATTTCTGTAGGTTGTTTCTTTCTTTTTTTTTTTTTTTTGCCAGTCCTGGGCTTGAGCTCAGGGCCTGAGCACTGTCCTTGGACTTTCTCAAGACTAGAGCTCTACCACTTGAGCCTCAGCACCACTTCCAGCTTTTTTCTATGTATGTGGTACCGAGGAATCGAACCCGGGTCTTCATGCATGCTAGGCAAGCACTTTAACCACTAGGCCAAACTCCCGGTCCCTGTAGGTTGTTTCTTATTTCATCCTTTGATAGTATCAGTTCTATATTCTAAGGAGTCTTTTGTTATGTTTGGTTGACCATTTCTTTCTCAGCAAAACAGGGTCATGGTAAATTTTACAGTAGAAGTTTTTTGTCTATAGGTAGTCAAAAACCAAAATTCAGTTTGGGGCAGGCTTGAGTGTCAGAAGCTGACACTTGGGGGAGCCTGCTAGCGGTGGGTACCTGCAGGTAGGGAATGTTGCAGGAATGTAGATCCACTGGATAGCTAATCAGTCCTCGTGATGCTCATTTCTCATCCTACAGTGTGGGCCAAGCTGAAACTGCAGAAGGCTTCAGAGCGATGGCAGCCTGACACGGAGGTGAGTGCTGATAATGCAGAGCATTGGAAGCAGATCAAGGAGCAGCCTGCCTTACTTACCAAGTTGAAGGGAGACAGAGCTAGGTCCTGGTTTATCAGTGATATGCTCTGTGTGACAGTATCTACAAACTGACTTGACTAGAAGCCTCGTAGCTTTAACTATCTTAAGGCACATTGTGTTCTCCTGCTGAAATTCTGAAGTGACAAGTAGGAATAGCCAGTATCTTGTCCTGCCATGGTGGCTCAGTCTTTGTCACACCAGATCTGCTTTGAGGCCAGCATGTATGAGAAAGGGTTGAAGCAGAGATGATCATCTCCAGGCTGCAGGTCTCAGAGATGAGGAACGACTAGGGTATGAGTTGTGATGACAACAGACCTTGGGCCCCACAGGGACTGGAAGCAGTAGCTTGCAGTATTTATTTATTTATTTATTTAGCAGCAAAATACTTCCAAGCTAGAACGTTGGACTCCAGTATATAAAACAAAATCAAGCAGAGCTGCCCTGGAAGTGGAGAAACAGCCTTCTCCACCTTCTGGGGTAGAAACAGAGGCTTCTTGGTAGCCCTTTGAAAACGGCCGCCTTTAGTCAGGCTTTCTCCGCCAGGGTTCCTTATCTTAAACCTCAGAAATTATTTAAATGAACTTTCTCAGGTACCCTAAAGGTACCATTCTGTATGTTAGAAGTTCATTCTCTTGTGGAATCCTATTTGAGGAAGGCTGTGCTAGATAAATGGCGATGTCATGACAGCCAGGGACTGCCATGGGACTGTACCAGGGGAATCCAGGTGCTCAGAGACTGGTTCTGGATGTTTCTCCTAGGGAGTATAGCTAACCAGGTATACTCCTTCCATTTTAGGAAGAGTATGAAGACTCCAGTGGAAATGTTGTGAACAAGAAGACATATGAGGATCTGAAGAGACAAGGGCTGCTCTAGTGTTCAGAGATGTCACTCAACTTTGGGTTTGCCTAGGCTTCCCAAGATCTTTTTCTATTTCTCCCAACCAAATGCTCTTATTAAAGACTGTTTGCTACGTAGTCACAGTCTAGCAGGAGTCTTGTAGAAACAAGACATGCTGGGATATTGTAGGGTTGAGATGTTGTTTTATCTTCATTTTATATTAAAAAAACAATTCCATGAGAAAATAAAACCAGCCCTTATTATTAATGTGTCTTTTTCTGAAGTCCAGGACTGAAAACTAATGCAATCTTTTAGTTCTTAATGCCTCCCTACCTCGTTCTCACCAGCTTGAGTAGCAGCTAAGATTCTGCTTTTTTTTATTAGTGCATATAAGTTAGTTATACAAGGGTTCCATTGTGACATTCCCACACATGTCTACAATGTATCCTGGTCCGCCTCACCCCTTTAGCACAATCCTCCAACCCACTCCCCCTCTTTAAACCATTTCAGCAGGCTTCATTGTCCTATTTTCATTTGTGTAAACTACTTCAGGGGCTGGGAGTTTGGCCTATTGGTAGAGTGCTTGCCTAGCATGTACGAAGACCAGGATTCAATCCCTCAGTACCACATACATAGAAAAAGCTGGAAGTGGTGCTGTGGCTTAAGTGGTAGAATTCTAGCCTTGAGGAAAGCCCAAGGACAGTGCTCAGGCCCTGAGTTCAACCCCCATGTCTGACACAACAAACAAACAAACCAAAAAACCTACTTCAACAGACCATATTCATCCTCATTCCCCCTGTTCTAGTCTTACCCCATCATGCTGGTGCACATGTTCCCATCTGATCCTGTTCTACTTTTCTGTCATTCTTTTATTTTCAGTGTATTAATTATGCCAAGGGGTTTCCCTGTGGTGTTTTAGACTTTCTAAGAAATAACTATTTCTTGGAGTTTGGCCTAGTGGTAGAGTGCTTGCCTAGCATGCATGAAGACCCAAGTTTGATTCCTCGGTACCACGTACATAGAAAAGCTGGAAGCAGTGCTGTGGCTCAAGCGGTAGGGTTCTAGCCTTGAGGAAAGCCCTGAGTTCAAGCCAGAACAGTCAAAAAAATTTTATATATGTATGTATGTATGTATGTATGTATGTATGTATGTATATCTCCAGTCCTGGGGATTAAACTCAGGGTCTAGGCACTGTCTTGGAGCTTCTTTTTCTCAAGGCTAGCACTCTACCACGTGAACTACAGAGCCACTTCTGGCTTTTTCTGTTCGTGTGGAAACAAGAATTGAACCAGGGCTTCATGCATGCTATGCAAGTACTCTACCACTAAGCCACAATCCCAGCCTATACTATATTTTTAAAATATTCACCCTCGATCTTTCCTTCTTTTTTCTTTTTTTTTCTTTTTGGTGGGTCATGGGGCTTGAACTCAGCCTGGGTGCTGTCCCTGAGCTCTTTAGCCCAAGGCTACCACCCTACCCCTGGGCCTGGGTGTTGTCCCTGAGCTCTTCAGCTCAAGGCTATTGTCCTGTCCTTGAGCCAAGCCCCACTTCCCATTTTCTAGAGTTTAACTGGAGATAAAGTCCTTTTGTGCCTGGGCTGGCTTTGAACCTTGATCCTTAGATCTCAGCCTCCTAAGTAGCTAGGATTACAGATGTGAGCCACCTGCGCCCAGCTCATCCTTCATTTTTCTCCCCCCCCCCCTTTCTTTTTTTACCAGTCCCAGGGCTTTACTCAGGGCTTGAGCACTGCCCTTGGGCTTACCTCAAGGTTAGCACTCTACCACATGAGCCACAGCACCACTTCCAGCTTTTTCTGTGTATGTGGTACTGAGGAATTGAACACTGGTCTTCATGCATGCTAGGCAAGCACTCTACCATGAGGCCAAACTCTCGGCTCTTTTGTTGTTGTTGTTGTTGTTGTGGGACTTGAACTCTGGGCCTGAGCGCTATCCCTGAGCTTTTCAGCTCAAGGCTGCCTCCCTACCCCTTGAGCCACAGCATCACTTCCAGTTTCCTGGTAGTTAATTGGAGATAAAAGTCTCAAAGACTTTAGTGCCCAAGCGGGTTTGAATCAAGATCCTCAGTTCCCAGCCTCCTGAGTAGCTAGGATTATAGGTGTGAGCCACCACACCTGGCTCACCCTTCTTTTACCCTTGCTCATCTTCCTATGTATCCCACAGTTAGTCTCCCATTTATGTGTGTGTGTGCGCATATGTCCATGAATCTATCTTTTAGGTTTGGCTTTTGTATATAAGCAAAAGCAGTTATTTGGCCTTTTGAGTTTGGCTTACCTAGCTCAACATTATGTTCTCCAATCCCATCAATTTTTTAATAGCAACTACAATTGAATGTGTTAAGTAACTGACCTAACTTCCTCTCCTCCCATCCCCCCTGCAGAAGGAGGACAGCTATGAGCTTCCAGGGATTGCACCTGAGCCTCCCTGACTCATCCACATACCTTGCTGTTCTCCATAGCTCAGAGTGGGATGGGACACAGGAATACTGAAAATACTCTAGCTTTAGAGAAATGCTTAGGTTAAAAAAAATAAAAAGGTAGGCAGGAAGTCACCAATAGGCTTTGCCCAGCCTTCTGATTTTCTTGAGTTTTCCTTCCAGCCTCATCTGCCCCAACCAGGGATGGAAAAAGTGCTCGTGTGGTAGACCTGAGTCCTTCTCACAAGGACAGGTACCTGGCTCTTGTTCCTTTAGCTGTGTAGTCTGAAATTCCCTTGGAGAAGTACAGACTGGGTAAGAACTATTTCTTCTTTCTTTTTTTTTGTCAGTCCTGATCCTTGAACTCAGGGCCTGAATATTTTCCTTGGGCTTTCTCAAGGCTAGACCTCTAACACTTGAGCTACAGCACCACTTCTGGCTTTTTTTCTATGTATGTGGTACCGAGAATTCGAACCCGGATCTTTGTGCATGCTAAGCAAACACTTTACCACTAGGCCAAACTCCCGGCTCAAGAACTATTTCTTGAGTCGTGGAGGCTCTGGGACAAGGGATAAGGATGGAGAGAGAAGCAACCCCTATTGCTAAGCTGCACCTCAGCGCCCTGGGCATGGCCCTATTCATGCATCAACCACCACCATCACAAGGGACCCAACCCAGAGGGCTCCTTGCTGACAACTTTCCCCCGAATCACAACACCCTGCCTCCTAGCTGCTGTCACCACAAGACAGATGAATGCTGATGGAGAATTATAACCATGAGAACAAAGATCAGATGCCCCTTGGCTATAGAATCATGGGTGATGGTTGTGCTCAGCCTTCCAAGTATAGCAGGAAGGTGAAAATAATGCTCACTCTCATCCCTATCATGAAACCCTTCTGTGAAGAAGCCTGTATAGATTCAGACTTAGCAGACACATGTGTGGTCAATGGGATACAGCCTAGGATTCAAGAATACAGACTTAGCACTACCTATTGCCCTTGGCTTAGATCAAACTTAAGGACTGGTTGGAGTCTGAATCCTGAAGCAGCTTTTAACAAGGTGAACCAGACTTTATGACTCTATGACCCAGGGTTTCCCTTTAAGCCTGGGATATTGTTGCCATGCCAACAGTATCTACTCGCAGGGGGCTGTTTCTAGGACACAACGCCCTTTGGGCCTGCCTCAGTCTGTCCCTGTGACAGCATGGTCTTTGGGAAGCAAAAGCTGCACACTTGGGATCCTGTGTTTCCTACAGCTTGACCACCCTGCTCTCAACCCTCAGTTTACTCATCTGTGGTGGGTGATGACAGGAGTTTCTGTTTTCAGCTTGCCTGAGCTGACCCAGACTGGTTCTTCATTCTTTAGATCATGTAGTTCCTGGTCAGATACCTGTGGTGGGGCTACTTTGCTCAAAGGTAGCTGTTCTGGGGGCTGGGAGTTTGGCCTAGTGATAGAGTGCTTGCCTAGCATGCACGAAAGCCTGGGTTCAATTTCTTGGTGCCACATACATAGAAAAAAGCAAGAAGTGGTACTGAGGCTCAAGTGGTAGAGCTCTAGCCTTGAGAAAGTCCAAGGACAGTGCTTAGGCCCTGAGCTCAAGCCCAGGACTGGGGAGAAAAAAAAAAAAAATAGCTGTTCTAAGCCCAGAAACCCTATTCTTTCCTGCATCTTGTGACCAACCCAAATGGCTAGGATTGATTGCTCCTACTTGTTTTTCCCTGATCTCATACCCCTTCCCTGTAATCACTACATGACTTTTCCTTGACCTGTAACTTTTGAGTTTGTTTATCCTCTCTTCTTTTCCTCCTACCAGTCCTCCTACTGAGTTTCCTGGGACCCAGAACTTGAAAAGAAGTCTGCTGACCCACTGGGGATGAGGCTCAAGTGGTAGAGCAAGCACAAAGGCCTGAGTTCAAATTCTGGTACGCCGATAATCAAAATAGCCAGCTGACCCCTGATCCTGTCTAAGTAAGCCACTTGTAAAGGAGGGAAAACCCTCCCGCCACCTGAGGATGGGTGTCACAGTGCTCCAACCCATCCATAGACAAGCCAGGGCTACCACTGCACTCCAGAGAGGTGCACCATCAGGAGACAAGGTTCTCCCACCTGATGCAGGGTGTGGGGCTCAGGGGATACCACTGCATGGTGTAGGGCTGGGGCAGCATGGGGCCCAGACAAATGCCACTCTGAGGTGAAGGGAAGTGGAGGGGCCATCAGAAGGACTACTGACACTCAGATATGGTCAGACACAGGGGACAGAGATTCAGGAGCAAGAGGGAAAAGTATATTTGAGATGCTAAAAGAAGCTGAGATCCAGCCCAAGGTGGCTGTACCACTTGCTCCTGGGTAGCTGTGATGCAGGAAATAAAACCAGTTCTGTCTCCTGCCTACTGACCGATGACCAACAACCCAAGTCTCAGCTTTGGTCCCTGCATACTGTGGTGCTACCTTGACCCACCTCTCTGCCTGGTGCTCAATGTGTCCACCTCATTCTCTGGTGAGACATCCCTACCCTTGGTGCTCATCCCTAGTGCCCTGACTCCTTTGTCTCTTTGTCTGTCTGTCTGTCTCTTTTTCTCCATTGGGTCTTGAATATAGGGCCTGGCCACTAAGCTTTTTTTCACTCAAGGCTGGTGCTCTACCATTTGAGTCACAGTTCCATTCTGGTTTTCTGGTGGGATTAACTAGAAATAAGAATCTCACAGGACTGGTAGTTTGGCCTAGTGGTAGAGTGCTCACCTGGCCCTGGGCTCGATTACTCAGTAACACATACACAGAAAAAGACAGAGTGGCATTGTGGCTCAAGTGGCAGGATGCTAGCCTTGAGCTAAAAGTGTCCAAGGACAGTGTTCAGGCCTTGAGTTCAAGCCCCAAGACTGGCAAAAAAAAAAAAAAAGAATCTCACAGGCTTAGTGGTAGAGTGCTTGCCTAGCATGCATGAAGCCCTCAGTAGCACATAAACAGAAAAAGCCAGAAGTAGCCAGACTGTGGCTCAAGTGGTAGAGTGCTAGCCTTGAGCACAAGAAGCTCAGAGACACAGGCCCTGAGTTTAACCCCACAACTAGCCGATCCCCGTCTCCCTCCCCCCCACAAAAGAGTGTCACAGATGCTGGGCACCAGTGGCTCACACCTGTAATCCTAGCTACTTAGGAGGCTGAGATCTGAGGATCATAGTTTGAAGCCAGGCCAGACAAGAAAGTCTGATGGACATTTATCCCCAATAAATGACTCAGAAAAAGCTAAGAGTGGCTATGTGGCTCAAGTGGTATACCGTTAGCCTTGAGCAAAAGAAGCTCAGGGACAGCACTCCAAACCTGCAGACCACCAAAACAACAACCAAACCTTCACAGACTTCCCTGCCCAAGCTGGCCTTGAACCTTGATCCTCAGATCTCAGGCACCACTGGTGCCTGGCCAGGCCTCAACTCTGAGACCATCCTGTCCACTGCTATAACCTTTAACTTCACAAGCTCGTAGCCCTCCTGTCCACTACCCACCCAGCTCGCCCTTACTCTGGATAGCCCCCCCAAATCTCAGTCCAATTTTCACCAGCTTTTCAACCTCTTGTCTACCTGAAGCCTATCTCAGGAGTCTTCTTCCCCAATCAGTTCCCTAAAGCTGGGCTACCCGTTCTTTAACAGGTCAGATCCCCTTACTTCCCCAGCCCTAAGGAAATACACAGCAGCCTGTGTCTGCCCTGGGTAACAACAGAAAAGACTAGCAGTTTGTGAATGGTTCACAATACAAGCTTTCAGAGGATCTGCCTTCTCCTACCCCCACTTCCACGAGCACTTCCCCAGGCTGCCTGTCCTACTCTAGATCTGGCCATCCCAAAGGACAAGCCACTTCCCACCCCTGGTAATGGATCACCTTGTTACAGCTGTCTGCTCTGGAAAATGGAAGAGAAACCACTGTCAACATGTGGTGGCTGGCCAGGACCAGTAATACAAGCACAGCCTCTGTGTCACTTGATGTCCTATATCCACCTCTCAATGCTTTCCCTTCCAGGAGAAAAGTACTATGCCCTATCCCTTGAGCCACAGCGCCACTTCTGGTTTTCTAGTAGTTAATTGGAGATAAGAGTCTCACGGACTTGGGAGGGAGTTTGGCCTAGCAGTAGAGTGCTTGCCTAGCATGCATGAAGACCCGGCTTGGACTTGTTCTCAGGGTCTGAGCGCTGTCTTTGGGCTTTCTGATAGCCCACCACTGAGCCACAGCACATTTCCAGCTTTTTCTATGTATGTGGTACCAAGGAATCGAACCCTGATCTCATGCATGGCAGGAAGCCCCAAGTGTCAGCCCTGTTACCAACAGTGCTGTCAAACTTTGGCCTCAGGCAGCTGCCTCCTGCCTGGATTCAGGCTGCTTCCATATTGCTGCTTCTTCCCTCTTTGCTCCTGTCCCTCCTGGCCCAGTAGAATCAGGATGTGATCTCTAGGAAGACCTTGTAGGCCTTGCAGGCCCCCAAACCCACCAGTTCAGATTCCTGTACCTATACCTTTAGTGAAAAGGATTCATTACTCCTTAACTGTGATCTGTAATCTTCTCCCTCCTCCCCTCCCACAGCCTAGGCTTGAACCTAGGGCCCATCTAAATGGCAGTGCCTTATTTACAATCCCAGGGAGAGGCTTGGATTTTTCTGGGGAAACCTCCAAAAGACAGAAAACTTTTTTTTTTTTTTGCCAGTCCTGGGCATGAGCTCAGGGCCTGAGCACTGTCCCTGGATTTTCTCAAGGATAGGGCTCTACCACTTGAGCCACAGCACTACTTCTGGCTTTTTGCTATATATGTGGTACCAAGGAATCGAACCCTGGTCTTCATGCATGTTAGGCAAACACTCTACCACCAGGCCAAACTCCCGGCCACAAGACAGAAAACTTCTTATCTGACCCCTATACAATGGAGACTCCAGAATCCTTCAAAGACAGTTTTTGTTTTTGTCAGCAGCAAGGCTTGAACTCAGGGCCTGGGCACTATCCCTGAATTCTTTTGCTCAAGGCTAGTACTCTGCCACTATGAGCCACAGCTCCACTTCTGGTTTTCTGGTGGTTAATTGGAAATAAAATTGTCATAGATGTTGGGGCCAGGAGTTTGACCCAGCGGTAGAGTGCTTACTTAGAATACCTGAAGACCCTGCTAGGTTCGATTCCTTGGTACCACACACATAGAAAAACTCGAAAGTGGTACTGTGGTTCAAGTGGTAGCCTTGAGATAACTCAAGGACAATGCTTAGGCCCTGAGCTTAAATCCAGGACTGGCCCAAAACAAAAACTGAGTGTCATAGACTTTCCTGCCCAGGCTGGTTTTGAACCATGATCTCAGGCTTAAGCCTCCTGAGTAGCTAGGATTACAGACTTGAGCCATCAATGCCCCACCCAAAAGTTTTTTTCCCCGGGGTGTGTGTGTGTGTGTGTGTGTGTGTGTGTAACTGTGAAAAGTACCTTGGCTGTACCTCTTTTAGCCTTTGACATTAAAAGAAGATGGGAGCCATGATCCAGTGGCTCATGCCTATAATCTAGCTACTTAGAGGGCTGAGATCTAGAGAATAGTGGTTTAAAGACAGCCTAGGTAGAAAAGTCTGTAAGACTTCATCTCCAAAATAATATCCAGGCCCCCCCCCCAAAAAAAGACCAGAGGTATGTGGTTCAAATGGTAGAATGCCAGCCCTGCAAATAAACTGAGAGGCCGTGAGTTCAAATCCCAGTATCAGAAAAAGAGAAAGGAAGGAAAGGGGCGGAGTTGGCCTAGTAGTAGAGTGCTTGCCTAGCATACAGGAAGACCTGGGTTTAATTCCTTGGTACCATATCCATAGAAAAAAAACGGGAAGTGGTGCTGTGGCTCAAGTGGTAGGGCTCTAGCCTTGAGAAAGCCCAAGGACAGTACTCAGGCCTTGACTTCAAGCCCCAGGACTGGCAAAAAAAAAAAAAAGAAGATAGAGCAAGACACAGAGATAGAGACACAGAAGTGCGCCAGGCTAAGTTCCCCTGCTTTCCTGCAGAGCCTTCTACTTCCTTAATTTCAAAGAACCAGAATCAATTCTTTCCCCTCTCATCCCACATTTGACTTTAAAACTGAGTTCCAATAAGCTTGCGCTCCATTAGTGCAGTAGGTATTTCCTGGAAGAGATAACTAAAGAGAAGGTACATCTGCTTCTTGAAAGGGCTGAACTAGCCTTTAGGGAAAAAGAAGGGGACTAGGTTAGAGATGAAACCAGTGGGGTGACATTGTCTGAAGAGAAATGTACCCATTACCTGACTTATGTACCTATAACCCTTCTGTATGTCATCTCTATAATAAAAATTTTAAAAGAAACAAGTTACTCTTCCCTACCACTGGCCCAGCTGAACTTTCTTTGTGAATCAGTTGCTCGAGAGTGGTGTAGTCATTAAGATAATTCATTAATTGAACAAATACGTCCTGAAAATGGATGGGAGTCCTCAGGAAACTTTCATCTTAGTAAATGACCCACAGGCTGAGGCTTTCCTGGACTCACTTATCTAACCTCCCCATCTGGAACAACGTCCTCAACTTAGGATAATGAAGCCTGAAAAGACAAATATCTCTACCTAGGGCAGGTGGACGGGGCAGTTATTGAAGGGAGAAAGAGGGTGGAATTAAGCAGGGGAAATTCTCCCGCCCCCCGCCCCCCGCCCCCTGCCTTGAGGCTTTCTGGGACAGGAGTCTTGGGTCCGTGACTTGGAGGCTAGAGAGATTCCTCAGCCCCGGAAGCCCAGTTTATCTCAGGATCTACAGGGTTAACACGGATGTGGACACTCCCCCCAGCCCTAACTCGGGCATGCCGGGACTTGCAGGCTAGCCGGAGGGCCAGTGGCACCGGGGGCTGCTGGGAAATGTAGTTCCTGGCTCAGCCGGGGCCCCGGTACCAAGGGTCCAGCGTTGACAGCTCGGGAGGTAGGTGGCAATGGCAGAGGGGAAGGGAGAGCTGTAGGGGGGTGCGGAGTGAGAGGAGGTGGGCAGGCTGACGGCTGGGACCCCTGCCCAGCGGCTGTCAGAGTGCCCACCCCCAGCCAGAGGCTGATGCAATGGGCCTGCTGGATAGGGTGAGGGCAAGGAACAACGGGCTGCTTTTCCCGCCTCAAGGGAAAAAGGAACAAACAGGATTGGGCTCCTTCCCTGGAGGGGATTCTCCCCACCTAGAGTTAGGACAAGTCTTTCCCAACTATATTCAGATATGTCACCAACCTCTCCCACAGAGGACCAACATTGCTCCTCTGAAAAGGGGGTGCTGAGCTAAGAAGCATTGGGGACTCTGTCTCCTAGTCTCCTATTTGCAACAAGAAGGCCGGTCCCCACTCACCTGGATGCACTCCCAGAGAGAGGGTGGCACAATGAATCAGACATGGCGAGGAGAAAAGGGATGGGGGGCCTCTTTCTGAAATCTTACAAGGTACATGATAGGGAGAAAGAATGTGGACGAGGGCCAGGCCTTTCCTTCTTCCTCAGCAAAGGCCCCTGCCCCACTCTGTCATCTCCTTGGTTGACCCAAATAGATTTCCATCAGCTCTCCCTTCAAGCCTGTCTGCTCAACAGGATCCAGCATGGACCAGTCGGTGGCCATCCAGGAGACGCTGTCGGAGGGGGAATACTGCATCATCATATCCTTTCCAGACTTGAGCTCCGGGCCCAGGGCCTGCCCTGGCTTTGGGCAATAGAAGGGAAGATAACAGTCTCTGCCCCGTGCCCTTCTTTTAGCCATCAGAAGAGAAGGAGGCCAGGATTTATTAAATACTGACTTGGTCCTGGACTCTCTGCCAGGTGCTTTCTTTAAATATGCAACTCCCTACCTGGAGATGTGGAAACTGTAATTCCTATGTCACAGATATGGAAGGCCCAGAGATGAAGTGACATATCCAAGGTGACAGCTTGGGTGGGTGGGGGTTAGGAAAAGGCAGGGACTGGTGGAATGAGCTGGATTAGGAACACCTGGCCTGGACTTCGATTTTTTTTCTTTGACTGAGCAGCAGGCGGTACAAGGTACACTGTGTGAGGGAGACAGCAGGCAGAGCCGCCTGCTGGGGTTGGTGCGTTACCGCGTGGAACACGGTGGCCAGGAATATGCGTGAGTGATAGACTCTGGAGTTGCCTGTCTTCCGGGCCATAACAGACTTCATTGTACCCTCCAATTGGACTTTTGCCATTCCTCTAGGCTCGAATCTAATTCTCCTAGAGTAATTATCATAATGATAGTTATTGTTCTTTGAACATCATATTTAAAGCCTTTTTGCATGTATTAACTCATATAATCAGCAAGACATGAGGAGACTTCTGGAAAAGACATAGTTATCATAGTGTCCAGATCTTGAGTTCATGGTCTGAATGTCTGGATTCATGTCTAGTCATTGTGATCCTAGGCAAGCTGTTTTATTCCTGCCTATTTCAGCTGGTCAGATTAAAGATGAGCACATTGGAGTTGAGAGTATAATTCAGTGGTAGAGCACTAGTAGGTATAAGGCCATGGGTTTAATTCCCAGCACACCCTCCCCTAGAGAAAAAAAAAAGATTAAAGTAAGTCAGTACATGTAAAGGTTTTAAACACAGTATGAGGTATAGAGAAGGTACTCATTAACTGTCACCTGGGAATAAATATCTGCCAATTACACGGGAGAAGAGAGTAATACTTGGCAGAGGTCTCATAGCTAGTAAGTGAATCTTAATGTCTCAGAGCTGGGAGGGAAGGGAGCCTCAGAAATTTTCTAATCCACTGTCATTTATTTACTTATTTATTTAGCTAAGCCTGGGACTTGAACTCAGGGCCTGGGCACTGTCCTTGAGCTTTTTCAAGGCTAGAACTCTACCATTTGGGGAAGAGCACAACTTCTGGCTTTTTCTGTGTATGTGGTTCCAGGGAATCGAACCCAGGGCTTTGTGCATGCTAGGCAAGCTCTCTGCCACTAGGCCAACTCCTGGCCCAAAGTTTCCTAATTTTATGGGTAGGGGAACTAAGGTTCAGGTAGAGAAAGGAGGTGGCTAAGGATGCACAGTTCCATACATACAACCTGGGCCAAATCAAATGTGTTTCACTAACAAGGCAGGCATAAATTACATCCTTCATGGTCACTGTCATCAGAAAGGTTGAGGAATGGGCCCAGCCAGGACAGAATTGGGACCCTGGGAGAACATGAACACTTAGACCTCCAAGCTATGGCCAGCTCTGTTTTTACTTCTGTTTTCTGCCCTTAGTCTCTTCCTGTACACACACCGGAGGATGGCCATTACAGGGGACGATATCTCTTTGGACCAGATTGTGCCCGTCTCGCGGGATTTTACACTGGAAGAAGGTGCCACAGGAGATTGGGTGGTGTGAATCCCTCTCCTCTGGGAGCTCCTCCCCCTTTAGGTTTCTCTGTTCTTGTGTGCATGTGTGGGGGATGGGGGGACAGGGGTCCTCAGTTGCTAAAGACATTCTCATTTCCCTCTCCCACAGTATTCCCAGAAGGTGAACTCTACATCCTTGGTGAGTGGTCCTGTCAGTCTGGGTCCCAGTGGGAGATAAGGGGAGGACTATTTTCAGACAGAGAGGAATGCTATGAAGTAAGAACACTATTCTTATTTTATTTTATTTTGTCTGTTATAGGGCTTGAATTCAGGTCTGGGCACTTGTCCCTGATCAATTTTGCTCAAGGCTAGCACTCTACAACTTTGAAGCACAGGGCCATTTCTGTTTTTCTGGTGATTAATTGGAGATAAGAGCCTCATGGACTTTTCTGCCTGAGCTGGCTTTGAACCACAATCCTCAGATCTCAGCTTCCTGAGTAGCTAGGATTACAGATGTGAGCCACTGGCACTCAGCTCCCAGCTCTCACTATTCTTATTGTGGTAATTAAACTATTCACATATGGCCCTGCCCACCTCTTCTGTCTCATCACTATCCATAGCACATGGTTGCTGTACTGGAGTCCCCTGGATGGCCTCAATCACCTGAGACATCACATATTCTCTCCCCTCACCCCCTCTCTCTGTCTCTTTTTCTCTTGTTGGTCATGGGGCTTGAACTTTGGGCCTGGGCACTGTCCCTGAGCTCTTCAGCTCAAGGCTACTGCTCTACCACTTGAGCCACAGCACTACTTCCAGTTTTCTTGTGTTAACTGGAGGTAAGAGTCTCATGGACTTTTGTGCCAGGCTGGCTTTAAATCTTGATCCTCAGATCTCATCCTCCTGAATAGCTAGTTACAGGTGTGAGCCACCAGCTCCTAGCTAGACATCACATATTCTCATGGCAGAGGTTCCCCCTTCCTGCACCTAGCCACTTTCTCCATTTATAGGAGTTGTAGGAATTCGTCCAGGCTTCCTTTCACACATTTCTTTTTTTTTTTTTGCCAGTCCTGGGCTTGAACTCAGGGCCTGAGCACTGTCCTTGGACTTTCTCAAAGCTAGAGCTCTACCACTTGAGTCTCAGCACCACTTCCAGCTTTTTTCTGTGTATGTGGTACCAAGGAATGGAACCTGGGTCTTTGTGCATGCTAGGCAAGCAGTCAACCACTAGGCCAAACTCCCGGCCCCCTTTCACACATTTCTTTTCCCTGCAAGTCTGTCTTTTTTTCTTTTCTTTCCTTTCTTCCTTTCTCTCCTCCCTTCCCTGACTGCCTGCCTTCTTTCCTTCCTTCCTCTCCTTTATTTCCTTCCTCTCTTTCTTTCCTTTTCTTTCTTTCTTGTACTGATCATGGAGCTTGAATTCAGGGCTGGGCATTTTCTCTGAGCTTTTGTGCTCAAGATTGGCATTCTACCACTTGAGACAGTAGCAGATTGGAAGTAAGAGTCACATGGAACTTTCCTGCTCTGGTTGGAGATCCCTGATCTTCAGGGCTCAGCCTTCTGAGTAGCTAGGATTACAGGCAAGAGCCTCTGGCACTGGCTTCTCAGCTAGGGGAGTCTTTGGACAAAGCCTTGAAATTGCTCTCTCACTGATATATGTGCCTTATCCTAGCCAGACCTCTGTGACTTATAAGAATTTATTATTTGTATTCACTTATTTAATGTCTGACTTCTTTGCTAGACAATAATAATAGAGGGGAATATTTAATCAGTGATTATCTTCTGTCAGGTTATATGATACTATCTTCTGTCAGGTTATATAATACAAGGTTTACACACAAAATTTGGCAAGCTTGAGAAGTTGGTGTTCTAGTAGTAGAATATCTGTCTAGAATGCTCAAAAACAGAAGATACATTGTGGCCTTTAATTAAAAAACAAAGATCTGGAAAGATCTACAAATAAATATCCATTTTATGAACAAGGTAACTGAGGTCCAGAGAAATTAAAAAAAGTAATACTGGGTGGAAGCAGGATTCAAACTCAGATTCCAGACTCTGAAGCCTATACTTTAAAAAAAATTTTTTTTGGTGGTAATGGGAAGTATACTTAGGGCCTCACATTTGTTAGGCAGACACTCTACCATTTGAGCCACATCTATCCCCTTTTTCCACTGGTTATCTTCAGGATCGGGTGCTGCTACATGTCTAAATCATCCTGGACTGAGATCCTCTTACTGCACTACCCTATGTCACTTGGGATGGCAGGTATATGCCAACAGGGCCAGACATTGTATCTTCATCATAGTTGGGATAACAGATTTGTGTCTTCATGCCCAGAGTGCTACAACCCACTCTCCTCCTCCCCCTTCTCCTCCTCCCCCTTCTCCTCCTTTTTGCCAGTCCTGGGGCTTGAACTCAGGGCCTGGGCACTGTCCTTGAGCCTCTCTATGCTCAAGGCTAGTGCTCTACCACTTGAGCCACAGCACTACTTCCAGCTTTTTTCTGTGTATGTGGTACTAAGGAATGGAACCTAGGGCTTCATGCATGCTAGGCAAGCACTCTACCACTAAGCCACATTCCCAGCCCATCTCTTAACTCTTAAAATGCTCTGCTATGCTAGATGGCTTCTGCTCATTCACTTTTTTGTGTGCTCACCTTGCACTAGGCATTTGCTATGAATAAGAGGTTTTCTAGTTAGCCCACATCTGTTTTCTTCACTGTGTCTTAGCAAAGTGTTTGGAACTACCAGGAAGATCACCTGATGGGCTGTTCTTCTAGTCCACCTCTATAAGCTTTTCATCCTGGATAGGGCAAGGGAGGTGAAGGAAAGACCATAGCTCCAGAGAACCTGTCTCTGCTAGATTCATCTGTGATGCAGTGGTGAGGCTGTTTGGTTTTCAGAGTCTCAAGCTCCCTCTGAAAAGTGGGGCTGATGCTCATTTGAAACTAAAGGGTCAGAGGGTACCAGTTATTGTCCTATCAGCAGCTATGGGTAAGTTGTTTAAAGTCAACGGACCTGGAGCCAGGGCTCAATTTTCCATTCTAGGGACTTCATGCTTAAAATGAATCCAAGAGCTGGGTACATGCCTAGCTACTCAGGAGGCTGAGATTGGAGAATTTTGGTTTGAAGCCAGCCCTGGCAGAAAAGTCTGAGACTCTTATCTCTAACTAGAAAAGCAGAGTGGTAGAATGCTATCCTTGAGCAAAAAGGGCTCAGAGAGAGTGCCTGGGGCCCCAGGACAGGCACAAAAAAATCTAAGCTCTTCACTCTTGGTGGTGGCCAAGGGCTCATTTCCTGCTCCCTCTGTAGGCTCAGATGTGACTGTCCAGCTGGACACAGCGAAGCTCAGCCTTGTCTTCCAACTGCCCTTTGGTTCACACACTAGGATGTTCCTCCAGGAAGTCGCCAGGGCCTGTCCAGGTAGGTCAGACTTAGGCTCACAAGGTGGGTTTCTGCTGGTGAGGGCGCTGACTTCCCCACTCCAATTGACTGTCTATCATTTGAACTCATACTTTACAGTTTCTGTACCCTCCCGAGGCTGCTGGCACAGGACTGTGGCACTCCCAGAGGCTGAGATCTGAGGATCATGGTTCAAAGCCAGCCCAGGCAAGAAAGTTCGTGAGACTGGGCCGGGAGTTTGGCCTAGTGGTTAAAGTGCTTGCCTAGCATGCATGAAGACCCGGGTTCGATTCCTTGGTACCACATACATAGAAAAAAGCCGGAAGTGGTGCTGAGGCTCAAGTGGTAGAGCTCTAGCCTTGAGAAAGTCCAAGGACAGTGCTCAGGCCCTGAGCTCAAGCCTAGGACTGGCAAAAAAAAAAAAAAAAAAAAAAAGAGTCTCAGGACCTTTAAAAAAAAAAAAAAAGTTCGTGAGACTGTTAGCTCCAGTTAACTGCCACAAGAAACCAGAAGTGGTGAGGTAGCTGGCTCAAGTGGTAGAGCGCTAGCCTTGAGCTGAAGAGCTCAGGGACAATACTCAGGCCCAGAGTTCAAGCTCCATGACTGACATAAATAAATAAATAAATGTTCTAGCTTTGGCTTCACAACAAAAGATTAGTGCTCCTAGACAGATTGAGGTCTGCCAGGGAGATAAAGGAGAGTTTGTGAGGAGGAGAGGGCCATTACAGAACCTTCAAGTTTAAGCCACAGGGTGCTGGCCCCTCTGGTGTCCACTCAGTGGAATTAGTTGTTTCCTTTCAGGCTAATATCTTGTCTCTGGCTTGAACTCAGAGACTGAGCATTGTCTTTGGGCTTTCTCAAGGCTAGCTCTCTATCATTTGAGCCCCAGCACCACTTCTGGCTTTTTCTGTGTAAGTGGTACTGAGGAATTGAATCTAGAGCTTCCTGCATGCTAGGCAAGCACTCTACCAATAGGCCACACTCCTGGCCCTGATTACTGCTATCATTTAATGATCATTAGTAATGGCTTTAGGAGGGATAATCACAGTAATACCAGTTGAGCATCCTGAATCTGGAACTCCAAACTCTGAAATGTTCTAAAACCCCAAAACTTTTCTTTTTTTTTTGCCAGTCCTGGGCTTGAGCACTCTACCACTAGGCCAGACTCACAGCCAAAAACCCTAAAACTTTTTAAGTGTCAATATGATGCCAACAAGTAGAAAATACCACATCATCAAAGTTTGTTTTATGTATGCATTTTTTTGTACCTGTACTGGGGCTTTAACTAAGGGTCTGGGCACTGTCCCTTAGCCTTTTTACTCTAAGTCACGGCTGGTTTTACTTGAGTCATAGCTGGTTAATTTTTGCTGGTTAATTGGAGATAAGAGTCCCATATACTTTCCTGTTCAGGCTGGCTATGAACTGCAGTCTTCAGATCTCAGCCTTGCTAGTAGCTAGGATTACAGGCATAAGCCATGGGCACCTGGGGCCATCCACTTCAGAACCCTCTGAAGCACTTCTGGTTCTAAGAATTTTGGGTAAGGGATAGCCAACCAGTAAGAATAGAGTATAGATAGCCTCTTTGGGTTGAAATACATTTTTCTTTTTTTTTTTTTTTTTGCCAAACCTGCGGCTTGAACTCAGGGTCTGAGCACTGTCCTTGGGCTTTCTCAAGACTAGAGCTCTACCACTTGAGCCTCAGCACCACTTCCGGCCTTTTCTGTGTCTGTGGTACTGAGGAATTGAACCTAGGACTTGGTGCATGCTAGGCAAACAGTCTACCATTAGGCCAAACTCCTGGCCCTGAAATCCACTTCTGATAGTCCTTAGCTCTGTGACTTTGACTAACCACTCTTCTGAACCTTCATTTTGATATTCTTCTACATGTCATGAATATCTCCCTAATGGGATTGTGAGAATTAAAAGAAATAACACATATGAAATAGGCGCTGGTGGCTCATGCCTGCAATCCTGCCTACTCAGGAGGCTGAGATCTGAGGATTGCAGTTTGAAGCCAGTCCTGACAGTAAAGTCCATGAAACTCTTATCTCCAATAAAGCACCAGAAAACCAGAAGTGGCACTGTGGCTCAAAGTGGTAAAGTGATGGCCTTGAGATGGAAAAGCTCAAGGATAGCACCCAGACCCTAAGTTCAAGCCCCATGACTGACAAAAGAAAGAAGGAAAGAAAAAGAGAGAGAGAGAGAGACAGAGACAGAGACAGAGACAGAGAGAGAGAACAAAGGAGGGAGCTAGGAGTGTGGCCTAATGGTAGAGTGCTTGCCTAGCATGCATGAATGAAGCCTTGGGTTCGATTCCTTGGTACCATATACACAGAAAAAGCTAGAAGTGGTGCTGTGGCTCAAGTGGTAGAGCCCTAGCCTTGAGAAAGCCCAAGGACAGTGCCTAGGCCCTGAGTTCAAGCCTCAGGACTGGCAAAAAAAAAAAAGAAAAAGGAAAGAAAAGAAGGAGGAAAGAACACATGTGAAAGTTCTCATCAGGTAGCAGCAATAACTCAACATATATTTTCTCTTTCTGAAAAGGAATCATAACTGACTCTCCCTTTGGACTTTTGAGTTAGACACAATTCTAAGACCTTTTTACAAATCAACACTTGCTCTTAATCTTTATCACAACCTTCTGTTTTAGTATTATCAAAGTCTGCATTTTATAGATAAAGAAACTGAAGCTCCAAGATAGTAGGTGTTTTTCCTGAGTGCACAGCCTGTACACTGTAGACAGTGCCAGGATGAGCAAGACTAGCTAGGTCTTACTCCAGAGTCTATTCTTCCTTCTTTGGTCTTTCTCTCTGTCTCTCTCTCTGTGCCCCCCCACCACCCCTCTCTCTCTCCATCTCAAGGAAGCCTTCCTGTAGGAGGTGATGTTAAAGCTTAGAAAGAAGAACAATGAGGGAAAAGGGCATGGCAATGGGAAGAAGGAGCAGGCTCCACTGATCTTGGTTAAGGTATGAAGAGAGCTGGGAAGGAGAGGCCAGCAGAGGGCAGCTCAGGGAACTTGAACTCTGCCCTTTGGCTCCTGGTGAGCTCTGGGGGATAAAGTGGGGGTGGTTAGGCAAGATTAGCACTTTAGAAAGGCTTTTCTGATAAGAGCTGAGGAAAGGAGGAACCTGGATTAGAGAGATCAAGGAGAATGTATTAAGGAGGTTCAGACTTACAGAATGAGGCTGGGAGTGGTGACCTGGGCTGGGATAGGAGGTTAGGGGAAGCAAGGATGCACTGGACGAGTAGTAAGGAGGTCCAACAGAGGACAATGAAGTTGCCTCAAGAGCTGTGAATTTGGATTGTGCTAACAGCTTGCCAACTGATTAGAACTGTGACTGGCCACTTAACAAATGTTTGTTAAATGGATGGGTAGAGCTTGGTACTTGACTGTATGAATAAAGGAGAGAAGTCAAGGATGACTTAACAATCCAAGGTTTCTTGTTTTTCTTATGTAGGTCCTGGGGCTTGAACTCAAGGTATGCATTCTATCCCTGAGTTTGCTTTGTTCAAGGCTAGTGCTCTACTACTTTAGCCCCAGCCCCACTTTCACTGCCTAATTGCAGATAATAATGTCATGAACATTTTTTGCCCAAACTGGCTTTGAACCATGATTTCAGATGTCAGCCTCCTCCACTGGCACTCCACTTTTGTGGGGGGAGGAAGGCAGAGAATCTTGAGACTGAATATAGATTAGTAGTATATAAATTTTTAAAGTAATTTAAAGTCATGAATGAGTTCTTTTTCTCCTTTAGGATTTGTCTTACAGGTCTCTTACCTGCGCTGGAGTTCACATCCCACGTCCAGTAACCAGCAGGAAAGCTATACTATTTCTCTCTCTCCTCCTGTTTCACTCTCCATCTGTCTTTCTCTCTCCCCTTGTTTTTTTTTTTTTTTTTTTGTGCTTATATTGGGGCTTGAACTGAGGACCTGGGTGCTGATCCTTGGCTTTTGGACCTAGATGCTTGTGTCCAGGGCAACGGAGTTGAAGATTTTCCCCAGAACACAAGCCCGTGATTCCGACTGTGCTTCTTGTTCCTGACACAGGCTTTGACCCTGAGACCCCGGATCCTGAGTTCCTCTGGCTAACCCGATACAAATGTGTGGACCTAGAGCTGGAGTCTCCCACAGCACGAGGTTGGAACACGGCCCCGGGTCCCTCGCCCTGGTGCGCGGCAATTGGTGGAGGCAGGTATCCATCTCGGAGAAGAAAGTGAGGATTCGAGGATAGCAGTTACCAAGGGGCGGGGTTAGTTCTGTTTGGGGGCGGGGCTGTGGAGCAAACATAATTTTGATTGGCGGGAGTGGCGCGCGGGGCGGGCTCGTCTTAGGGGGGCGGAGCGTGCGGGCGGGCTGCGGGATGAGTAGCTTGAAGAAGCTGGCAGGGAAATGTCCGCCGCCGCCGGCTCTCGGGAGCGCGACTCTGCAGGTACCATGAGGGATGGCAAGCAGGACTTGGGGCGGGGGGGAGGGCGTCTCGCCTGTGGACGGCAGCAGGCCGGGCCTTCGAGTAGGCTGGGCGTATGGGTTAACCGGTGAACGCGTGAGGCGAAGACCGAGCTCTGGGCCCTACAGAGGCGGGGACATGGGGACGGAGGTTCTGTGGAGAAGCTCAGCCCGGCATGATGAGGGGGCGGTGGAGAGGTGTCCGGTGGGAATGGGGTGCTGAGGATTCCTGGGGGAGTGTTAAGTGAAGCGCCGTGGTTTCACTCGCGGTGTGACCCGGCGCCACTCGCGACCTCTTTCTGTGCCTCAGTTTCTCTAGCTGAGCGTGCTCTTCCGTCCCGATGAGAATTTGGCGGGTGTGTTTGTAGGGTGTGCACACGCCGTCTCCGTGTCTTCCCCTGATGAGGTGCGGTGTGTTCTGGGGTTCCACCCTGGGGTTCCTGGATAGGACCGTGCGCTGAGCCGGAGTCCAGGGGAACCGTCCTGGGACTGGAAGCCAGGAGAGGTTCCAGGTAAATGGGTCAAGGTTTTTTGTTTTTTGTTGTGTCCATGTAGCCCTTGGTGGTTCATGTTGTATTGCACAAAAGGCAGATTGTTGAGTAGGTGTCTGGTGCTCTGGTGAACCAAAGACTCAGGGCTGAAATTTGGGTCAGTTTGAAGGCCTGATTCCTGCCCCCTGTCCCCCAAGGGCTGCCTGGTTGGTGGCTTTTGTCTCCAGGGTGTGCCCAGGGAGCACCAATTTCACGCCAGCTTCGGCATAACCACTTGTACCTATTTGTACCACTCTCCTCTGTTCTATGTCAGAGATCAAGAGTCTTGTCAAGTAGTTGTGCTCTTACAGGCTTGGAAACTATGAGGGGTAGGGAAGGGTGACAGGTTGCACAAGCAGTTCGTAAAAGGAGAGGAAATGAGGCCAGGGGAGGACTTCCTCAGTGCTTAGGCTTTTCCTTTACTGTGACTAGTGCAAGATGAGATTCAAGGGCCAGATGTGCTGATAGTTTCCATCTCTCTTGGGTTTATCTCAGAGTCCACTTGAAGAACTGGTCATGAGATAGCTATTGCTTCAGATTCCATGATACTTTGAGATGTAGTGCTAGCCCCAGTGAAGAGAGTTTCAGGGCAGGCTCTCTCCTTGCCCTTCATGAGATGCTGCCACGATCCATATAATCAGTGGAGGAAGACAGACCCCATGGCTACACAAAGAGGTGGGTTATACCTCTTCAGTCAGTGGTCTAGACCCAGACTGTTGGAATGCTTTACTTATTTTCCTAGAAGAAAGTCATTTTTCCTGGAATATTAGGCCAGGCAGCTCTTAACCCAGTTTTGTGTTTTTGTTTTTTTTTCCCTCCAGAACTTGGGCTTGTACTCAGGGCTTGGCCATTGTTCTTTAGCTTATTTTGCTCAGGGCTAGTGCTCAGCCACTTGAACCACAGCTTTATTTCTGGCTTTTTGGTGGTTAATTGGAGATAGGAGTCCTGTGGACTTTGTTGCCTGTGCTGACTTTGAACCATGATTCTTAGGTCTCAGCCTCCTGAGTGGCTAGGATTACAAGCATGAGCTACAGGTGCCCAACTTGGTAGCCAGTGTTGTCTTTTTTTTTTTTTTTGCTAGTCGTGGGCTTGGGCTCAGGGCCTGAGCACTGTCCTTGGACTTTCTCAAGGCTAGAGCTCTACCACGTGAGCCTCAGTACCACTTCCAGCTTTTTTCTATGTATGTGGTACCGAGGAATCGAACCCGGGTCTTCGTGCACGCTAGGCAAGCACTCTACCACTAGGCCGAACTCCCGGTCCCCAGTGTTGTCTTTTTATTTTTTGGCCCCGAGTGAGAAAAATGTAGGGATCCTAGAGTATTGGATTTACTCTCACAAAAGGAAAACTAGCCAAGCACAACAGAGAAATTATTGTCTGGGCTTTGGTTTTACTTTTAGTTTGAAAGCATTTGTTCCCATTGAAGCACCCACAATAAGTGGTACTATAATAAGAACTGCTAAAATTGTTCCTCTTAAAACACTTAAAAGCAGCATCAAACCAAGTCCTCCTTCCTCTTTGGGTCATCTGTGTTTCCAGAGTTGCTCTGGTCTCAGGGGGCAGTATACAGGTAGGAGAAATCTTTGGGCTCCTGAAGATCCGGGCTCCAAGTCCTGTATACAAATGACCAAAATACCCTCTTCCCAATAGCCTGGGGAACTAAGCCAACGCAAGAGACTGTTCCAAGCT
This sequence comes from Megascapheus bottae, assembly GCF_031878675.1. NCBI lineage: Eukaryota > Metazoa > Chordata > Mammalia > Rodentia > Geomyidae > Megascapheus > Megascapheus bottae. The sequence continues at coordinate 60,803,233 of NC_143514.1, forward strand.
GGGTTGAAATATTGAGGATTGTGGTTCAAAGTCATCCAGGGCAGAAAAGTCTGTGAGACTCTTACCTCTGACTAACCACCAAAGCCCAGAAATGGTGCTGTGGCTCAAGTAGTAGAGTTAGAAAACTGAGAGGAGGAAGCTCCTAGGCCCCGAGTTCAAGCCCCAGTCTTGGTACCAGGGGAAAGAAAAAAGCTGTTCCAAGTGCTGTTTTTTGCATAGTACAAGCAATTCTCTGTCCTTGGAACTGGCATAGACAGGGTCTAAATAGTGTACAAATAGAGCTGAGAGAACATAGGATCGGGGCAGCAGGACAGTGGTCCTGATAGGGAGAGCCAAAGGCAAGAGCATTCAAAGGCCTGTGTGTTCAGGGGCATGGTGAATCTGAGTTTCATTCTTGTCTTCAGCCTAATAGTGATTCTTTCCAAAATGTCTGTTTGTCTATTTGACTTGACTCTGCTGAATTTAAAGAGTGTTAGGTAACTGAGTGGAGATGATAGTGGAAAAAGGAAATGGAGCTAGTTTCTGATAGAAATCCTGTTTTAAAATCAGATGTTTGTAGGAGCTAAATTGTGATGTGGAAATGATATGTAATGCTCCAGCTGGTTTATCTGATTCTCTTATGCTCCCCCCTTCCTTTTCTCCCACTCATCTTCCCTCTCTCCTTCTCATGAACTCAGGGCTAGGGCACTCACCCGTAGCTATTTTTGCTTAAGGTTGACATTCTCTCACTTGAACCATTACTCTTATTACTCTTTCTTTGTTTTTTTGGGTTTTTTTTTGTTGTTGTTGTTTTTGTTTTTTGGTTTTTTTTGCCAGTCCTGGCTTGAACTCAGGGCTTGAGCACTGTCCTTGGGCTTTCTCAGGGCTCTACCACTTGAGCCACAGCATTACTTCCGGCTTTTTCTATATATGTGGTATGGAGGACTCAAGCCCTAGTCTTAGTGCATGCTAGGCAGGCACTCTACCACTAGGCTTAACTCCTAGCCCTATAGGTGCTAAAATCTTGCCCTAGTGTTGGTTTGTAGCTCTTTTAGGAAGCAGCTATTCTGTTTTTTCATTTTTATTTATTTTTAGATTTTAATTTTTTTTGTCAGTTGTGGGGCTTGAACTCCTAGTCTTGGGCATTGTCCCTGAGCAATTTTGTTCAAGGCTAGTGCTTTACCACTTTGAGCCACAGCCCCACTTCCAGTTTTCTGGTGATTCCTTGAAGATAAGAGTGTCATATCCTAACCTGGTGTGGTGGCTCATGCCTGTAATTCTAGCTGCTCAAGAGACTGAGATCTGAGGATCATGGTTCAAAGCCAGCCCAGACACTAAAGAACAGGAGACGCTTATCTCCAATTAATCACACACACACACACACACACACACACACACACACACACACACACACACACACACACGCAAAGTGAAGTGGGGCTGTGGCTCAGGACTGTGCCCAGGCCCAGAGATAGGGCGATAGGTAGCCTTGAGCTGAAGAGCTCAGGGACAGTGCTCAGGCCCAGAGTTTAAGCCCCAAGACCGCCGCCCCTAAAAGTGTCAGATCCTTGGGGGATCCTCAGATCTAGGGTAGCTAGGATTACAGGTGTGAGCCACCAATATCCCTGCTCATTTTTTTTTATTGCTCTTGATTTTTCTGACTTGAGAGCAATGCCTGTTGCTGCTGCTGTCTAGCAACTGCAGGTCCTCTTATCTGGAAATCGTATTGGGAATCCTATGTTACCGGCCAGATATAAATAGGCATTCATTTCCTTTCACAGTCAGCAGACTTTCAATGCTTTGTAATCCTGAGTCCAGGGGAGTGAGATGAGAATAATGTGGACCAGGGAAACTGCATTCATGTCAGCTGTTGTGGGCCTCACAAAGTTGGCTCACTTTTAATCAGTAATGAAATTAAAAAGAAAGCCCACTTAAAGAGAAAAATGTATCTGATACTGATTAAAAGTGAGCCAACTTTGTGGGCACACACACCGTGAATGAAATGCGTTTATGGGTATTTTTTCTCTCTCTCCCTGGACCCAGGAAACAAAGCATTAAAGTCTGCCTGGCCTGTGAAAGGAAATGAATGCTATTTATATCTGGGGTAACATAAAGGGTAACCTAGATTACCAGAGTAGGAGTCAGTGAGAATGTTAGAAAAATAAGCCTCTGGGCTTTTTTTTTTCCCTCTCTCTTTTCATCTTGCTTTATCTATATTAATGAATAAAACCTGTGTGACTACCAAATCCTTTCAGCATGGAAAAAATGAATTTACTTAAAATAGCACTCATCCCTGATACCTTTGTAGGGAGTTCTATAGGCAAATTAACTTATTTTGAAGTCACTTGTTCCTTTTCACAAAACAGAGCTGTACTCAGTTTTCTTCCTCCCTTTGTCAGTCCCTTCTCCATTTTCCTTCTTAGCCCCATTTAATCTTGTTTCTAGTACAGGAGAAACTCCTGACTTTTTTCTTTCTGCTGTTTGCTTCCTTCCTCCTCCTCCTCCTCCTCCTCCTCCTCCTCCTCCTCCTCCTCCTCCTCCTCCTCCTCCTCCTCCTCGTCCTCCTCCTCCTCCTCGTCCTCCTCTTCTGCTTCTCCTCCTTCTCCTTCTTCTTCTTTTTTGTCTCTCTCTTTCTAAAACTGCTTTGTGGAATTCTACAGTGGTTGTCTGTAGAAGAAGACAGGTGATCCACAAACATTCAGTTAGAAGTGGAGCTTTTCACAGAAAAATCCTCAGAGACCAAGAGTTCAAGAAGAAGGCATCAATATTTATTAGAGGGAGCTGGGAGTATGGCCTAGTGGTGGAGTGCCTGCCTAGCATGCATGAAGACCCAAGTTTGATTCCTGCCTAGCCTGTATGAAGACCCAGATTCGATTCCTCGGTATCATGTACATAGAAAAGCCGGAATGGTGCTGTGGCTCAAGTGGTAGAGCACTAACCTTGAGGAAAGCCCAAGGACAGTGTTCAGGTCCTGAGTTCAAGCCCCAGGACTGGCAAAAGAAAAATATTTACTATAGGAAGGACAGCGCTGGAATATCAGACACTGGATCATTTACATAGTTTTTGTTGTTGTTGCTGCTGCTTAAAATATACTAAATACACTGTAAAGCTCCAAACAAAAAGGAAAAAACAATGAAAGTACTGGACATGGTGGCATATACCTGGAAGGCCATCCTGGGATGCTTGGTGAGAACCTTATCTAAAGGAAAAAAAAATATATCAATTTTGTAGACTTCAGCAATGATTTATATAGAAACTGAAGCTAACAAATATAAATGAGAAGAAACTTTCATTCTTGAATATTTATGATGAGCATTTAAATGACGTATCTGAATGGTCTGGATGTTTTACTATTGCTTCTTGGTACAGCTAGCTTGCTTGCTTCCTTCCTTCCTTCCTTCCTTCCTTCCTTCCTTCCTTCCTTCCTTCCTTCCTTCCCTTCCCTTCCCTTCCCTTCCTTTCCCTTCCTTCCTTTGCCAGTCTTGGGGCTTGAACTCAGGGCCTGGATACTGTCCTCAAGGCAAGGATACCGTTCTCAAGGCAAGCATTCTACTACTTGAGCCACAGCACCAGTTTCAGCTTTTTCTGTGTAGTACTGAGGAATTGAACTCAGGGCTTTGTGCATGCTAGGCAAGCACTCTACCACTGGGCCATACTCCAGGCCCATGACTGTCCTTTCTTGCATCTGTACATTGAGAATAAGAGTACCTCCTGGAGGAGCACACAGGATTTAAGGAACACTAAGTTATTTAGGGTTTTTTTTGTTTGGGACTCACATGTCTAAGTCAGATATTGGAGTAACTTAGGATCCAGCTGCCCTCTTCTGGCCCTGTCCTAGGATGGTTTCTTCCCAGTGAGAACTGAGAATTGTACTCATTACCGCCTTCCTCCTCCTCTTCTTCCTCCCCCTCCTCTTCCTCTTCCTCCTCCTCCTCTTCCTCCTCCTCCTCCTCTTCCTCCTCCTCCTCCTCCTCCTCTTCTTCTTCTTCTTCTTCTTCTTCTTCTTCTTCTTCTTCTTCTTCTTCTTCTTCTTCTTGTGTGTGTGTGTGTGTGTGTGTGTGTGTGTGTGTGTGTGTGTGTGTGACAAACTCCTCTGAATATGGCAGACTGACATTTAGATCCTGGCTTTGTTGTCTTTACTTCTTTCTTTAATATATTTTTTCCCCCTCAATGTAGTCACTTAAAACCTTGGTCATTGTTCTTCAGCTTCTCTGTGTTTAATAGCATGGCATTTTGAAGATAAACTGCTTTCTTTGTGGAGTATTCCGCAGTTTGAGTTTGTCTGATGTTTCTTTGTAATCTATGTATTTTTTGGGATTTCTGTGTTTTTCTTAGTGTATATTAACAGAAGCCATGTGGTGTCAGTTTGAATAAATGTGTTGATAGCAAAAAAAATCAAGCAAACAAACAAAACCTTGGTTATCATTCTTGACTGTTTCTTCTTACTGTATTTTTTATTTTATTATTTGTGTGTGTGTGGGGGGGTACTAGGGCACTGTTCCTTAAGCTTTTTCATTCAAGACTCTACCACTTGAGCCCCAGCTCCACTTCTGGCTTTTTTTTTTTTTAGTGTGGTTAATGTTTTTAATTATCATTTCCAAAATATAGAAGCTGGTCTAAAAATGTTTAAGTTGACAGTGGATTGCTTGATTGTAGTATACCTTTGTATTATTGCATTGATATATCTACATACCCAATAGCTGTTCACTTCTGGCTTTTTGATAGTTAATTGGAGATAGGGATCCAGACTAGCTTCAAACCATACTTGGAGATCTCAGGGTTCTGAGTAGCTAGGATTACAGATAAAAGGCTCTTATATACTTTTGTTGTTGTTTTTGGCTGTGGAGCTTAAACTCAAGGCCTAGGCACTGAACTCTTTTTTTGCCTAAGGCTAGCATTCTACCACTTGAGCTCCAGTGCCACCTGCAGTTTTCTGGCGGTTAATTGGAGATAAGAGTCTCAGGAAGTTTCCTACCTGGGCTGGCTTTGAACTGGGATCCTCAGATCTCAGCCTCTTGAGTAACAATTTTGTCCAGTCTTTCTGGACCACACTGCTCCTCTCCACACATCTCAACATCCTTATAATTCATGCTACATACCCTGAACTATCACAGTGGCTCTTTTATATGTCTTCCTAACCATTTGTTCTCTCTCTTGGATTTCCTTAGAACATGCCTTTATCACATGCCACTCCTGTATGTGACGAACTTTGCTGCCTCTACAATAAAGTTCAGATTCTTTAGTGTGATATTGAGACCAGCATAACATGGCCTCAGCTCACCTCTTCAGTTTTACCCTCCACAACTCACCTTAACTTCAGACTTTACTGCCTATTCATTCTAGATAAAGCCCTCTCCTTTTTTTTCACTTCTTTGTTGACTTTCCAGTGAAGTACATTTTTTTTTAAGCTTGAACTTGGTGTTCTTAGTCTCCTCCTTTTCAAATGCTAGCCTAATGTCTCAAACTCAGTAGGTGTTCAGAAAAAGAAGTGTTAGTGTTTAACAAATTTTGTCTTTAGTTCTTCTTGGTTCTTAATCTGAACCATTCCAGCCCTCTTCCTCTTTGAGTAAACTCAAAGGAGATGCACTCCTCATGTCCTTCCCCCACCCTTCTGGTTTGCTTTTGCCCACTTCTCTTTCAGCTTTATTACCAGATCACAGACAGCTAGCAAAAGGTCCCCAGTGGACGGACGGCCTGGAGGAAAAAAAGTCCCGTCTTCTGTAGTCTGTCCCCACAAACGTATTGCTGAGAGTAATTTCTCTCAGATGGATTTGCTCAAGGTGCAAATCCAGGGCTCTCAGCTAAGGCCAGGGCTCTCAGCTTCACGTGGCTCAGGATTTGTTTTTAGAGTTATTTGGGCCCATGTTCATTGCTAAACCAGGCACTTTATTTATTTATTTAGATATGAGATGCTAGACAATTTTTTTTTTTGGTTGGTCATGGGACTTGAACTCTGGGCTTGGGTGCCATCCCTGAGCTCTTCAGTTTAAGGCTACTGACCTACCCCTTGAGCCACTGCACCACTTTTGGTATTCTGGTGGTTAATTGGAGATAAGAGTGTCACAGACTTTAGTGCCCAGGCTGGCTTTGAACCTCGACCCTCAGATCTCAGCCTCCTGAGTAGCTAGGATTACAGTGTGAGTCACTGAGCCCAGCTACTGTATGGTTTTTTTTTTTTTTTTGCCAGTCCTGGGACTTCAACTCAGGACCTGAGCACAGTCCTTGGGCTTTCTCAAGGCTAGAGTGCTACCACTTCAGCCACAGCGCCACTTCTAGCTTTTTTTCTATGTATGTGGTACCAAGGAATTGAACCCAGGTCTTGGTGCCTGCTAGACAAGCACTCTACTACTAGGCCACACTCCCAGCCCCTAATGTTTATGTTTTTTTTAAACTAAAATTAGTTGACTTTTAGGAAAATAACAATTGAAGTACTGGTACCTATAATCCTAGCTACTTCGTAGTAGGCTAAAATCCTTTTCTTTTCTTTTCCCTTTTTTTTTTTTTTTTTTTTTTTGTTGCCAGTTATGGGTCCTGAATTCTGGATCTGGGTGCTGTCACCTGAGCTCTTTAGCTCAAGGCTATCACTCTACCACTTGAGCCACAGTACCACTTTCAGTTTTCTGGTGGTTAATTGGAGATAAAAGTCTTAAGGATTTTTGTGCCCTAGCTGGCCTTGAACGGTGATCCTCAGATCTCAGCCTCCTAAGTAGCTAGGATTGCAGGTGTGAGCCACCAGTGCTTGGCAAGGCTAAGATTCTCATCTCCAGTTGACCACTAAAACACTGAACTTGAAGCTGTGGCTCAAGTGGTAGAACTCTACTCTTGAGTGACAAGCTACTGGAGAGCACACAGGCCTTAAGTTGCAGCCCTAGTACCAGCGCAAGAAATAAAAGAAAAAGAAAATAGCAATGTTCAGAAGGCCTTTGGTTTAATCTCAGTCCAACACCACCACCACTCATACACAAAAGAACAACAGAGTTATTAGAGAACTATTTAGTGCCGAACTCAAATGGTAAAAATGGATTCTGCTGGGCACAGTGGTTCACACCTATATTCCTAGCTACTCAGGAGGCTGAGATCTGAGGATCAAGGTTCAAAGCCAGCCCGGTCACAAAAGGACCTGAGACTCTTTTTTTTTTTTTTTTGCCAGTCGTGGGCTTGAGCTCAGGGCCTGAGCACTGTCCTTGGACTTTCTCAAGGTTAGAACTCTACCACTTGAGCCTCAGCACCATTTCTGGCTTTTTTCTATGTATATGGTACCAAAGAATTGAACCCGGGTCTTCGTGCATGCTAGGCAAGCACTCTACCACTAGGCTAAACTCCTGGCCCCAAGGGCCTGAGACTCTTATTTGCAATTAACCTCTAGAAAACAGGAAGTGGGGCTTGGCTCAAGGGTAGGGCAGTAGCCTTGAGTTGATGAGCTCAGGGACAGCACCCAGGCCAAGTTCAAGCCCCATGACCCCCCCCCCAAAAAAAAAGGCAAAAAGGATTCTTTCCATTCTTTTAATGCTGTGTACCCAGTGTTATGAATGTCACTGAAGAGCTCCTTACCTTGTACTATGCACTGTGTAAACAAGCATTTAGCCTTCTTTTGCTTAGGAGTAAAATCCAAGTTCCATATGGAGTTCAAAGTCTTATAGTTTGGCCCCATGGATCTGTGGGCCTTAATATCTTGGGTCATAAAAGTTCTGAAAATCTCTTCATTTTTCACTAGGGAGATTAATCAGCTTTTTATAATTGTAACAAAAATCATCTGAGGAAAACAATTTAAAGGAGGAAAGATTTATTTTAGCTCACATTTCAGAGGTTTCAATCTGTGCTTGGCTGGCTCCATTGTTTTTAGACCCATGGCAAAACATACGGGTCTAAAAAGCACATTGTGGAAGGAAATCTGCTCATTTCATGGCAGCAGAAAAAGAGCCAAAAGAGGCAAAGAAAGGTCTGAGGACAACTTCCTTCCTTCCTTCCTTCCTTCCTTCCTTCCTTCCTTCCTTCCTTCCTTCCTTCCTTCCTTTTTCTTTCTTCCTTTCTTAGTCCTGAGGCGTGAGCTCAGGACCTGAGCACTGGCTTTTTCTGTGTATGCAGTACTGAGGAATCAAACCCCTGTCTTTGTGCTTGTTGAGCAGGCACTCTACCAGTAGACCAAACTCCCAGCCCCTCCCTCCCCTTTCTTTTTGGTTGTGGGGCTTGAACTCTGGGCCTGGGAGCTGTTCCTGAGCTCTTCAGCTCAAGGCTACCACTCTACCATTTGAGCCATAGCACCACTAACAGTTTTCTGGTGGTTAATTGGAGATAAGACTCTCATGAGCTTTCCTGCCTGAGTTGGCTTCAAACTGGGATACTCAAATCCTAGTTTCCTGGGATTACAGGATTAAATAACTAGAGGCCAAGTTTATTCTTTTTGTTCTCCTACCTTTAGGTTCAAAAGAAAAAGAAAAATTATGAATTTTTCATAGCATTAATCTATGAACAAAATCTATGTTCTCTTGACTGTCTATTCATGTCCAAGCTTTTAACACATGAATTTTGGGGGGATATACTTCATGTCTGAACCACAATAGGGAGACAGGATCAAAGACAGTAGATAAATTGGGCACTAGTGGCTCACGTCTGTAATCCTAGCTACTAAAGGCTGAGATGAGGATCGTAGTTCAAAGCCAGCAAGGCAGGAAAATCTGTGAGACTCTTTTTTTTCGGGGGGTGGGGGTGAGTCATGGGGATTTAATTCTGGGCTTGGGCCCTATCCCTGAGTTCTTGAGCCACAGCATCACTTCTGGTTTTCTGGTGGTTAATTGGATATGTGTTTCAGAGACTTTGCTGCCTGGGCTGGCTTTGAAGTATGATGTTCAGATCTCAGCTGGGGTTACAGGTATAAACCAGTGGTGCCCAGATAGACTCTTACATATTTAATAAACTACTCAGAAAAAGCTGGAAATGGTGCTGTGGATAAAGTGGTAGAGTGCTAACCTTTTTTTTTTTGGCCAGTCCTGGGCTTGAACTCAGGGCCTGAGCACTGTCCTTGGGCTTTCCTCAAGGCTAGAGCTCTACCACTTGAACCACAGCACCACTTCCAACTTTTTTCCATGTATGTGGTACCAAGGAATTGTGAGGGTCTTCGTGCATGCTAGGCAAGCACTCTACCACTAGGCCAAACTCTCAGCCCCCTCCCCCCTTTTTTTGTCCAGTCCTGGGCTTGAACTCAAGGCCTGGGTGCTGTCCTTGAACAACTTCATGTTCAAGGCTAGCTGAGTTTCACTCAGCTGCCTTGTTCTTGGCTGGCATTCTGCCATTTGAACCATGTTTCTAGTCTGGCATTTTGCTGGTTAATTTGAGATGGAGTCTTGCCAATTTTTCTGGCCAATCTGTCTTTGACTCATGATCCTCCAGATTTCAGCTTCCTGGATAGCTGGGATTATAGGTGTGAGCCACCAGTGCTCATTTTTTTTTTTTGGAGACATTTTTATATCTCCAAATGTTTCTCAAAGTTCTAATCTTCTTAGTTTATATTTACTCATATGTCTGAATATAGTATAATGCCAAGTCTTTCCATTTATTTATTTTTTTTGTTAGTGCTAGGGCTTGAAGTCAGGGACTGAGTGTTCTGTGCTTTCTCAAGGCTAGAGCTCTACCACTTGAGCTATAGCACCATTTCCAGCTTTTTTTTTTTTTTTTCCCCTATATATCTGGTACTGAGGAATCCAACCCGCATCTTAGTGCATGCTAGGCAAGCACTCCAGCACTAGGCCAAACTCCTAGCCCAGTTCCTTTTACTTTTGCTGAATTATTTCCTTTGTTTCTCTGTGAAGTGACATAGAATGTTATTGGCTGGGAGGAACAGACTGGACTAGGATCTCCTAGGTTTGAATTTTGGCTGTGTTACTTTGTGCTCTTGAGCAACTTATTTACCTCTCTTTATCTCCTGATCTGTAGTGTGGATATGGTAATAGCACCTTGTCTCATAGAGTAGCTTTGAGGAGAAAAAATATGTAATTAAAGTAGTGCTCCATATTATCATGAGACTTAAGTATGTACCATTAATATTCATGATCATGGGCCTGCATTTTGGCCTAGTGGTAGAGTGCTTGCCTAGCATGCACAAAGACTCGGGTTCAATTCCTCTGTACCACATACATAGAAAAAAGCCAGAAGTGGTGCTGTGGCTCAAGTGGTAGAGTTCTAGCCTTGAGGAAGCCCAAGGACAGTGCTCAGGCCCCGAGCTCAAGGCCCAGGACTGGCAAAAAAAAAAAAATCATGATCATACTTTTCCTGTACCATCATTAAGACAGCCTAATACTTTCAGTAGTTGGACCTGCATTTATTTATCAGTGAGCTGAATGCTTGTCTGATATGTGGGCTGTCCTACTATATTAGACTGAGACAGTCCATGGGCCAGCACCCTGCTGCTGTGTGCACAGCTTGACAGATGTTGAACCAGCCTACTTAATCCCACCCATTTCAACTATCAGATGCTTTGGAGCACATGGTTTTCAGTGTTGTTCTTCTGGTATGCTAGGAATGGAATGCCAAGGCTGGTGTCTGAGAAGATAGAAGGAAATGCCTCCTAGACCTGTCTAGTAGTTGCTTAACTAGGTAGGGCATGATCTCCTCTTAGATACATCCTGTAGAGACCATTGTGGTAATTTTGCTTTGTTATCCAAACAGACTTAATCCATCTGTTCATAGTACTTAGCCCTCAGAGTTTCCAGTTCCATTGGTGATTTGTTCATATTTGCAAAAGAGGAGGGTGTGTGATCTTGTCATGAAGCAGATCTGGGTTGTGATGTGAACCATGTCATTTCTGCTTCTGTGTCATGTCTGCTATCTGCTGTTAGACCTCAACTTCCTTATTTATAAAACAAGACTAATAAGTGCAAAAAGTGGATAAAGCATTTAGCAAGGTACCTAGCCTAAGAGGGATTTCAGTAGACGTTTTCAGACCGTTGGGGTAGTTATTTTCACTCATTAGGAGTGATGGAGAAGAGGGACAGGAACAATTTCTAAGTGCCTTTTGCATGACTGGCTTTTTTCTAGACACTTGACCTATACTGCTTGCATTTGTTTATCCTTTGGTTTCTGTGTAGGTGTGGTAGTTCTTTCCCCATTTTCCAAATGAGGAAACAAACCAAGTCATTTGCTTAAGGTTTCATAAGATATAATAGATCCAGTAAAACATCCAGCTCTCTATTTTCTTAAAAAAAGAAAACAACAACAACAAAAACCCAACCCACCAAAAAAAAAACTCAAAAAAGAAATAATCCTAAGGCTTTTCTTCCCAAGCACTTAGACTCTTATTTATTTATTTGCCAATCCTACGACTTGAACTCAGGGCCTGAGCACTGTCCTTGGGCTTTCTCCAGGCTAGCACTCTTACCACTTGAGTCGCAGCACCATTTCCAGCTTTTTTCTATGTACATGGTACTAAGGAATTGAACCCCGGTCTTTGTGCATACACAAAGCAGGCAAGCACTCTACCACTAAGCCAAACTCCCAGCCCGTACTTGGACTTGTTTATTGTACCAACAGATGCCAGTGGCTCACACCTGAAACCCTAGCTACTGAAGAGGCTGAGATCTGAGGATTGCAGTTCAAAGCCTGGGCATGAAAGTCCATGAGACTTTTATCTCCAATTAACTACTAGAAAAGTGGAAGTGGTGCTATAGTTCAAAGCGTTAGAGTGATAGCCTTGAGCTCAGAGCTTAGGGACAGCTCCCAGGCACAGACAGAGTTCAAGGCCTACAACCGAAAACAAAGAAGTGCCAACCAGAACAGATGGACAAGAATCTTCTCAGAATTCAGAGAAATGCTTGCTAAGGACTGTTGTAATTGAACTGGGTTTCATGAAGGAGAAGGGATGAGTTGAACTTGGTTGGGCTTGAGCAGAAGGAGCAATCTCTCTTTTTTTTTTTTTGCCAGTCCTGGGCTTGAGCTCAGGGCCTGAGCACTGTCCTTGGACTTTCTCAAGGCTAGAGCTCTACCGCTTGAGCCTCAGCACCACTTCTGGCTTTTTTCTATGTATGTGGTACTGAGGAATCAAACCCTGGTCTTCATGCATGCTAGGCAAGCACTCAACCACTAGGCCAAACTCCCGGCCAGAAGGAGCAATTTCTATATGGACCAGAGTCTGACATGAGTGGGAAACCTCAGACTGGGCTGTCTGGCTGGTGGATGGACGAGAGAGTAAAGCCAATATACAAAGGGCCTCCCATGCCAGTTGAGCCAGTTTAGACATTTACTTATGGGCCGTGATGTAACACTGAAATTTTTAGAGTAGAGAGGGATTAAGTCCAAGTTTAATGTGGCCAAGTCTAGAGACTCCACTAGAAGAGAGTAGGAGGATTTCTTTCTTGGGGAGAAGTGGGAAGAACTTTGAGGCAATGACCTGGAAGACTGGTGCTGTGAGCATGAAGAGACGCTTGGCTGACTCTCTTTGGTGGCCCAAGGAAAGGGGTGAGTGGAAGTCTTCTGCAAGGATAATGGTTCTTATGGCAACTGGGAGAGCTCAGGGATAGGGCCCAGAAGTAGGGTCATAGTTACCTGGGATCCATCTATGTACAGAACATCTTGTAGAAATGCCCAGAAGACAGTGGAGTGCTATTCTCAGGCAGAGCTGGACAGCTCTATTTACAATGGATGGCTGGTAGTTTCTTTATAGAGGAGGAGGAACAAGGCCTAGATCTGGGTGTTTGGAAATAAGCTAATAGTAAGAAATTGTTTACCTATAAACATAAGGCCCTGAGTTGATTTCTAGCACTGCAAAAAACAAAAATTATAACAGAAAAAAAAATCCCCAAACCTTAGACCTGCCTGGTACTGGTTGCTGAGGCTGAGATCCGACGATCAAGGTTCAAAACCAGTCTGGGCAGGAAAGTCTGAGGACTCTTATCTCCAATTAACTACCAGAAAACCAGAAGTGGAACTATGGCTTAACATGGTAGTATGCTAGTTTTGAGTAAATGTGTACAGGGACAGTGCCCAGACCTTGAGTTTAAGCTCCATAACTGACAAAAAACAAAAACAAAAAAAACAACCAACAACCAAAAAAAAACAAAAAAACTTTAGACCGACACTGTCCAGTTCGTTGCCAGTAGTTGCCACATGTGGCTGTTTAAAATTCAATTTAGGTTAAAAAAAAGTTTCCTGTTTCCTGTTTGTTATAGAAAATGCATTTTAGATATTCAGGTGTGGCTAGGGGCCACTGTATTCTTGCGTGCAATTATAGAATATTCAGTTTTCAAAAAAATTCATACTTGTCAGGCACTAGTAGTTCATGCCTGTAATCCTAGCTACTTAAGAGACTGAGATCAGGGCCGGGAGTTTGGCCAAGTGGTTAAAGTGCTTGCCTAGCATGCATGAAGACCTGAGTTCGATTCCTCAGTACCACATACATAGAAAAAAAGCCGGAAGTGGTGCTGAGGCTCAAGGGGTAGAGCTCTAGCCTTGAGAAAACCCAAGGACAGTGCTCAGGCCCTGAGCTCAAGCCCAGGACTGGTAAAAAAAAAAAAAAAAAAAAAGAGACTGAGATCTGAGGATGGCAGTTTCAAGCCAGCCCAGATCTAAGGATTGCAGTTAGAAGCCAGTACAGACAGCAAAATCGATACTTGTCAGGTACTAGTAGTTCATGCCTGTAATCCCAGCTACTGAGGAGGCTGAGATCTGAGGACTGCTATTCAAAGGTAGCCCGGGCATGAAAGTCTGTGAGATTTTTATTTCCAATTAACCACCAAAAAAACAGAACTGTGGCTCAAAGTGGTAGAGCACAAGCCTTGAGCTGAAGAGCTTGGGGACAGTGCCTAGGCCTAGAATTCACACACACACACACACACACACACACAAATTCTATACTTGCCCTGAGCTTGACATATAAAGTGCTATCCTTGAAAAGAATGGACCTGGAATTTTAAAAAGGATGAATTTATTATGAGATATTATTGGCAAAGTTCTACGGAAAGTGTTTTCCAATACTATATTTATAGAGATAATGAATCCACCATAATTATTTTATTTATTTATTTTTTTGCCAGTCCTGGGCTTGAGCTCAGGGCTTGAGCACTGTCCTTGGACTTTCTCAAGGCTAGAGCTCTACCACTTGAGCCTCAGCACCACTTCTGGCTTTTTGCTATGTATGTGGTGTACCGAGGAATCGAACCCGGGTCTTCATGCATGCTAGGCAAGCACTTTAACCACTAGGCCAAACTCCCGGCCCCTCCACCATAATTATTTACTGGGTCTAGAATCAGTTCCTATAAGAAACCTAAAACAAAGAAAAACTAAAAAAAAAATGAATTTCTACAGCACTGGTCTAGATCTTGAGGACTACTTACAAAAAACTAAGGGGCCCAGAACAGGAAATGAACAAGAGATGGAGATACAATGAAACAAAGAAATAATGCTACCTCTCAGACATTTTGCAAAAGAAATGAGATGTGTTTTTATTGTTGTTTTGTTTTTGTTCTGGTACTGGGGCTTGAATTATGGGGCATTTTCATTTTGGTTTGGTGCTTTCCTTGTGTGAAAAAGCTCAGATCACATATTTATGGTAAGTCTGGCTTCAAAATACTGAACTTGAGACTTTGCTTCCTGTCTTTGTTTTGCAGTACTGTGCTTTAGCAGGCCTAGTTTGGCTTCTAAGTGCTTTTTGGCGATGGAGTGAGGGATAGCCTTGAGGTAATCGTAGAAGAAAGCAATCATGGGCGGAAGGTACCATTATTTTTTTGTTCACTTAAAGCAGAGGCTTGGAAAGTTTAGGTAGACTTGCTCAAGGTCACGTAGCCAGTAAGAGTTAGGGCCAGAAATCTAAAATCTAACTCTGACTCCAAAGCTGATGCCTACACAAAACAAGATATTGTAGCTAACTTTTTTTTTATTGTAATTAATAAAAGGGTTACATGATATTTGCCAGATAGAAGGTGCATTAATTCACATACATTGATACCCTTTCACATGTCTTGGTACCCATTTCCCCCCCCCCACAGCCCCCACCCATCTTGATTTTCCCCCCTTCCCTATCAAATTTCAAATATCCAAATACAAATAAATTCAATATATCAGATAACAAAGTGAGATACTATACCAATATGAGATAATGTAGCTAACTTTAAAAATATATACAAGCAAAAAGAAAAGTAAATCCTTCCACTGAGAATTGACTGTGGCTAGCATCTTGCTTTGCTTTGCTTTCCTTTCCATTGCTTCCCTTACTCCTGCCCTCCCTCCCCCCCTTTTCTTTCTTTCTTTCTTTCTCTCTTTCCTTCCTTCCTTCCTTCCTTCCTTCCTTCCTTCTCTCCCTCCCTTCCTTCCTTCCTTCCTTCCTTCCTTCCTTCCTTCCTTCCTTCCTTCCTTCTTTCTTTCTTTCTTTCTTTTTTGTTAACATTTTAGTCTATACCTTCCTAGACTTTATAGTCACCTGTCTTTGCCTGCCTCTTTGCCTGCCCCTCCCTTCCTTCCCCCCTCCTTTCCCTTCCTTTCCCTTCTCTTCCCTTCCCTTCCCTTCCCTTCCTTTCATACTGAGGTTTGAATTCTGGGCCTGTGGCCTGCTAGGTTAGCACATACCACTTGAGCCATACTTCTAGCCTTGCTTTTTGGGGGATTCAATCATGGAGCTTGAGCTAGTCATAGGCTAGCGCTCTATGACTTGAGCCATAGCTCTACTTCCTGTTTTCTGTTGGTTAATTGGAAATGAGAATTTCACAGACTTTCCTGCCTGGGTTGGCTTTGAACCTCCATCCTCAGATCTTCCTACTCTTCCTGAGTAGCTAGGATTACAGATATGAGCTACCAGCTCGTAGCATGACAACCTTGATCTTTTTATAACAAACTACTTTTGAGGGAACCAAGTAAGATTCCATCACTAAAATTAATTCTTTCCATCATAATTCCTTCCCCATAGGTCCCGTCTCAGAGATTCTGTTACCGCTCCATATTTGCCGCACAGGACTATGCTTCTCCTGAACCTTTGGGGACAAACCACATCCAAACTGTAGCAATAAGAATGTGTCCCTATAAGCACCGGTGAACTTTATAAATGTGGGGCATTTGAGCATAGACTTGTATGCTACTCCTTTCCAGTGCATATACCTGGATCAGCCCATTCATGCTCAGGCTACCATCTTCAATGACTTCTTGGTCATTTGAATTCCAAACAGCTCAGAATGCTTAGAAGAATTTTAAATTTGGCCCAATTTGTCAGTAAGACTTGCTTTTACTAAAGAAGACTATTTATAAACTTCATTTATCCAAGTGTTACTATATACAAGTTGTACTGTGCCTCAGATTCTAGGAGGATTGTTATAACACATCATGTAAGTAATGCGTTATGGGTCTAAATCGCCAGATTCAGAATTGCAAAATACATTTGACTTAAACGGCTAAGGTGTTGTGGGTCATACTATATTAGATTGCTTTTTACCCCCAAGCTGAGAGGGAACCTCAAGTCAATACTGTCTAGTCAACAGGCATGTGAGAGAGATCTTAATTTTTAAAGATATGCAGTGCAAAGCAGCCAAGTTGTAAAACAGTTCATTTCTGCCCTTTGTATATGCAGATCAAGCTGCGGTTACTAGTAGGAAGGTTCTTACTGGGAGATGGCTACGCTTATACACTGGAGAGGTATCACAGAGGATGTAGCCATAAATCACCACTGACAAATTACCTGAATGTGGGAAGAAATTTAAGGACATTTGTTCAATATTCTTTTATTTGACTTATTGGTATATGCCTTGTCTTGTGGCAAGCCAGGGACCACAGAGAATAAGAAACCAAAAAAGCCATTCGAGCTGGGCGTGGTGGCTCACGTCTGTAATCCCAGCTACTCAGGAGGCCGAGATCTGAGGATCATGGTTCAAAGCCAGCCTGGGCACTAAAGTCCATGAGACTCTTATCTCCAATTAACCACCAGAAAACTGGAAGTGGTGCTGTGGCCCAGGCGGTAGGGAGGTTGCCTTGAGCTGAAGAGTTTAGGGACAGCGCCCAGGCCCAGAGTTCAAGCCCCACAACTAGCAAAACAAACAAAAACACCCCCAAATCAATTCCTGCTCCTAAGAGGCTTAATTGTCTAGCTAAAGAGAGGTTAAAAATAGTTGAAGAGGCCTGGGAGTTTGGCCTAGTGGTAGAGTGCTTGTCTGTCATGCACAAAGACCTGGGTTCAATTCCTCAGTACCACATACATAGAAAAAAGCCGGAAGTGGTGCTGTGGCTCAAGTGGTAGAGCTCTAGCCATGAGAAAACACAAGGACAGTGCTCAGACCCTGAGTTCAAGCCCCAGGACTGGGCAAAAAAAAAAAAATTTCACAGACTTTCCTGCCCAGGCTGGCTTTGAACCATGATCCTCAGATCTCAGCCTCCTGAGTAGCTAGGATTACAGGTGTGAACTGCTGGTGTGCAGCTAAACAACCTACTTTTTAGATGGGAAAAAAAAGGAGGTGAGTTATCAGATCTCATGAGAAGACAATGATAGAGGAGGGCTTTGTTTAAATTGCCAGGTACTTTGATCCAGGGAACACATTGCAAACTAGCTATGTGCTAGAGTCCTGTCCGTCATCTCAAGGAAATAGCATGGAGAACATCATTTTCTGCCTCATATGGCTTACATTTTATTGGGAATGGCATTTAATAATACATACGTACATACATACAATTTATTATAAATGTAAGATTTGATACCAAATGATACTATGAAGAAAAAATATTAAGGCAAAGCTGCAGTACCTAAACTGTGTTCTGAGCCAGCTGGAACTCTGCACTGATACTCATAGAGGCACCGTGGGAAACTAAAATTTCTCAGGACAAATCCAGATCTGCTGAATACGAGCCAGACTTCTAGCTCCGAGTAGTTCTCAGGTCAGTAGGTCAACAGTAAATGGTGCAGCCTTTTGATGAGATCATCATAGACCTGGGGTTTTGGTGGTTGTGATGGAAAACAATCTTACCCAAGATGCTTAGGACTTTAAGTATTTCAGATGTATGGATTAAAAAAAAAAAGGCAAGCACAGTAGCCACGCCTGTAATCTTAGCCACAGCGGAGGCTGCAGGCACTAAAGAACCTGAGACTCTTATCTCCAATTATCAAGGAGAAACAGGAAGTGGGGCTGAGACTCAAAGAGTGGGGCAGTAGACTTGAGTTGAAGAGCTCAGAGACAACACCCAGGCCCAGAGTTCAAGCCACATTGACCCCTCCCCCCTCACACGCACACATACCAAAAAAAAAGAGAGAGAAAATTTGGGGCCAGTAGTGTGGCCTAGTGGTAGAGTGCTTGCCTTGCATACACACGAAGCCCCAGGTTTGATTCCTTGGTACCACATACACAGAAAAAAGCTGGAAGTGGTGGTATGGCTCAAGTGATAGAGCTCTAGCCTTGAGAAAAATCCAAGAACAGTGTGCAGGCCCTGAGGTCAAGCCTCAGGACTGCCTTCCCCCCATCCCCCCCAAAAAAGATTTCAGAATATTTCCATATATGAAATATTTCTGGAACCAGGGCTCAAATCTAAGCAGGGCATAGTTTATGTTTAATATACTTTGCCTGCAGATAATGTTGTACATTTCTTTTGATAATTTGTGCATGGTACCATTTTCTGATGTCGAATTTTCCTCTGTGTCACTGAAAACATTTTGGATTTTGGAGCATTTTGGACTAGGGATGTTCAACTTCGTCCATACATAAACAACATGGAACATTGTGTGTGTGGTGTCTAACCAGATTCTGAGATGGGAGAAGGCAATACTGCAAGCACACATCAGTGATAATTGTGGTTAAGAAGAGATGGAAATATTTTCCACTTAGGTTTATTTTTTCAAATGGCTGCTAAGTTGTCGGGAAGATGAATCTGTGTGTATGCATTTGGCTCTGTTAAATAGAATTGTTATTCCTTTTGGCCTAGAAGTATGTTGACAGAATTTCTGAGGCTGTAGGGAACTATGAACTGAGAAAGTTGAGGGGCCTCTGGAGTCAGGGGATGAAGTGATGTGGTTGTGGGTCATCTCACTGAGTATCAGAGAGCGCTTCTAACATTTAAGTAAAGCCTTTGATGAAAGGAAGACTTGAGTAGGTATGGGGATCAGGAGGAAGCACATTCTAGATAAAGGGATCAGCATGGACAGAGTTGGCAGTGAGTCTGACGCTCCTGGAACAGCAAAAAAAAAAAAAAAAAAAGAATGGCAGTACTAAATTCTACATGACTTAAAAAAAAAACTGTATTCAGGCTTGACATGATGGTGCATACGGTAAGTCCTGCTAAGCAGGAGGGAGAGATGGGAAGGTCCCTGGAGCCAGGAATTCACACTTGGATCATATAGCTAAGCTCAAACCCTTAAAATAGTTACATACTTTAAAGTTTATTCTTTTTTGCTGTGGGGCTTGAACTCAGGGCCTGGGCACTGTCCCTGAGCTCTTCAGCTCAAGGCTACTGCTCTACCCTTTAAGCCACAGGTCCACTTCCATTTTCTAGTTAATTGGAAGTAAGAGACTCACAGACTTTAGTGCCAAGACTGGCCATGAACTGAGATCCTCAGATCTCAGCCTCCTGAGTAGCTAGGATTACAGGTGTGAGCCACTGTGCCTGGCTTCAAGTTTGTTTGATCTATAAAACTCTATGGTTTTTACTTGTTTGTAGCCCAGGCTAGCCTGGAGTGTATTATGTGGCCCAGGATTGTCTTGAAATTTGGGGTCATCCTGCCTCGATCTCCTTAGTCCTGGGATTACAGCCATGAACCATTGGTGCCCAGTCCATACTGCTATATTTTAATATACTTAAAATATATTTCATGCGATATGGAAATTATGATGCTCAAATCTCAGGGTTCATATATAAAACTTCATTAGTTTTATTGCTTTTATACTATAGCAGCAGAGTAGAACAGATGTGACAGATATTAAATGGCTTGAAAATCCTAAGTCGTCTACCTTCTGGCCCTTTATAGAAAAATACTGTTGATCCCTGCTTACTGATAGAGAGGAGTTAACCCTAAAGCTCAGTAAGGAAGAGGAATGTCAATTTCTAATGTGACTTGAATGTACTTCAAGTATGTCATCACAGAGCTAGTGGCCAGTGGCTGGATGACTAAGTGACATGGAATGGGGAAGGTGGCAGGATCTATACCAGGAAACACCTTGGTGACCATAAGAAGTTTGGGTTAATCTACTAGGAAGTCTTTGAAAGGTTTAGTGCAAGACCATTCTCAGTGGTCCTGCCTACAATCCTAGCTACTTGAGAGATGGGAAGGTGGAGACTGGCATGTGTTTCACAAGAGGCAACAACTTAAATCCTAGACTCCCCCCCAAGAAAAAAATAACTAAGCAGAAAAGGTCAGAAGGCTTAGCTCAACTAGTAGAATGCCTGCCTCGAAAGCTCAAGGCTCTGAGTTCAAACTTCAGTACCATTCACACACAGAGAATTTTAAAGTGATATGGTCAGATTTATCTTTTCCAGAAAACCCCTTCAGGTCATAGTGCAGAAATTAGATTAGAACCCGTGGAGTGAGATAAGAGGCTGAAAGACTAGTTGAGGCTGTTGTAGTCATTTTAAAGGAGATGCTGGTAACCTCTACAAGCAGTTATACTGATATATTGATTCGAGAGGCATTTGAGAGTCAAAATTGAAAGGCTGCCATGTCTTACTCCATTAGAGTACTATAATAAAATGCCATAGATTGGGTGGCTCACAAACAAAAACATTTGTTTCTCATAGTCCTGGAGCTTAGCGATTCCAAGCTTAAGGTAGTATACTGTCTGGTGAAGGAAGGACTGTTTTCCTGGTTTGCCAAAGTTTATAATCGTAAAACCAAAGGGGTACTCTCTTCTCCTCAGCCCTTTATGAGGGTACTAATGCCATTGACGTCGCCCCCCCTTACCATCTAACCACCTCTCCAAGGCCCCATCTCCTAGTAGCATCTCCTTAGGATTTGAAGTTCTGCCTTATAAATGGGGTAGGACATAAATATTTAATCCATAACCTTTGGTGATTGATTGGAGTCATGGGAGTATAGCTATTTTCATGTTTCAAATGCTTGAATTTTCTTCTTTCAAAAGTTCATTTTGCCTGGGTGCTGGTGGCTCCCACCTATAATTTTAGCTACTTAGGTGGCTGAGATCTGAGGATCAAGGTTCAAAACTAGCCCAGGAAGGAAATTCTAGGAGATGTTTATCTAGAATAAACTACTGAAAGTGACTCAAGTGTTGAGTGCTTGTCTTGAGCAGAAAGAAGCTCAGGGACAGCACCCAGGTCCACAGTTCAAGCCCCAGGACCAGAAATAAAAAAAAAAAAAGTTCTTTTTGGTTCACATGATACCTGTTTGAGAAACCTACATTTAGCAGTAGTCTTCAAAGCAAAATTCTCCATCAATGTTTCATGCCTCCAGTGTTCCTTCTCAACTTGTATCCTGATGGCACATCCCTCTCTGGCTTTTTCATGTTTTCTCTGTTCACGAGAAATTTGGCTTTTAAGGAGCCGAGAAACTCTTGGCAGATTAATTTTCCTTTTATGGTTTATCTTGATTGAACAAATCTCTCCAAATATTTATTTGTTGATGATCCTTGGACTTTTTGGCTTTCAGGGTAGTTAGCAACGACAAGGCTCCTTGTTCCCAGAGCGCTGGGTCACTTTCCAGTTGTGAGCACTGACCTTTGCCTTTCTGAAGTTTCACTTACAGAAGATGATAATAAGATAACTATCTTCTGTTTTATAGAATGTGTTGTGTATTAAGTTGCTAAATTCCATATCAGTTTGAGCTTTACAGTGAAACCATGTGGGAGATAGAGCAAGTCAAATTACTGACATTCAGGGAGGTTAGAGGGTTTGTTGAAAGCCAAATGTCAGTAAATAATAAAGCAAGTGATAACACAGATTTCTAAATTTTGAATTCTTAGTTTTTCTTTCTCCCACCCACTGCCTTTACAAATTTTTTTTTTTTGGTTCATTGTGGGGCTTGAACTCAAGGCCTGGATTTTGTACCTGTGCATTTTCACTCAAAGCTACTCCTCTACTACTTTGAGCCATAGTGCCACTTCTGGTTTTCTATTGGTTAATTGGAAATTAAAGTCTCAGACTTGTCTGGGTGGCTCACGCCTGTAATCCTAGCTACTCAGTAGTCTGAGACCTGAGGATCAAGGTTTGAAGCCAGCCCGGGCACAAAAGGACCTGAGACTCATCTCCAATTAACCTCTAAAACACTGGGAAATAGGACTTGGCTCAAGGGTAGAGTGCTGGCCTGGAACCTAAGAGCTCAGTGACAATGCCCAGGCTCTGGGGTAGGGCAGTAGCCTTGAGCTGAAGAGTTCAAGCCCATGACCCACAAAAAAACAAACAACAACAACAACAACAAAATCAGACTTTTCCTGCCTGGTCTGGCTTCAAACCATGCTCCTCAGATTACAGCTTCCTGAGTAGTTAGAATTATAGGCATGAGCTACCAGTGCCCAGCTGAAGTCTTAATTTTTCTATTTTACACTCTATCTCCATAAAAGGAGATGGGCTAGCTAGATATTTATGTCTGGAGTGATAAAAACATGCAGGTAAGATAGTCTTCCCCTTAGTGTTTGTGCTGTGGGATTTCACCCAGATACTAGCAGGAGCCTTGTGGTGCTTCTAAGCAATGTATGGACTGCCACCCTTCCCCAGGCTACCATTTAAGAAGCTGTGTTCTGTGCATGAAAACCTGTTTAGTATGTCTCAATTCCTTCTCCTTCTCTCTAGGTGGTGGCTCTAACTTTGACAGTGAAAGGCCAAATGGAAAAAGCCTACTTATGAACCAAAGTTCTGGGAGTCAGGATCAACCAGAAAATTTGCTCCCAAGGTAATTTAATGCTACAACTCTCTCTCTCTCTCTCTCTCTCTCTCTCTCTCTCTCTCTCTCTCTCTCTCTCTCTCTCTCTCTCTCTCACACACACACACACACACACACACACACACACACACACACACACAAGGCTTGGGTACTATCCTTGAGCTCTTTTTGCTCAAGGCTAGCACTCTTCCACCTGTGTCACAGCTCCACTTCTGATTTTTCATGGACTTTCCTGCCCAGGCTGTCTTTGAACTGCAGTCCTCAGATCTCAGCCTCTTGAGTAGCTAGGATTGCAGGTGTGAGTCACCAGCAACTAGTAAAATTCTATTTTTATACTTAGGACAGAGGCACTCACTGGTAGAGAATTGTGACTGCTACTGTGCATAGTGTAAGTTCTAAGTAGCCTGGGCCCAAGATATGTTCCTTAAAACACCTGACATTCACTGAGCACTTACTATATATGACAGGCACCATCCTCTTACATGGACTCTTCCTTCCTTCCTCCCTCCCTCCCTCCCTCCCTTCCTCCCTTCCTCCCTTCCTCCCTCCCTCCTTCTCTCTTTCCCTCCTTCCTTGGGCTCAGGGATTGAGCACTGTCCTTGGACTTTCTCAAGGCTAGCACTCTACCACTTGAGCCTCAGCACCACTTCCGGCTTTTTGCTATGTATGTGGGGTACCGAGGAATTGAACCCGGGTCTTCATGCATGCTAGGCAAGCACTCTACCACTAGGCCAAACTCCCGGCCCTGCCTCTTTCTTTTTTTGCAGGTGGAGTTTAAACTTGGAGTTTCTTACTTGCTTCATTTCCTTTTGCTTGATTGGTATTCTACCACTTTAACCATACCTCCAGCCCAGCTTTTTACTGGTTATTTTGGAGATGGACTCTTAGACTTTTCTGTGCTGGCTGGCCTTAATCTGTGGTTTATTTACTTAAAAATTTTTCTTCCTAGACACACTATTACAGTATATTTGGTCTGTATTCCAATGCCCCCTACATAGCACAAATTAGCTGGTCAGGATAATTTGTCTTGTCAAGATTTTAAAGAAGCCCTTCAGCACCAATGAACAATCCCTACACTAAATGTAGCTAGATTCATCCTTCTTTACCCATTCCCAGGCTGTAGTGATCTACACAGATAAAGCCTTCTGTAGCCTTGGTTAGTATGTATGTAGCAGTCATGATAGCAAACACTCACCTGGCATTTATTCAGTGTTAGGAACTGTTTTAAGGGCCTTATATGTCACCTTCAGCAAAAATTTATTGAACTGTTGTTATTTATGGTTCTGGTAGCTAAATATGTTAAATTTTGCTTAAGTTGGTACTTGAATAAATAACAAAATTTATGTTTCTATGTCTTCTTCCTTTTTTTTTGTGCCAGTCTTGTGGCATGAACTCAGGATCTGGGCTTTGTCCTTGAACTTTTTTACTCAAAACTAAGATTCTACCACTTGAGCCACTTCTGGCTTTTTGGTGGTTAATTTGAGATAAGAGTCTCACGGGCTTTCCTGGCTGGGCTGGCTTCAAACTACAATACTCATATCTCAGCTTCCTGAGTAATTAGGATTACAGATGTGAGCTACTGGTGCCTGGCTCTATTTCCTTTCTTTTCTTTTTTTCTTTTTTTTGGAAGGGGGCGGGTAATTACGTGGAATCGAGATAGAGAAGTAGAATTATCAAAGCAAAGGATTTGAAGATGTGTACACATGCTTGATATAGAATCTGAATTCAAGGCCTTGAGTGCTTATTTGGTTTGTTTGTTTTTTTCCTCAAAGCAGACACTACTATTTCAATCATAGCTCCACTTCTGACTTTTTCTTTGGGTGAGAGGGGTGCTGTCCCTGAGCTCTTCAGCTTAAGGCTACTGCCCTAACCTTAAGCCAAGCCCCACTTCCCATTTTTTTTTCCTTAGGGCTGGCTTTGAACCTTGATCCTCAGATCTCAGCCTGCTGAGTAGTTAGGATTATAGGCCTGAGCCACCACACCTAGGCTACTTCTGACTTTTTGATGGTTAATTGGAGGTAAAAGAGTAGGACTTATCTCCCTGGGTTTGGCTTTGCATCTGG
Organism: Megascapheus bottae; assembly: GCF_031878675.1. NCBI lineage: Eukaryota > Metazoa > Chordata > Mammalia > Rodentia > Geomyidae > Megascapheus > Megascapheus bottae. Next base: position 60,828,049 of record NC_143514.1, read on the forward strand.
GAGTCTCAGATTTCAGCGTTCTGAGTAGCTAGGATTATAAGCATGAGCCATTGGCTCCTGGTCTGAAAGGTTTAAAGTCCTGTTAGATAAGGCACAGGGTTCCAGAAAGAGTATTGTTCTGTGTAAGTTCCAATTTACACTGTGCCACTATCTAGCTTGACAAATTATAAATGATGGCAGCTTTATTTTTCTCACTTGAACATGAATGAATCATAGTAGTTTATCTTCAAAGTCCCTTTCTGGTCTATGATTCTGAGGCTAGTATCCAGATCAATACACCATGCGAATAACAGCACACACATTCATAAGTTCTCTCTGTGGTGTTTTAGTAAATAAGCTTACCTGTGGTCTCTTCTAGTATTCTGATTCAGGTGCTTTTGTGTGTGAATGTCTAGCCTTAACTTACATTCACTTATTTTGCTATCAAGGACTCACCCAATTAATATAAAAATGCTTCTATTTTTCCAGGCACAACAAGTCTAAGTCTGAAATCACTGACATGGTTCGCTCTTCCACTATCACAGTATCAGACAAGGCTCATATTTTATCAGTACAAAAGTTTGGACTGAGAGAAACAATTGTGAAGTCACATCTACTACAGAAAGAAGAGGAGTACACCTATATCCAGAACTTCAGGTAGTTAACCGGGTCTGGACTTCAAGAACTTCCTTCCCATGTCTGGAATTTAAAAGTGAATTGGATACTATAGAATCTCTTATTTCATTTTAAAAAAGAGTGATCCCATTCAGGTTAGTGTTTTGTTATTTATTTATTTATTTATTTATTTATTTATTTTTTGCAGTCCGGGGCTTGAGCTCAGGGCCTGAGCACTGTCCTTGGGCTTTCCTCAAGGCTAGTGTTCTACCCTGAGCCACCACACCACTTCTGGCTTTTTCTATGTATGTGGTACCAAGGAATTGAACCTGGGTCTTCGTGCATGCTAGGCAGGCACTCTACCACTAGGCCAAACTCCCGGCCCATGTTTTGTTATTTTTTTTTGTTGTTGTTGGTCATGGGGCTTGAACTCTGGGTCTGGGCGCTGTCCCTGAGCTCTTCAGCTCAAGGCTAGTGCTCTACCATGTTGAGCCACAGCACCACTTAAGTTTTCTGGAGGTTAATTGGAGATAAGAGTCTCGCAAACTTTAGTGCCCAGGCTGACTACTTAGAATCTTGATCCTCAGATGTCAGCCTCCTGAGTAGCTAGAATTACAGGCATGAGCCACCACACCCGGCTATTTTCAATTTGCTGTCACTATTATTTCATGCTGGTACTAGGATTTGAACTCTAAGATTACGAGTACTAGTCTTGGCTTTTTTTTTTTTTTTTTTTCCAGACCTAGGCTTGAGCTCAGGGCCTGAGCACTGTCCTTGGACTTTCTCAAGGCTAGAGCTCTACCACTTGAGCCTCAGCACCACTTCTGGCTTTTTTCTATATATGTGTACCGAGGAATCGAACCCGGGTCTTCGTGTATGCTAGGCAAGCACTCTACCACTAGGCCAAACTCCTGGCTAGTCTTGGCTTTTTTGCTCAAGGTTGGTGCTCTACCACCCCACATACCTTCACTCGTAGATTTTTTTCCTGGTTACCTGGAATATTAACTTTGAGCAAAAGAGCTCAGGGACAAGTGACCAGACTGGGAGTTCAAGCTCCAAGAATAGAAAAATAAATGCATAAATAATATTAAAAATGTCATTTTGTAGAGACTAAAGCCAAGTAAAATCTTTCCCTTGTCTTCTCCATATTACCTCCAAATCACTGATCAATTCTCTTTGGGGACAGGTTTTTTGTGGGAACGTACAATGTGAATGGACAGTCTCCAAAAGAATGCCTCCGGCCCTGGCTGAGCCATGGTATCCGGGCACCAGATGTGTACTGTGTAGGGTGAGTGTAATTCTCTTTAGGTCATCTGTCCATCCTCAAGAGCACAGAGCTATGATGAAGGGATGGGGACATGAAGTCAAGTCTGCGTGGCTGGTGAGGGAACTGGAAACCGAGCATGTGTTTAATGACAGCTGCTTCTCTGTTTGATGTTCTTCCTAGTAAACAAAAGTTTGGCAAAGTACTATGCTTGACATTTAAATACTAATTTTATTTTGGTTGGTTGTGGGGCTTGACCTCAGGGTCTGAGCACTGTCCCTGAGATCTTCAGCTCAGTGCTAGTATTCTACCACTTTGAGCCACAGTACCACTGCTGGTTTTCTGATCGTTAATTGGAGATAAGTATCTCCAGGACTTTCATGCTTGGGCTGGCTTTGAACCACAATTCTCAGATCTCATCCTCCAGCATAGCTAGGATTACAGGCATGAGCCACTGGCACTGGGCTTTAAATATTAATATTTAATTTTAGTTTATTTTCTGTTAAAATCTGTGCATCTTGAACAGAATTTTTCAGCAAAATTCAGATAAGGAAGATTAGCTAGTCTTTTCTTTCTTTCTTTTTGGTGTTGGAGTATAAACCCAAAGCCTTGGGGCCGGGAGTTTGGCCTAGTGGTTAAAGTGCTTGCCTAGCATGCACAAAGACCCGGGTTCGCTTCCTCGGTACCACATACATAGAAAAAAGCCGGAAGTGGTGCTGAGGCTCAAGTGGTAGAACTCTAGCCTTGAGAAAGTCCAAGGACAGTGCTCAGGCCCTGAGCTCAAGCCCAGGACTGGCAAAAAAAAAAAAAAACCCAAAGCCTTATGTCTATTAGGCAAGGGCTTTAGCACTGAGCTGCACCCTTAGCCCAATCCTTTTTTTTTTTTTTTTTTTTTTGCTAGTTCTGGGGCTTGAACTCAGGGCTTGGGCATTGTCCTTGGGCTTTCTCATGGCTAGCACTTTATCACTTGGGCCGCAGCACCACTTCCAGCTTTTTCTGTGTATGTGGTACTGAAGATTCCAACCCAGAGCTTTGTGCATGCTAAGCAAGCACTCTACCACTAGGCTACGCCCCCAGCCAGCCCATTCATTTTTTTGTGTGTATACTATCTTGCCATCATTATCCTGGGTTCTATTGGTTTGAGAGACTAGGAAAGGAAGTTACATGAAAATTTACTTAGGCTGAGGTTCAAATTCTACTTCTCAATTTGATCCTTGCATGAACCAGGTAGGGATGGTAGGTGTAAAATGGGGATGTATCACTTAGTTCTTTCTTTAGCTCTGAGTATTTATCTTTGTTCCCTCCTGAGGATTTTGTAGTGTAGGTAGGCCTTACAACCAATTTGAAAACTATATTATCAGCATGTTGTCTTTCTCTGCTGTCTAACTGACTATTTCTTCAATAGGTTCCAGGAGCTGGATCTGAGTAAAGAAGCCTTTTTCTTTCATGATACTCCAAAGGAGGAAGAATGGTTTAAAGCTGTGTCTGAGAGTCTTCATCCAGATGCCAAGTATGCAAAGGTCAGGGAAAAGTCAGGGACCTTTTGACTTTGTGCTATAGGTAGAGAAATTCTAAGATAATTATTTCATCCTTTCAGTGACTTTTATTGGAAACTAGTCTTAGTTACCTTGTTCTTAGTTCCATCTCTTCTGTAATAGGCACCTCTGGGTAGGAAAGACTCAGGGTCTGGTCACTTGGGAGCATTTGCTCAGTGAGTCAAATTTTGCATCCCAGCATGCAGGAGTTGTGTTGATTCTCTCAGCCAGCTTTGAGATTACTTTTCCTTGGGGACATTTGTTCTCGTTTACAACTTCTCCTTCATGCCATAACTTGAATGTTTTCTAGGTAAAGCTCATCCGACTGGTTGGGATTATGCTGCTATTATATGTCAAACAGGAACATGCAGCGTATATCTCTGAAGTGGCAGCTGAGACTGTGGGGACAGGAATCATGGGAAGGATGGTGAGTCCTTGGCTGATATGTTCTGCCATTAAAGACCTTTACTCCCCAAATTTTGGCTCAGCTTCCCCTGATGGCAGTACTACATGAGTCCTAGTTTGAGGGGGGATCAGTGTCGCCTTAAGCAGGGCTAAACAGACTAGAGATCATCTGGTAGTAAAGTGTGAGCTTGTTCTAGTGGCTCTGGTTAGTTCTGACAGTTTCATGAACAGTAGTGAAGAATCTGTGTTGGGTTATCAGGAAAAAAACGAAGAATGCTCACAGCAGATTTGCAAGATCCTTCCTTTTTCTTTTTTTCTTTTTCTTTTTTTTTTTTTTTTTTGCCACGGGGCCATGGGTGCTGTCCCTGAGATTTTTTCATTGAAGACTGTTATTCTACCACCACTTTGAGCCACAGCATCGCTTCCAGTTTTCTGGTGGTTAATTGGAGAAAAAAGTCTCATGGACTTTACTGCCTGGGCTAGCTTTAAAATATGATCCTCGCCTCTCAGCCTCCTGAGAAGCTAGAATTACAGGTGTAAGCCACTAGTACCTGGTGAGCTGGCTTGTCTGTGATAGGAGAAAAGAGCAGCAAATTGAGAGAACCAGGCTCTGGTCTAGGCTTTCAGTGCTAGGTTTTTCAATCGTTCTGCCATTGTGAATTTTTTTTTTTTTTTTTTTGCCAGCCTGGGGCTTGAACTCAGGTTCTGGGCACTGTCCTTGGGCTTTTTTCCTCAAGGCTAGTGCTCTGCTACTTGAGCTACAGCACCACTTCCAGCTTTTCTATGTATGTGGTACCAAGGAATCAAACCCGGGTCTTCATGCATGCTAGGCAAGCACTCTACCACTAGGCCAAACTCCTGGCCCTAGTAACCCTAGATTGATATGTTTATCTGTGAAAAATAAACTCATAAAGCTATTAGTAAGATTAAGGCAAAATATTTGGAAAGTTTCTGGGTTTATGACATAATTAAGTTGTGTGTTGGATTTTTGTTGTTGTTGTTCCTTTAATAGGGTAACAAAGGTGGCGTGGCGATCAGGTTCCAGTTACACAATACCAGTATCTGTGTTGTGAATTCGCACCTGGCAGCCCACACAGAAGAGTATGAGAGGAGGAACCAAGACTATAAAGACATTTGTTCTCGGATGCAGTTTTGTCAGGTTGATCCAAGTCTTCCTCCTCTAACCATCAGCAAGCACGAGTGAGTCTATGTATGTGATGTGTGCAGTTATGGGAGAGGGTGTTAGCTGTCAGCTTTCTTGGCAGTTCTTAGTTTCCTAACTTTACCATCTGGTAGAATCATTTTCAAGCATTATTTTTCCTTGGGAGAATATAAAATTTATTTTAATATGAATCTGCCTGGATCTAACATTATGAGAAAGATAGCCAAAAAACAAAAACAAACAAGAAACCCAAGCATCTCAACCTAGTTTTTAGTAATATGTTTTAGGAGTTTCTGTATATTCTTTCTGGAGCACATGAGAGTTGGACAGTACCTGCTTGCCACCACTTGGTCTTTTTCTCTTCTTCATTCTGCTTTACAAAGCTATGATTGCAACTGCGTAGAGCATCTTATACTTGTATTCATCCTCTTTATTTCATTTATGGCTAAACCTTGCTATTTGTCTGAATGAAAAGCCTTTGAACTTTAGGCTTTGTGGTAATAGTTGAAGCTGATGTCATTTCTTTTATGAAGAGGAGGAAGCAAGCCACTGGGACCATGGTGCTTGCTAGAGGATAAACAGTACCCCCTTCTGTCCTGCTGCAGTGGAGCTGTCTCTGGCTTATTGGTGTTCTGGAGGCCAGCAGGATGACTTTTCTTCTCGAAGGTCCCTCGCTGGGAGCATCTCTCACAGCTGAGTTTCTGTAATCTAGTGAATCTGGTTGTGAGGTTGTGTGTCAGTTTGTGTGCTTTTAGCCTGTGGATGCATTGTTGGGAGGGTGTATACTGCTGCTCACATTTTCCAATGATATGAATGTTGGCTTCAAATAGCAGTATTGGACTTTCTTTTTTTCCCCAGTCCTGGGGCTAGAACTCAGGGCTTGGGCATTGTCCTTGGACAATTTTTGCTTAAGGCTTGCACTCTGCCACTTGTGCTACATCGCCACTTCCAGCCTTTTCTGTGTATTTGGCTCTGAGGAATGGAACCCAGGGCTTTATCCATGCTAAGTGAGCACCCTGTCACTAGACTATGCTCCCAGTCCCTAGTATTGGACTTCTTGAGATGTGTGATATTATCAGAGACCCTTGAGTTTGCTTTTACCCAAAGCAGCAGGTTTAACAAACTACCTGTTGTGACTGCTCAGGAGCTCAGAGTGAACAACCAATGATAGGATAGTAGTTTAAATCCAGGCTCCACTACAAAAGTTATCCTTTTATAGGAATTACGACTGGAGACTGAGATTATGTTTTGTGAAGTAGAATGTGTGTAGTGCAGCAGAGGCTTTATGGTATTATCTGGTTTGGGATTCTTGAAAGATCATCATCACTTGATTATTTTTGCCTTTTCCCAGCAATAACAAATTATTTTTTGCTGTCAGATTCCTTCATTCATGTATGTGAGCACGTGTGTGCATGCATGCATGAATGTGTGTGTATGTGTGTGAGAGACAGACAGACACACAGAGAGATTAAATCTTACTATATATATGACCTAGGCTAGCTTCAAATACACTATGAAGTCCCCAGGCTGGCCTTGAACTTGAGATTTCCCTGGTTTGGTCTCCCAAGATCATAGGTATGTGCTACCATGTCTAGCATTGCTTTGAGATCTTATTAGATTATTTTCCCAATCAAACAAGAACAAAATAGTCAAGAAGAATTCAACACTGTTTATAATGATCTTGGGCCAAGGTAATTGTAAGTAAGCAGCATTTTTGACATGACACTAAGTGGGATGGCAAGAGAAAAAATTTTGGAACAGCCACGCCCCTACCCAGCTTCCAAAAGCCTGAACCTTGGAGGCCTTCTGTCTGACGCACCCTAGCTGGAAAGGATGGGTTTAAGTCCCTCCTAAACCCTGTTACCTTTGTGCTCTGTCCTCACAGCGTGATCTTGTGGCTGGGGGACCTCAACTACAGGATAGAAGAGCTGGATGTGGAAAAAGTGAAAAAGCTCATCGAAGAGAAGGCCTTTCAAACCCTGTATGCATATGATCAGGTACAGATAGTCACCCGTGTCCTCTCGGGGCAGCTGTTTCCACTGTGAGGCCTGGCTTCTTAGCTCTCAACTTCCTTCTCAACTTGGGAGCTTTCTGAGGATCTGATGTTGTCCAGTAGTTTCTTCTTTTCCTCTGCTTTTCTCTCTTTAGTAGTGGTTCCTCCATTGGTTCTTTCTTTGAGGCACCTTGTTGCCTTTGAAAGCAAGAACATGTTCTTACTTATTCACTCCAGAAATCTGAAATAGAGAATAATGGGTCACAACTTTAATAAAGAAACTACATGTTACCTTTAAGGGGATTTAATAATTCTTCTTGGGACGAACTCCTGCTCCCCACATCCGTTTCCTCATGGATAAGCCGAAAATCTCATTCTTGGTGCGTCTCTTCATTTCTGTAGCATGCTATTCTCTTCCAGCATTTCAGATTAGCCATTTCATTTCACAGGACATGAGAAGCCTCTTCTTTCTCACCATACTCTTATTATTCCTTTCAATACATTTGAATCCTGTTCTAGTGGTCAAAGTTGTTCGGAATGTAAAAGTCTCTTTTCTTTCTTGGTTTGAACTCTCATTTAATAACCTTAGCATTGTCATTTGTTTATCATTTTTTTATTCTCTTTCATTTTCTTCATTTCTATCATTTTCTATCATTCTCCTCATTTTAATAACCTTAGCATTGTCATTTTTCTATCATTTTCTTTCCCTGTGCAGATTAACTGAAGGAGAATCTTAATTTTGCTTTCTTGTTTAAAATATAATTTTGTTATTATCAAAATATTGTCAGGTAATAAGTATTTCTGTTTTGGATAATGTCAACCCTTCCTTTGCTTTCCCCATTTCCCTGTTCTGTCCCTGCCCACAAGTTCTGTTTCATAAGTTCATTTCTTTATTGGTTCATTTCTCTTTAGTTATTTTTCATGGTAAATTGGTTTTCTTCTACTCAGTTCCTATATCAGCATTATCCCAGTCTGTTCCATATCTGTGCCTAGGACTGAGGCATTCTGATAACTGTTCTGCTGTGTACCTCAACTTGCCTTCGTTTCTGGTCCTTCCTGAAATACTAGCTTCCTACTTTGCACATTATCTGCTTTCCTTTTTTTTTTTTTTTGCGGTCATGGGCCTTGAACTCTGGACTTAGGCTCTGTCCTGGAGCTCTTCAGCTCAAGACTACCGCCCTACCCCTTGAGCCACAATGCCACTTCCTTCCCTGTGGTTTTAACATCTCTATCTGTTCAGAGACATCTTCTTCCATTCATAACTTTTTTTTTTCTTAATGGCCATTCCTAGGGCTTGAACCCAGAGCCTGAGTACTCTCTCTGAGCTTTTTTGGTCAAGGTTAGCACTGTGCTGTACCACTTGAGCCACAGCTCCACTTCCAGCTTTTTTTTTGTGGGGGGGTCTGTTGTGGGACTTGAACTCTGGGCGTTGTCCCTGAGCTCTTCAACTCAAGGCTACTGCACTACCTATTGGGCCACAACACCACTTCCAGTTTTCTGATGGTTAATTGGAGATAAGAGTCTCACAGACATTTTAGTGCCTGGGCTGACCTTGAACCATGATCCTCAGATCTCAACCTCCTGAGTAGCTTAGGGTTTACAGGCATGAGCCACTGCGCCTGGCTCACTTCCAACTTTTTCTGTGTATGTGGTACGGAAGAATTGAACCATGGTCTTTGTGCGTCTTAGGCAAACACTCGACCAGTAGGACAAATTCCTGGCCCCCTTTTTTAAACTGTTTAATTGGATTTAAGAGTCTTTTGCAGTTTCTTCCATGCTGGCTTCAAATCATGATCCTTAGATCTCAGCCTTCTGAATAGCTTGGATTATAGGCATGAGCTACTGACACCCATTACATTTATACCTAATTACTTGACCTAGGGCCTGAGCACTGTTCTTGGGCTTTCTCAAGACTAGAATTCTACCATTTGAACCATAGCACCACTTCCAGCTTTTTCTATGTGTGTGGTACTGAGGAATCAAACCTGGGTCTTTGTGCATGCTGGGCAAGCACCCTACCACTAGGCCAAACTCCCAGCCCCCCTACCTATGGTTTTTATCTCTTGCTGGGTGTGACTTGAGTGGGGCCCTTAAGAATTAGTGCAACAGGATATTATTACTTTCAAAATGTGTTAGACACTATTTTTAATGTTGGTAGTTACTTTTTCTAATGAACCAATAAGGTAGGTTTTATTATAAACTCCAAATTCACAGATGTGCAAATCAAGGCAGAGAACTGCCTCTAGTTCACATAACACAATTGAAGAGCACAGTTCTTTCTGTATATATGTGAAGCAACTATGCTGGATGGATGTTTGATACTTGGAACTGAGAAAGTATGTTGAAAGTATGCTGTTAGGAACATCTCAGTGAGATGATATGAAGGCTTTTAGCTGCAGATTTAAGTGCCTTAAAGGCAGGCATAATACATACTTGTATTAACACATGGGATGCTAAGGCAGGATAATTTCAGTCCAAGGCCAGCCTGGACTACATAGTAAGACTTTGACTCAGAAGAAATAAGCGGTGAGGGGAAGGGAGCCTTAAAAATGATTCACCAGGGGCCAGGTGTTTGGCTTAGTGGTAGAGTGCTTGCCTAGCATGCACAAAGACCCAGGTTCAATTCCTCATACATAGAAATACCACATACATAGAAAAAGCCAGAACTGGTGCTGTAGCTCAAGTGGCAGAATGCTAGCTTTGAGGAAAAAGCCTAAGGACAGTGCTTAGGCCCTGAGGTCAAGCCCCAGGACTGGCATACACACACACACAAATGATTCACTAGGCCAGCATGGTATTTCATGCCTGTAATCCTAGTACAAAGCTGAGGCAGGAAGATCAAGAGTTTGGGTCTAGCATGGGCTATATAATAGAACCCTGTTTTAAAATCCAAGGGAAACTCCAGGTATAATGTCTCATACCTGCAGTTGTAGCTGCTTGAAAAGTAGAGAAGATTAGGATGATTCTTGGTCCAGGCTGGCTAGGCATGAACACAAGACCTTATTTGAAAAATAACAGAAGCAGAATGGGCTGGAATATGTAGCTCAAGTGGCATGGTTTTCAAACTGGTTTTCTTCATTAATTCAAGCTTTGCCTTTTTTGTTTGTGTATTTGGTGATGCTGGGGATTGACTTCAGGACCTCAAACTTGCTAGGTGGGCACTTGACCTCTTGAGCCATGCTTCTGACCCCTTTTTATATTGGTTATTTTTGAAGTAGTATCTCACTTTATGCCTGGGTTGGCCTAGGCTGTGATCCTCTTTGTGCTTCCCTATGTGGTTGGAGATGCAGGCACATACAACTCACCCAGCCATTGCTTGAGATGGAATTTTATGAGCTTTTACACTTGGTCTGACTTTAAGTCATGTTTCGCTGATCTCTGCCACTCAAGTAGCAACCTTTTTCTTTTCTCTTCCATCCTTTTATATAGCTGAAAATTCAAGTGGCTGCGAAGACTGTCTTTGAAGGCTTCACCGAGGGTGAACTCACTTTCCAGCCTACCTACAAATATGACACTGGCTCTGATGACTGGGACACCAGGTAGGTGAGAGGTCAAAGGTGGCTCCAGAGGGTTGAACAAATGGAAACCTAGGAGTTCTGGGAAGCAGTGCCCTCATGGACTTGAAAAACATAATTTTCCTGTGACTTTCCTTGTGTTTTTCACTCTGGTCAAGCATTTCCACATTTATAGAAAGGAATTCTAGGAAATGATTTATCAGTTATCAACTCACTAAGCAGCCTGCCTTCCCACAGATTTTCTGTTGACAGCTTTAGGCTTTTTTTCTATAATAGGTCAGCTGTGCTTACAGTAGTTCCACCTAACTTATCTTATATTTAGTTATTATACACGTGATACTATTCTTTTTTTGTGGGTCTTGGGGCTTGAACTCAGGGCCTGGATGTTGTCCCTGAGCTCTTCAGCTCAAAGCTACCGCCCTACCCCTGAAGCCACAGCCCCATTTCCCATTTTCTAGAGGTTAATTGGAGATAGGAGTCTCAGGTCCTTTTGTGCCCAGGCTGGCTTTGAACCTTGATCCTCAGATCTCAGCCTCCTGAGTAGCTAGGATAACAGGCGTGAGCCCCTGTGCCCAGCTTGATTCTATTAGTATTAGTGTATTTATTACTGTATGCCACACACTATTTGGAATATTTTCTTTATATTATTCAAACCTCTATAACCTATTAGAGCAGGTATGATTTTTTTAAAAAGAAATTATGGGCATATATTACATTGTACATAATAAGGGGTTTTCATCATGACATTTCCATACATGCACATAATGTACTTTGTTCATATCTCTCTCTCTCTCTCTCTCTCTCTCTCTCTCTCTCTCTCTCTCTCTCTCTCTCCTCTCTCTCTCTCTCTCTCTCTCTCTCTCTCTCTCTCTCTCTCTCTCTCTCTCTCTCTCTCGCTCGCTCGCTCGCCTAGGAACTGAGCCTTGTGCTTAAGGCCAGTGGTTTACCTGTTGAGCCATAGTTTCACTTCTGGCTTTTTGGTGGTTAATTGGTGATAAGTTTCACAGACTTTCCTGCCTGAGCTTATTTTGAACTGCTATCCTCAGATCTCAGTCTCCTGAGTAACTAGGATTACAGACGTAAACTACCAGCACCTGGTTTATTCTCTCATTTTATGAGATTGGAGACAAAGGCATAGAAAGATCAAAGAGGCACCTAAACAGGCAAGTGGTAGAAAGTCAGAATTTGACCTCAAGCACTAGGAATTCAGAGCCTGTTCCTTACTGTCTTCTTACTGTTCTTACTCTCATACAGTTTTTATTATCTCCTAATCCTCACAGGTGTGTAGAGAACAGAGAGATGACTGTCTTAATTCCCATTTCCTACACAAGAAGCAGGAAATGTTCTTTTTCTATTTCTCCTTACTTTAGTCCTGTTACTAAAATGAATCCTTGCTGACATTTTTTTTTATGGGTCATGGGGCTTGAACTCAGCCTGGGCGCTCTCCCTGAGCTCTTTAGCTCAAGGCTACCACTCTGCCTTTGAGCCAAGCCCCACTTCCCGTAGAGGTTAATTGAAGATAAGAGTCTCAGGTCCTTTTGTGCCTGGGCTGGCTTTGAACCTTGATCCTCAGATCTCAGCCTCCTGAATATCTAGGATTACAGGTGTGAACCACTGTGCCCAGCCTTTGCTGACACTTTAAAAAACAAACAAAAAAGAACAGTGAAGTGTGTGTGTGTGTGTGTGCCCCCCCATTCACATAGCTAGTACTCTATCATTTGAGCCATGCCTCCAGTCCAGTAAACTTTTCATAAAGTTATCCTAGTTGTTTTAATCACACAGACCTAATGTTGGATCCCTGAGCCACATGGGCACTGAGGCTCAGAGTCCCCATTGTATCCTGTCTGAGCAGTAGGCCTTGCTGCTTCAGCGGGTATTCCCAGCATGGACTTTGCATTTCAGTGAGAAGTGTCGTGCACCTGCCTGGTGTGACCGGGTACTCTGGAAAGGAAAGAACATTACTCAGCTGAGTTACCAGAGCCACATGGCCTTGAAGACCAGCGACCACAAACCTGTCAGCTCAGTATTTGACATTGGGGTAGGTGGGCAGCTAGTGCCTGGGGAAATTCTATAAGGAACTGGTTTTCATATCAGGGCAACTTTGTGTGTTTCTGGTCTCCTCCTCTATCCTTGACTATGTGGAAGTTGTTTTTATTTTTAACATAGTTTTAATTTAATAATTGTTTCAGTAGACTTATGTATGTTTCCATATAGCTAGTAATTCCTTTAGCTATATCTTTCTATAGTTTTTATTCATTGATAAGTGAGAGTGTCACTATTTTGTGTATAATATACCAAATGTTTTTCCTATTTATTTATTTATTTACTGGCAGTACTGGGTTTATTTCTGAGCACTTTACCTCTTCAGCCACTCCCTCAGCCTTTATGCTTTTAGTTAGTTATTTTTTTTTCTCAGATTAAATTTTACTCTTTTGCCCTGGCTAGTCTTGTGATCCTTCTTCCTATACATCTTCCACATGACTGGGATTTTTAGGCATGTGTCACTGTGCCTAGCTTTTTTTTTTTTTTGCCAGTCCCAAGGCTTGAACTCAGGACCTGAACTCTGTTCTTGGGCTTTCTCAAGGCTAGAGCTCTACCACTTGAGCCTCAGCACCAGTTCCAGCTTTTTCTATGTATGTGGTACTGAGGAATAGAACCCAGGCCTTCATGCATGCTAGGCAAGCACTCTACCACTAGGCCAAACTCCCAGCCCTGCTTTTTTTTTTTTTTTGTCTTTTCTATTTTGGTGCTGGGAATAGAACTCAGGATGTTTCACTTCCTAGGCAAGTACTTTGCCACTGAGCTATATCCCAGCCCTTGTTTGGTAAAAAATATAGCACCTATAATCCCAGGTACTCTGGAGGCTAACATCTGAGGATCACTGTTTAAAGCCAGACCAGGAAGGAAGGCCTAGAGACTCTTAACTCTTAAGTAACCACCAAAAAGCCGTAATTGGAGCTGTAGTGGTAGAGCACTAGCCTTGAGCAAAAAAGGTCACAAGCCTTGAGATGAAGCCCCAGGACCGGCACAAAAATAAACAAATAATTGGGGCAGGGCAGGGAAGGGAAATGGGGACCAAGACATGAGAAAGGGTATCAATGTATGTGAAGTAATGCACCTTCTGTCTGGTGAATATAATGTAACCCTTCTATTAATTACAATAAAAAATGTATGGAAAAAATAAGTAAAAGAGAGAGCTAACACTATATATACTATTCTGAGAGCATCTTTTTAAAATATGCATAGGAAATCTTTCCATGATAGTAAAGGTAAAGCTGCCTGTTTTGTTTTGCTTTTTGGTGCCAGTTCTGAACTTGAACTGGAGGCCTGGGCACTGTCCTTGAGTCCTTTTGCTTAAGATTAGTGCTCTAGCACTTGAACCACAGTTCCCCCTTCTGCTTCCTTGATGGTTAATTAGAGAGAAGAGTCTCATGAACTTTCCTTCTTGGGCTGACTTTGAACTACTATGATCCTCAGATCTCAGCCTTTTGAGTAGCTACAGTTATAGGCATGAGCCACCGGTACCCAGCTAACGTGGTGGGTTTTTTTTTTTTTGGGGGGGGTTGTTTGTTTGTTTTGCCAACCTAGTGAACAAAACAAAAGTATACTCATTTCATGCTACATTTTTATGACTGGTGTGATCAGCCATCTTTTCATTCATTATGTTTTTGTTTTTGTTTTTATTTTACCAGCAATGGGGCTTGAACTCAGGGCCTGAGCACTGTCCTTAGGCAGTGCTAGCCTTTTTTGCTCAAGGGTAGTACCCTGCACTTGAGCCACAGCACCACTTCTGGCTTTTTCTGTGTATGTGGTTACGGGTAATCGAACCCACGGCTTCGTGCATGCTAGGCAAGCATTCTACCACTAGGCCAGGCTCCCAGCCCTCATTATGTGTTTGTATTTGTTCATCACAGTGACCTCTATGCTGTTGTGTACCTGTTCTCAAGGATATGGATACTGGCCTCTCAGAACTAATGTGGGTGGTTTTGTTGTTTGTTGTTGGTCGTGGGGCTTGACCTTAGCCTGGCCGTTGTCCCTGAGCTCTTCAGTTCAAGCTAGTACTCTACCACTTTGAGTCACAGCACCACTTCCGGTTTTCTATTGGTTAATTGGAGATGAGTCTCACAGACTTCATGCCTAGCATTGGTTTTGAACCTTGATCTTCAGATCTCAGCCTTCCGAGTAGGTAGGATTACATGTGTGAGCCACCAGCGCCCAGTGCTTGTGGGTGTTTATAGTTAGAGAAAAGCCTTAGGAATTTTATAATGAAAGTTTTATATATATTGTTTATAACTCAAAATACTGATGAGAGAGCCTAAGAAAATCTTCCTGGCTGACAGTAAGACTTAGATTGAGAAATATTGAGAAACATGGAGAAATGTAGAAAAGCTTCTTGCTGCCAGCCTTTAGGTGACAGCAGACAGAATACGGTCATGTCCTGAACACCTTTTGCCAGGTCCTAAGAACCCTACAGAAGCAGTGGCCAACATGCTGTTATTCCCCTTTGTCTTTCTTACAATTGTCTTATCTGCCAGGACTTTAACACAGGATCTTGAACCCTTGATCGGCTTCCTTGATCATGGTTGGTATTTTTTTTTTGTGGGAGGGGGGTGGGTCATGGGGCTTGAACTCTGGACCTGGGCGTTGTCCCTGAGGTCTTCAGCTCAAGGCTTTCACCCTATCCTTAAGCCAGAGCCTCACTTCCCATTTTCTAGAGGTTAGAGGTAAGAGTCTCAATGGACTTTAGTGCCCAGGCTGTCCTCAGAGCTCAGCCTCCTGAGTAGCTAGGATTACAGGCATGAGCCACCTCGCCCGGCTCATGGTTAGCATTTTAACATTTGAGTCATGTCTCCACCCTGGTGTTTTGTGGGTTGATTAGAGATGGAGTCTTGAGGACTTTTCTGCCTTGGCTGGCATCACACCAAAATCCTCAAGGTCTCAGCCTACTGCATAGCTAGGATTATAGCCACCAGCCACTGGTGCCCAGCTAGTCCTTTCTGTATTGATGCCAACAGCTATTTTCCAGTGCCATGAATGCCCTGGGCATCAAGAATGAGAAAACAGATGTAAGCTTCCACACTGTTTTTGGTCCTTCCATTCCAGGTAAGGGTCGTAAATGAAGAACTCTATCGGAAGACTCTGGAGGAGATTGTTCGCTCCCTGGATAAAATGGAAAATGCCAATATTCCTTCTGTGACCCTCTCCAAGCGTGAGGTAAGATGGACATGTTAAGAATATTAGCATTGAGCACTTCTATTCCTACAGCTTACATCTCTGTATCTACTACGGTTGATTTCTGGTCTGTCTTGAGGAACTACTTCTAGATAGCATAGGAAGGATAATGCTGGCTGGGGAAAGAGAGCTTGTTGTGGCTTCTAAACTGGAAGATAATGTAAATATGCTCCTTGACTTTAGAACAACATGTCTGTATTTTTTTTTGTCAGTCCTGGGGCTTGAACTCTGGGACTGGGTGCTGTCCTTGAGCTCTTCAGCTCAAGGCTACTACCCTACCTCCTGAGCCACAGAGCCACTTCCCGTTTTTGTGTAGTTAACTGGACATAGGACTCTCATGGACTTTAGTGCCCTGGCTGACTTTGAATCATGATCTTCAGATCTCAGCCTCCTGAGTAGTTAGGATTACAGGCATGAGCCACCACGTCCGGCAGGTCTGTATTCTTGCAGTGGATTTGTCATCTAACTGATGCTTCCCTTGAGATTAAGAAGATTTGGGGGGTTATATAGATTACTGGTCTTTAGTGGTAATGGAACTCTCCTAGATAAATACCTACAACAGAGACATTTCAAAGAGACAGTCCTTGTTTTTCTTCCCTTGTGGGGTCTGTGGACAAGTAGTTGTATGAAAGTAGGAAGGCACTGGTTTTGCCTGATCTTTGCTTGTTCCCAGTTCTGTTTTCAGAATGTGAAGTACATGCAGTTACAAGTACAATCCTTCACAATTCATAATGGACAAGTACCCTGTCAGTTTGAATTTATCAACAAGCCTGAAGAAAAATCTTACTGTAAACAGTGGCTGAGTGCCAGCCCCAGCAAAGGATTCCTCCTGCCAGGCAAGTCCACTCTTCTTAGGTTCCTGGTTTCTAGTCTTGGGAATGCCTACTCTGTCTTGGTTCATTCTCTTAAAATAACTTTTGTTCTGAGCATTTTGTTCTTTGCCTGAAACTTAAAGAAGCAACCAACCTTATAGCTGAACACATTCATAAATAAAATATATAATGATAAGGGACCTGTTTTCAGTTCAAAAACATTTTTAGTTACTTGTATGTCCATATTTTCAGAAGAAGATAAGACAAAGATTACTGTAAAACAGGTGGTGCTGTAAGGGAGCAATTTTCCCTATCTTAGTATAATCAACCCCAATGTTTTGTTCTTGTGGAGAGAGATCATTTAGTAATACCAGATATCCTCTGGCTTCCCCTTTAGACTATATGAAGTGTGTTGAGGCAAATATTTGTGAATGGTTCTCAGGTGAAGATCCACTGTCTCAGAATCTCCATCTTAACTGATTTAGGAAACCAATTTTGAACCAGGCCTTCTTATTGACTTACTACTTACAGCTTCAGCTATGCTATTTACTACTTGAATCAATCTCTCTATGTCTCTTTGTCTGTCTGTCTTCTGTCTGTTTCTCCCCTTCTTCCCCCTTTTGGTGATACTGAGGATTAAACTTATAGCTTTACATTTTTCCCTCCCTCCCTCCTTCTCTCTCTTTCCTTTTTTTTTTTTTGCCAGTCCTGGGACTTGAACTCAGGGTCTAAGCACTGTCCCTTGAGCTTCGTTTACTCTAGGCTAGCACTCTACCACTTGAGTCACAGTGCCATTTCCGGCTTTTTCAGTTTATGTGGTACTTAGGAATCAAAATCAGGACTGGGTTTGTGCTAGGCAATCACTCTACCATTAAGCAACATTCTCAGCCCCATAGCTTGAGCCAGGCCTTGGATTTTTTTTTTTTAGTATTTGTTTATCCAAAATTTTTTGCTTGTTGTCTACATTTTCTTAGTTGGACTGTGGATTTCTTGCAACTAGTGAGTGCTGAGCACCTAGATACTTGTTGGCTAGTTTAGACTTTGTTTTCTTTTCCTAACTTTTTTTTCTCTTCTTCTGTAGATGCTGACATTGAGATTGAATTGGAGCTCTTTGTAAATAAGACCACGGCCACAAAACTCAACTCAGGTGAAGACAAAATTGAGGACATTCTGGTTTTGCACTTGATCAGGGGAAAGGATTACTTTTTGTCCGTGTCTGGGAACTACCTGCCCAGCTGTTTTGGATCTCCCATTCATACACTGTGCTTCATGAGAGAGCCAATATTAGACCTACCACCTGAAACTGTTAGTGAGCTGGTAAGTTTCATACTACAAGGAAACACCTACTACTATGTAGCAACCCAGCCAGTTAAACAAGATATTCCTATCTATATCTGCTTCCCACATACTTAAGAATTCTTCAGTCTTGTAGAGCTTGCTTAGTGTTTCGATTATATACTGCTAGGTAAAAAGCACTCCTAAATTAAAACTATAGTGAGTTGTTTTTCATGACAGTTTGTTTCTTCTGCTTGTTTTACATAGGCTTACTTGGTTGTTCGTTTTGTTTTACTGCTGCTACCAGGGCTTACAGGGCCTTGCATTCTCAGTGGGCTTTTTCAGTTGCAGCTGGCACTCTACCACTTGAGCCATAGCTTCAGTACAGCATTTTTGCTAGTTAATTAGAGATTGTCTCTTGGACTTTTCTCCCTCAGCTGGGGTTGAATCTTGATCTGCACATCTTAGCTTCCTGAGGAGCTAGGATTGAGCTACTAGTGTCAGCAATTTGGTCTTCTTTCTTTTTTGTTGTTGGTATCAGTATTTGAATTCAGGGTCTTGCACTTACTCAGCTTGCCTGCTATGTTGTTGCTCTACAATTTAAACCATGTTTCCACCCCAACTTACTTGTGTATTGTAATTAGGTGGCAACTGTAGTGGCTGAAGAGTTGAACATGGCCTACCTCATGATTCTGTGTTGGCTGCTTTCTGGGACTCTTCTCTGCTTGTGACTCTTGTCTTTCAAGATGTCAGTTTGGATTTTTATAGTGACTGAGAGCAGAAGCTAAGTGCTTTTGTGGCATAGGTTCCAAAATTCCCATGTCACTACTTCTGCAATATTGTATGGGTCAGAGAGGGTGATTGAAGCGAAGCCTATGTTTGCAGGGAGGGAAACAATACTTCTGTAAGGGAAGAGATGTGTGCTGTGACTGTTTTTCAATTTTTCACACCCACTGTGTGTCATAGTCTATTTGGCTGTTGTAACAGAATACCATAGACTGTGGTTTATGAACAACAGAAACTTACTACTTTCAGTTCTAGAAGCTGAAAAATTTAACACATTTGGTGAGGACCCACTTTCCTGGATCATACATGGCTCTCTTCTGTGTCCTCACATGGCAGGAGCCATGTCTCTTATCTCTTATAAGAGCATTAATTCCATTCATGGGTATACAGCTCTCATGAACTAACCACCTTGGTGATTGGGTTTCAACATAGTATTTTTTTTATATTTTATTTTTTTTATTGTAATTAGTAAAAGGGTTACATGATATTTGCCAGATAGAAGGTGCATTAATTCACATACATTGTCAACATAGTATTTTGAGGGTGAGCAGCTCATCTATAGAAACAGGTATGAATCGTAAAATAATGGAAGTTTACTGGGGTATAGTGTTATTTGTTCTTAAAAAACCATCTCTGTAGCTGTACGCTGGTGGCTCACACTTATAATCCCAGCTACTCAGGAGGCTGAGATCTAAGGATCACAGTTCAGAGCCAGCCCGGGCACAAAAGACCCTGTGACTCTTTATCTCCAAATAACCACCAGAAAACCGGAAATGGTGCTGTGGCTCAAGTGGTAGAGCACTAGCTTTAAGCTAAAGAGCTCAAAGACAACACCTAGGCAAAGAGTGCAAGCTCCATAACCGACCCCCCCCCCAAAAAAAGTCTTTGTTACCCTAAACTACTATTGCTTCAATCTAAAAAAGGTTCCTATGGAGACAATTCAAATACCTCAGGCACTAGTTTGGGGCAGATTTAGTTATTTGTTACGTTTTTTCCCCCAATGCACCTTTTCATTTAGAGATTCTTGAATTCTTCTATTATGTAGATGAAAATAGTGGCCCAATCAAGAGAGTGGTTTGTCCCAAATCACATGATTTGGACCTCAGACTCAGATTTTTGGAATCTTGAGTATTTTTTTTTCCTTTCTAGTACATGCCCAATTCCTTGGTTCTAATAGGGGAATTCTAGAGCAGTGATACTTTATTTGTCAGTCATGGACTTCAACTCTGGGCCTGGGTGCTGTCTCTGAGCTCTTCAGCTCAAGGCTACTGCCCTACTTCTTTAGCCACAGTGCCACTTATGGTTTTCTGGCAGTTAATTGGAGATAAGAGTCTCAAAGACTTTAGTGCCTGGGTTAGCTTTGAACTGCATTCCTGAGATCTCAGCCTCCTGAGGAACTAGGATTACAGGCATGAGCCACTGCGCCTGCCATGGTATTTTTATTTTTACCCCTAAGTACATGATTCATATTTGATCCTATTCTTTGAAACTGTTTGCTGAAAATCATATGTTGTCCCACTTTATTTTTGTTTTTCCTCAAAGCTAGCACTATACCACTTGAGTCACAGTGCCACTTCCAGCTTTTTGGAGGTTAAAGATGAGAGTCTTATAGATGTCCCTGCCTAGCCTGGTTTTAAGCTATGATTCTTAGATCTCAGCCTCTTGAGTAGCTAGGATTAGATGTGATTCACCAGTGATTAGCCTGACTTCATTGTTGTCTCTGGAATATTTGATTAGGGGCAATACTTCCCTTCTTCCATGGGTTTACAATTCCCATATCACTCATTCTCCTGGTCCCAGCCTACTAGTTCTACTGATAGGCCACTTTGTCCTGATGTTTCATCCTCAGACTCTGATGCCAATACAGACAGATAATACGA
Organism: Megascapheus bottae; assembly: GCF_031878675.1. Lineage (NCBI taxonomy): Eukaryota > Metazoa > Chordata > Mammalia > Rodentia > Geomyidae > Megascapheus > Megascapheus bottae. Next base: position 60,848,502 of record NC_143514.1, read on the forward strand.
GCCAGCTGCAGAGCTCCATGGAAATCCCCAAAGAACTCTGGATGATGGTTGATTACCTCTACCGAAATGCTATCCAGCAGGTAGGTTATGTTTAAGCAGTTAGACCCGATTGAGGCCACACTGCTTTGAGAGAGACCATCAGCCCCAAGAATCTTTCATATTGAAAGCCTTTACCCCCAGAAAGATGTGGAAAGCTGTTCTTCCTCCAGCTGTTCCTCCTCTAGGGGTCCTGTGCTATGTTTTGTATCACCTTCAGACCTGCTGTTACATGTAGTACTTGATTTTGATTGTTCTCAAGGGAAAGTAGCCCTGAATAGGACAGCATGCACAGCATGTTCCTCCTCCAGGTCTCTAGGGTCCCCCAGTCAGAAAGCCATCTGGAAATCTCCTGGGATGTCATCCTGCTATCCTTTGCAGGCTTTCTCACCAGTTTCTGGGAATGGGAGGAGCTAATTTGTTGAGGCAGAAGCAGAGACAGAGGACCAGATGGAACCCATGAATCTGGAGGCTTGACTTCTAAACTGATTTGGGCAAGCTTCATGGAGTCAGTTGGTCAATTGACTAACTTGTTTGTAGGTTCCCTGGAAATCTTTATAGAGTATGATACCATGGCAACAGACTCCCCTCCTTTCTCCTGCCAGCCCTCATAAATGTTAGACTAGTACTGTCCATCAAGCTACACCCCTAGCTCCCAGCCCAACAACATATGTTCTTATGATGTTCTGACTTCACTCACCACATACACATTATTAGTGCTGTAATATGCCAAGCTGTGTTCTAAGTGTTTATTACCATATTGCCCCATTTAATTCTCAAATTACGTTTTGGATGAAGAAACCAATTCCAAGAAAGGCAAATAACTTTGTCAAGGATCCCCAGTTGATAAATGGGTAGAGGTGGGAACCTGACTTAAGAGGTCACACATTTTTCTTATTATTTTTTGCAGTGCTGGGGATCCAACCCAGTGCCTCATACCTGCTAGGCAAGTGAGCTACATCCCCTGCTCCCAGAATTCATATTTTTAAGTACTATGCTCTTCTGCCCTCTCTATAGAGCTCCTTACAAATGTAAATTGTGATCAATACATATATGTGTTGTTATTAATAGTTTTATCTGAAGTCATTTTATAAAACAAGTGGATATAAAATATCCTAAAACTAGTGAAAATAGCAAAAAAGTTCAGGGATAGCACCCAGGCTTTGAGTTCAAGCCCCAGAACCAGGATACACACACACACACACACACACACACACACACACACACACACACACACACACACACACACACACACACGTGGAAAAGAGCCAAAAAGGAATCTCAGAGCGTTTTTTTTTTTTTTTTTTTTTGCCAGTCCTGGGGCTTGAACTCAGGGCTTGGGTGCTGTCCTTGAGCTTTCTCAAGGCTAGTGCTCTACCACTGCTTCCAGCTTTTTTTGTTTTGTAAATATGGACTTTCTTGCCTAGGCTGGCTTTGAACCACAACCCTCAGATCTTGGCCTCTGAGTGGCTAAGATTATAAGCATGAGTCACTAGTCCCAGCTTTTTTTTTTTTTTTTTTAATGCTGAGATTCATTTATACTGCATATGTATAGATGTTGCTTTTTTTTTTTTTTTTGCCACTCCTGGGCCTTGAATTCATGGCCTGAGCACTGTCCTTGGGGTTTCTCAAGCTAGAGGGCCTCAGCACTACTTCTGGCTTTTTCTATGTATGTGGTATCGAGGATTCAAACCTGGGTCTTTGTGTATGTAGGCAAATACTCTACCATTAGGCCAAACTCCTGGCCCTTTGTTTTGTTTTTAAGTATAGTACTAGGGTTTAAACTCAAGGGAATATGCTTGTTAGGTAGGCATTCTATCACTTCACTGTCTGTCATACATTGTACATACATTCATATTTCTCTCTCTCTCTCTCTCTCTCTCTCTTTTTCTCATCAGTCATGGGGCTTGAACTCTGGACCTGTGCACTGTCCCTGAGCTCTTCAGCTCAAGGCTACTGCCCTACCCCTTCAGCCACAGTTTCACTTCAATTTTCTGGTGGTTAAGTCTCACAGACTTTAGTGTGCAGGCTGGCTTTGAACAATGATCCTCAGATCTCAGCCTCCTGAGTAGCTAGGATTACAGGCATGAGCCACTGTGCCTGGCTTCATTTGGTTTTGTTTTGTTTTCTGTTGAATCTCTCAGCACTACAGGAAACATACAGTTGCTTCTCATTTTTCTCTTACGTTGAATTTTGTCTTGTGTGTGCCCTACCTATAGTTATATAATAGATGCTTAATGGTCTATTATAAAAGCATGTCTGGGAAGGGCTACAAGATGGATTAACCTCATCAGCCTCAGTCACATTGTCTTCTAGGATGATTCAAATGTCTCACTACTGCAACATTTTTTGCACCATGATGATATTGCTAAATGGGAAACTATTGCCAATTTTCTGAGAAAATAATTGTGACTTTCCCCTTTTGCAGGAAGATCTGTTTCAGCAGCCAGGCCTGAGATCGGAATTTGAACATATCAGGGACTGTTTGGATAAAGGAACAATTGATAATCTTTGTATCCTTAAGGTGTGCATGCATTTGTGCGCGCGCATGCGCGCGCGCGCGTGTGTGTGTAAAGGAAAGAAATTTTTTTTCAAAATGCAGAGTCTCATATGGTGTCCTCAGCTAACATCTTTTCCTTAAAGTTTGCACAGAGAAAACTTGGCAGTTTTAAGCAGCCCATATAGTAAGAACTTAGGAGGGTCTGGCTCAGCTGACAAACAGCATGGTCCCTTTGAGATACTGGGCTGGCATCCCAGCTCCATGCAGAGGGCCTGACTGAACAAGGCAGCACTTCTGGCATGTGCTTGCCCTTAGGCCTTCTAACCAAGGGCATCATCATCATCATCATTTGTTCCTTAACAATGGGCCAAAAGCTGCTAGCAACCATTCCGTAGCTGAAGCCTTGCTGCTTTTCCTGGAGAGTCTGCCAGAACCTGTCATCTGTTTCAGCGCCTACCATAATTGTTTGGAGTGTTCTGGCAATTATGCAGCGAGTAAGCAGGTGAGGGGAACCACTTAGCATCAGCATACACATGTTGCCAGCCCCAGGCAAATGAGGCCTGACAGTAAAGTGGGCACAGTCCCTCAAGTGCAGGTTTTAGAGCACCCTATCTTTCCTTCTCAAACCTGTTCTTCCTCTCATGTCCCTTTCCTTTTAATAACATCACCCTTAATTTCAGTGGCTCAACCCTGAAACCTGAGTCATTTCTGACTCCTCCCTCTCTTTATCGCCCATATGCTCAGTCCCATAATTTATCCTGTTTCTTCTGTTCTCATTCTCTTCACCTTGGTTCAGTGCCCTTTATTCAGACTCTCCTCGTGTGCGTGTGTGTGCGTGCGTTTGTGTGTGTGTGTGTACTGAGGTTTGAACTCAGGACCTTGCATTTGCTTGCCGAGAGCTCTACAATTGAGCCATGCTTCCAGCTGACTTTTTGCTGGTTACTTTGGACTTTTCCCCAGGCTGGCCTTAAATTTTGATCCTGAAGAGCTCAGCCTCCTGAATAGCTAGGATTTTAGGTGTTAGCCACTGTCACCTTCCTTACTCATTTATTTTGAATGTTACCATCATATTGTATATTCTGAAACTCTTATTGTCTGACAAATACACTTGAGGGGCTGGGAGTTTGGCCTAGTGGTAGAGTGCTTGCCTAGCATGCACGAAGACTCAGGTTCAATTCCTCCGTACCACATACATAGAAAAAGCTGGAAGTGGTGCTGTGGCTTAAGTGGTAGGGCTCTACCCTGGAGAAAGCCCAGAGACAGTGTCTAGGCCCTAAGTTCAAGCCCTTGACTAGCAAAAAAAATACTCTTGAATTTTCAGCAATACCCTTTATTTTGAATTAACTTTTTTTTTTTTGATTGTGGGGCTTGAACTCTGGACCTAGGCCCTAAGCAATTCAGCTCAAGACTACCGCTCTATCCCTGGAGCTACAATGCCACTTCCCATTTTCTATTTGTGAATTGGAGATACAAGTTTAGGACTTTAGTGCTGAGGCTGGCTTTGAATCATTATCCTCAGATCTCAGCCTCCTGAGTAGCTAGGATTACAGGTGTGAGTCATTGCGCCTGGCTTGAATTAACTTTTGTGTGTGTGGTGGTGTTGGGGCTTAAACTCAGTACTTGGCACTTTTACTAAGCTTTTCTGCTCAATGCTGTCACTGTATCATTTGAACCATACCTCCACTTCCAGCTTTTTGCTAGTTAATTAGGTATAAGAGTCTTTCTGGGCTGACTCTGAACCTTGATCCTTAGATTTCAGTCTCTTGAGTAGCTAGGATTACAGGTGTTAGCCACAGCATTGGCTCAATAAGTTTCTTAAATATTTAAGATTTCTCATGATTTTGCCTGGTGGTTCATTTATATAACAGGCACTGACAGAATAATATAAAACACTTGCCAATAATTTAAGTTCCAGGAACTTAGCCCACATCCATTGAGTGAAAATGCCTTTTGCAATGTATTTTGTTCAAGTTTCCCAATTAATCCTGATATGCAAATAGCTGTGCTATTCATTGATTTCTAGCATGAACAACCCTTCCTGGCTTATGACTGTTAAAAAGTAGATTTGTAATTTCTTACAGTGTACTCTTTTCTGCTTGTCCTGTTGCTTCCCTTCTCCTGATCTTTTTGTACTTTCTTTACCCAAAATTCTCTAGACTTAACCTCTACCAGTTCAATTTTGTCTTATAAGACCTAATAGACATTGGGTCTGACATCTATGTCCTAAATCTTATGAGAACAGTTAGTAGTCTGACCTTTATATTCACATGGTGTTGGACTCTTGCTTCTTTTTCAGAATGTGAGACGTAAAGTGGTTAAAATTTTCTGTGCAGTCTTACTCATAGATCATGTACTCAGGTCTTAGAATATAGCAGGCAACGTGGCAAATAATTGAACAAAAAAGGGCAAATCCCACCTCTTCCTCTTTTAGGTCATTTCTACTCTTCCCAGATTCCATAAAAAGGTCTTCAACTACTTGATGGCTTTTTTACAAGAATTGCTGAAAAATTCAGCAAAAAATCATTTGGATGAGAATATTCTAGGTAAGTAGTTAAGTGTTTAGATCAAGCATATGCAAACATATGGATTTATTCTGAGAAAGAAGGCTTAGCAGGGTCCCAGGTCATTGTAGCAGAGCTTAGTCTCCCAAGTGCCAGAATTACAGGTATGCATCATCACTTTCATCTCTGGGAAAGTTTAAACTCAGTTTGGATGGGGAATAGCTTAGTAGTGGAATGCTTGCCTGGCACATAACAAAATATAGGGGTGTGTGTGTGTGTGTGTGTGTGTGTAAGAAAGGAAAGAGAAGAGACACAGAGAAAAAGTGTCTTGCTATGTAGTTTCAGGAGACCTCAAACTCAACTATGTACTGTAGGCTGGCCTGGAATTTATAGTGTTGGGATTCTAGCATATACCACTCCCCTATTTTTAAAACCAGAAAATATTGCTAACATAAAAAATAAGTAGTGTTTTCTTCATTTCCACACACAGCTAGCATATTTGGCAGCTTACTGCTTCGAAACCCAACTGGTCATCCAAAGCTTGAAATGGCAGAGAAGAAAAAAGCTCAAGAGTTTATTCATCAGTTCCTCTACAACCCACTCTGATCCTCTTTCATCTCTTCTCCAGTTTCATTCAAGGCAGCCAGTTGCTAGCCCCACCTGTTTCAGCTTAAGAGATGTCTTAGGATGATACATGGCCTCCTGGAAGCAAGAACAGTGGCTGCCTCTTCTCAAGGCTCCACCTCCCTCTGCTAGTGCCTTGGGTTAGCACACCCCATGCTGAGTTGTGAAAACATGGGAGAAGTCCTCCTTGGTAAAACTGACATTTGATGTTCAACTTTAGTTATTTAACACAAATAGATGTCTATTCTTTTATTTAAATTTTTTTTTTACAGAACTGTACCTTTGCTTACTCAATCTGCCTCCAGGGCAGTCAGTGCCTTCCTATAGCCTGGGATAACCTCATGATCAGATATTTGGACAAACTTGGAAGTCCTGAGAGGAGAATGAGTTGGACAGCAAGAATGCTCCTGGGTAAACAACCCCCAGCTACCACAGATGCTTCCACTGTTCCATGTGTATATAGGAACTCTTACCCCCTTCCTACTCAGAGGTGGTTAGGTAACTCAGAGGCTGGCCACTCAGCCTATGAGCCATATGGTGCCTTAGATACGAAAACATGGGAGGGAACTGGGTTCTGGTGAGTCAGATGGGATTGTCTGGGCCTGTAGATACTCCCATCTCTTTATGTATCCCCTCTCTCATCGTGTAATATATTTTAATGAAAAATGTATTTTTAACAGTTGTTCCTGTGCGTGTTTTTTTTCTATCTTAGCTATTGACTTGTGGACCTTTGTCTTAATACTGAAACAGGAAAGCTGGTCAGGGCCCCAAAAGGTATATGCCTGGTGGCAATCTAGTGGATAATCAACATTATTCACATTTCCACGCAAGAGATGGTAAAATGGCCCTAATCCAGACTCTAGAAATTCTCACTCTTTTCCCCCCTCCCTGGTCCTGGGTCTTGAACTCAGGGCCTGGGCATTGTCCATGAACCTCTTTATGCTCAAGGATAGCTGTCTGCCACTTGGGCCACAGCAGGACTACCAGCTTTTTCTGAATTGTTTATTGGAGACAAGAGTCTTATGGACTTTCCTGCCTGGGCTACCTCATCTCAGCACTCATTTTACACTTGTGTGTGTGTGTTGGGTGTGGGGCTTGAACTTAGGGTCTGGGAGCTGTCAGTGACCTTTTCCTCAAGGCTAGCTCGCTACCATTGAGCAACAGCCCCACTTTTGGACTTCCCAGTCCATCCTGTAATACAGCTAGGATGAGCTACCACAGCGCTTGGTCCCACTCTATGGGGAGTATTCCAGAAAAGTAGCTGAAGGAGAGAACAGGAAGTGGCTTTGGGGAGGGTTCAATGGCTACATTTCACAGGCATATAGAAAAGACCGGGACATGCTAAGAGGGGTGGACAGAATCGTACCCGGAGCAGCGGGGCCACTCCTCGGCGTGGGGAGTGGAGGCTGGGCGCAGGCTCGAGCCCGCGGTGGGGGTGAGCGGCCAGTAGGTGGCGCTCACTGAGACCTCAGGGGAGAAAAGTTGAGACAACCGGAGTGGGCGCGAGTGAGAGGAGATCGGAAACTGTCCACCAAAGTGTGAGAAGGGACGGGGCAGCCGCGCCCCCTCGCGCCGGGCCAGGAAGTCTGCTAAGTCGGCCTCTCCGGTCCACGGTCCACTTTTCCTTTTCCGGCCAAGTGAACTTGGCTGGGTGGCAGGGCGGCGCTGGCGCGGTAGGATGGGTCCGAGCCAGGCACCCCCGGGGCGGGGGTGCTACACGTGTGCAAACTGAGCCCAGAGTATTTCGCACCAGTGGCTGAGGATGCCGCCGCCGCTACCGGGCGCCGGGAACCGCGCGTTAACGCTCGGGACCCTTGCCCGCGCCAGCGGAGCGCCCGCTCCCGCGCCGCCGCCGCCCCGCCCCGCCCCGCCCGCTCGCCCATTGGCGGCGTGCTCTCGGCCCCCAGACGGGAGCACCAATCAGAAGCTCCGGGGAGAATCACGCTGCTGTCCTCTCCTTCCTCCGGAAAGAGGAAGCGGAAGTGACGTCGGGGAAAGGTGGGGGCAATCATGGTGCCGCTGGGGAGGGGAGAAGCTGCTGCCGCCGCCGCCGCCACCGCCGCCGCCGCTGCCGCCGCCGCCGCCGCCGCCGCCGCCGTTGCCGGGAGCCGCGGAGGTAAAAGGCGAAACTAGACTCGGCTTGGGCTCGGACTTCTGGGGGCGGGGCGCGGGACCGGGGCTCCCTCCAGACGCGTTTCCCCGCGGAGACCTCGTTCCTCTCTCCGTAGGGACCCCACCCCTCCTCCGTTTCCATGGGGATGGGCATCCAGCCCCCCTTCCCTGTTTCCATGGAGACCCGGACCCTGCCCCAGCTCGCCAGTCCGGTGGCGTGCCCCCCTCCCCCCCCACTTGTCTCCAGTGTTGCCCTGTGGTCCCGGACTAGGGGCTGTCCTTACCTCAGTCTCTCTGGGGGGCTTGGCTCGCACTCCTGGGTCCCCCTCCGACTTGGTGTGGTCTGTTCCGCGAAGTTGGTCTCCCCGGGGCCCCACGGTCCCTCACGCCTCTCCCCTCCTCCGAATGTGCGCCTTGGGATTGCATAAGCAGAGCGAGGGACCGGGCGTGCTCCTCCCGGCTTAGATCCCTTGACCTGTCTCTGGTAACAGAACGACTTCTGTGTCTGGCCGCCTCGCAACGTCAGTGTTCTCACATTCCAACCCCTGGCCGAAGAGAAGGCGCCGATGAGCCAGGCGGCAAACTAAAAGTGACACACGGGTTGTTTATAAAGTCTCTGTGCTGTCCGGCAAACTCACCGTTGGTAGAATCATTAGTCCAGACCATGAAAGCCTCAAAGTTGGTGTTTTCCTCAAGAGAGTGTATCTGCTTGTCTGTTGGTCATTCATTTAGCTGACATTTCCTGAGCTCCCAGTGTCTATACTCCAGACATTTGCTAAGGACAGAAAGCACACCATAGCTTGTGGTCCATACCATATTATTTAAGGAGACAAGGTGATTTTCATTAGATGTTTTCTTATTAGGGGATTAGCTCTTCTACCCAAAACAAAAATGTCTGTTCTAGGAAAGAGGGGAGAAACTCAAGTTAGTTCTGTTGTTTGTCAGGCATTTTGTTTTACATACATTTTCTCCTTTATTCTTCCTAACAATTTCTGACAGAACAGGAATGACTAGTCTCAGCATCCATGTAAGAAAAATGAGGTACAGAAAAGGTACCCAAGTAAATAAGGAGCAGACACTGTATCCAAAAACTTCGTCCTTCCACCATAGACTACAAGTGACTGTGTATGTCTCATGGTGTAGGGGATATTTGAAAGCATCCTTGAAGCATCCTCATTTCAGTTTGCAACATAACCCCTCTTCAAGTATTTTGCACAATCTTCAAAGTGGTTGACAGTCTGGCACATTTTTAAAAGGTCTTATGAACTACTTATTCCTACAATTTTTGAAAGAAATGTATTGTTTCTCCCTTAAAATGACTCGATTGTATCAAAGTTAGAAATATTTCCAGTGAAGCCGGGTGCAGTGGCTCACACCTGTAATCCTAGCTACTCAGGAGGCTGAGATCTGAGGATCATAGTTCAAAGTCAGCCCGGGCACAAAAGGACTTGAGATTCTTACCTCCAATTAACCTCTAGAAAATGGGAAGTGGGGTTGGGCTCAAGGGTAGGGTGGTAGCCTTGAGTTGAGGAACTCAGGGACAGCGCCCAGGCCAAGTTCAAGCCCCATGACCCACAAAAAGAAGAAAAGAAAGAAATATTTCCAATGAAGATAATTTGTCATTTGCTTTGACTTGCTCTTTAAATAAGGGTGAAAATGAGCGCTGAGGTCAGTGGGTCTTGAGGTGTGTCACTAATTCTGACTTTGTCTATTGCAGAAAGATCATTACATTTTCATTTCTCACAACTGAGCTGAGCACGATTGAACCATGGGAGAACACAGTCCAGATGACATCATCTTCTTTAAGGCGGAGGAAGATGACCTGACCCCTGATGACAAGATGCTCAGGTTTGTGGATGAAAATGGACTGGTGCCTTCCTCTTCTGGAACTGTTTATGATAGGACCACTGTTCTTATTGAGCAGGACCCTGGCACTTTGGAGGATGAAGATGACGATGGACAGTGTGGAGAACACTTGCCTTTTCTAGTAGGGGGTGAAGAGGGCTTCCTAATAGACCAGGAAGCAATGTCCCAGGGTTACGTGCAACACATTATCTCACCAGATCAGATTCATTTGACTATAAACCCTGGTTCCACACCCATGCCAAGAAATATCGAAGGTGCAACCCTTACTCTGCAGTCGGAATGTCCAGAAACGAAACGCAAAGAAGTAAGTAAATTGACGAGTGAGGGCCTAGTTAGGCTTTTGGGTAACTATCCAACACTTGCCAGCAGTTTTAACTGGGGAGTTAGGGAGTCCTGGGCTTACAGCCAGCTGTGATTTTTGCCTGTTAACAACACATGTACTTTGTGTTTTATGGTGACTGCTTACTAGAACTTTGGATTGTATGGCCATGTTGTAATTTATAAATACTAATTTGTAATATCTCAAATTTTTCTCCCCGTATCATGAATAAAATATAAATTACATTGAAGTAAGTTCATGTTTATGATGCTGAAATAATTAAACTTGAGTTGTCTGATACTAAAATAACTAGATTTGACTTATCTCTGGGTTGTATGTAAATGGTTTATTTGGGAGATGAGTATGTTCTGGAATATGTTTTATTAGTGTTTAGTGAATTATAAAGGCTAGAGTTTATAATTCAGGCAAGAGATAGCAAATGAATAAGTTATCTGAAATAAGTTGTCATATTTAGGTCATGTGACTAAAGCAATTTACAAATTGTACTAGTGCAATAGAAGACATGGTTAGAGGTAGTGGTGAACATAATCTAGGAATTATTGGGGAAAGTAGGTCACTAGTTGTTCTAGTGCTGGGGACTAAATATAAGAAGTTACCAAGCAGAAATAGGATAAATTATTTAAGGGAAAAAAAAAATCCCAGGGGTTTGAACTCAGAGCCTTTAGCTTACTCCTTGTGTTTGCTCACAGTTGGTGCTCTACCAATTGAGCCATACATCCAGCTCTACTTTTGCTGGTCATTTTTACAGAGTTTCATCAACTTGTCTTCTGGGACTGGCTTTTAACATCAATCCTCCTATAAATCTCAGCTTCCTGAGTTGCTAGATTATTTTTTAACACCCAATGGAAACCTATATAGCCATTATTAAGGTCTTGGAATTACATGCTTACGCTTGACATTTGGCTTTTTCCCTCCCTCCCTCCCTCCCTCCCTCCCTCCCTCCCTTCCTTCCTTCCTTCCTTCCTTCCTTCCTTCCTTCTTTCATTGTTTTTGGGGCTTAAGCTCTGGGCCTGGGTGCTGTCCCTGAGCTCTTCAGCTTGAGGCTGTCGTCCTACCTCTCGAGCCGCAGCCCAACTTCTAGTGGTTAATTGGAGATAAGAGACTGAAGGACTTTAGTGCCTGGGCTGGCTTTGATCTCAGCCCTCTGAGTAGCTAGGATTACAGTGTGAGCCACTGCACCCGGCTTGGCTTTTTCTTTTCTAGCATTTAAATCTCAGAACTAGAAAAACCTTAGAGCGATCAGCTTGTACTATTTACCATCATGTGCAGGAATCTCTCTCTACAACCTGTTTGACATCATTGATCCGTGCTTGAACATTTCCAAAAGAACTAGAACACGGCTGTTCACAGCTCAACCTAATAAATATGTTGGCTCACTCTGATTGTTAGAAAGCTTTTATTTATATAGACCCAAATCTGCCTCCTGCAAGCACAGCTCTCTATTTCTGGTTCTGTCCCACTAACAGTTCCATAATTTGCTTCTTAAATATTCTAAGTTCTCTTTTATTTGACCACTTCTATTTAATTAAATACCCTTCTTAGGATATTTTCCTTCAGTGTTCTGTTGGCCTGATCACCTTTAACTGAATGAATTCCAGTTTTCCAAAGTCCCTTTCGAATTTAGAGTTGAGTACAATCTCACAAATATGAATCAGAAGTACTAACCATGGCTTTATCTTTTAATCTGGACACTGTACTACAATTGCTGTGTAATCTGTTTTATTAGCAATATCATCTTTCTATCAGCTTGAACTTGGAAACCTCCAGAATGGTGGTTTTCAACTGGAGGTAATTTTTTTCCCTCAGAAGATATTTAGTAATGTCTGGAGACATTTTTGGTTGTCACACAAGGGAGTTGCTACAGGAATATAGTGGATAGAGACTGAAGATGCTACTGAACATTTTACATGCACAGGAAACTCCCTTTAGCAGTTAGGTGGCCCCAGATGTTAACAGTGCTGGCTGGAACTGAGAAACTGCTCTATGTTAACGTCATGAGTACAGCTGTCAAGTCTTATTCAATTAAATAGAGTCATATGTTAGCCTTAAGGATACCTTCCTAGCCAGGTGTTGATGGCTCATGACTGTAATCCTAGCTACTCGGGAGGTCGAGATCTGAGGATCATAGTTCAAAGCCAGACTATGCCAACAAATCTGAGAGACTGTTATCTCCAGTTAACTCACAGCTGGAACTGGAGGTATGGCTCAAGTGGTAGAGTACCAGCCCTACAAAAAAGCCAATTGAGAGCCTGAGCCCTAAATTCGAGCCTAATACCAGTAACAGAAAGAATATCTTCCTATTAAATATTACCTTGTTGATTTCAGCCAATGCATGAGCTCATATGGGATTGTCTCAATTCTATAAACTTATATAAAGCAAGTTGCTTTTATACTCTGTGAAAATGGAGATGCAGATGATTATGACAGTTTATAGAAGTAGAAATATCCGTATGACATTGATGTGGACCGGTGCAAATTCTGTATTGGGAACACAGAAACTAACTTAACATCAGAAGCAGAAACACATTCTTCTGAGAGGTGGGGACAGCAGACACTAAGAAATGATATCAAACACCAGCCATGTTAGAGAGTCGCCTATTAATCCTGTTAGAACAGAGGTGTGGGTTTTTGTTCTTTTGTTTTTGTAAAAGGCTAAATAGTATTCTAGGCTCTGTGATCTCTGTTGTAACTACTCAGTTTTTCCACTGTAGCATCAATGCAGTCATAATGTTCTAGTGGGGTGGAGATAATGCTCTGTGGTAGAGCACTTGCCTAGCATGCAAGGCTCTCTAGTTTGGATCTGTAGCACTACAATAAAACAAGACAAAAAGATAGTGGTGTGTGAGCGTGGCTGACAAAACTTTATTCACAAAAACAAGAAGGTAGCTAGATTTGGCTATATTGTGACCCTTGGACTAGAACAGAGTAGTAGGAGATAAGGATGGGACATAGCAAAGATACAAACCTAGAAGGCAAGGCAGTGATAGCTTGCTAAGGTTTGTACTGCATTCCAGAAATAGTGGGAAACCATTGGGTGGGAGTTTGTGAGCCTAGGAGCCGTGTGGTTAGACTAGCACATTGGAAAGAGTGTCCTAGCAGTGATAGTAGCTTGCAGGCAGTGTTACTTAGAAGACATTTGGAGTGTTGGCTTGAAATTTTATTTAAGTCTGATGGAGGAAAGGAGCTTTTATAGAGACCTCAGGAACTTGGTATATTATTGGAGATTGAATAATAGAGCTGTGAGTTGGGTGTGATTCCAAGGTTCGAGTCATGTGAATTAAAAAGATTCATCCATTTTTGTTTTTCCAAAGTGTCTTGATTTCTGCTGTGTTTTAGTACAGCTGATTGATGGAACTGGTGAAGAGGTCAGCAGTGAAGGGACTGGTCTGATGGGTACTTATGCTGATAGGGAAGCAGCTAACTCTACTGTCCACCCTCCCTTAAATATTGATTCCATTAACAAGAATCAAGACAGGAAGAACAGAAAGTTTGGTGGAGAAATTGATGAAGTTGGCTGGCGTGTATTGAATGTATAGTCCTTGGAGAAAAGATAACAAGTACAACGGAAAGCTCATTGGAAATGAGGGCCTGAAGTCAAGGAAACAAATTAGGATTAGGATTGCAGATACAGCAAGGGGTTGCAATTAAACTGCAAGCCATTTGTTTAAGGCAGAAGAATTAAGAGTTGGTCTGAGAGGTTAAGGGCTAGAGGAAGAAAGAGGAACCAGAGACGATCACCATTGTTAGAGATGGAATGCCTTATTCTGGAAGTTGAGGGAAGAGTGTGAAGAAGTATTCTTGTTCTTGTGTGGCCCTGTGGAGGGATTGAGCCAGAGGGAAGCCACTGAGCTCTGCCAGTTGTGTGGCTGTCCTTCACATGCTACAAAGAAGGCCTTCAATGGAGCACTGGTAGCTGAAGCCACTTGAATGAGGAAGACTGGTTGGGAATGAGGGACAGGCAGAAAGTGCCCATACTTGATGTTTTCGTTTTTGTGTTTTTGTTTTTGTGACTTTTCCCCCCTAGGTTTGGAAGGAGACTGACCAGGCAGTGGAAGCTTAGCACCTTTCTTTTTTTGGCATAGCAAGTTTGATTGAAGTTCTAACTTTTGACTGTCTTCAGTTAATGATTACTATGTGAGAGTTTCATTAGCAAATGTTTGAGAAACATTAAGCCAAAACAGAAGTTTATTTCTCGGAGCCTTTGATGTACTAATAGCTAAGAAGGGAGAAAATAAAGAATTTTCCAGATGTATAAACTTAGGAAACCATTTTTCAGTTCTGATTTCCAAGAATTAAATGGAACACATTTTGGGAAATGCTGACTTAGGCAGGAAGGGTGAAGGAATGATTATGAAACTAGTGACATTGACTGTTACTTTCCCACATTGTATGGTGTGCAAATTGGTTTACTTTGTTGGCAAACCTGATTTGCCACTCACATCTTTGGTCATTGATAATTGTGCTGAACAAGATTTTCCTTAGTCTAGTGTGGATATATCTCAACTCTTTTTAAATTTTTCCCATGAGATCTCTGGAAGATTTTATAATCAAATCTTGAGATTAGTAGGGCGAGGTGGATGAGGGCTGAGGGTGCAGCAGCAGCAGTGTCTTCAGTATGTGAACATCTTACTCACTATCCAGACATTCAGGAGATTTACCTTCCTAAAGCACCATCTTACCCTTATTTTTTCATTTCACACTGATTTTATTTTGGTATTTGCATCCATTTAATTGGCTTGAAGAGGCCAATGTTTTTGATGGATAACAACTTCACAATCTCTTAATCTATCCTTGTTTCCCCCTATTTTTTCCAAGCTATTTTTCTTCCAAGCACAAGTGCTATTTGAGAAATCCAAGTGTTTGAGATGTAGTCTTCTTGGCTTCCTAAGCAGCTTATTTCTGAGTCAGATTTTAGCCTGATTTTCCTGTTTGCTTTTGGTTGTTCCATTGTTTCCTTCAGTGTGTAGCTTACTGATTGCTTCATTTTTTTTTCAATATGCTTGTCTTGTGCAAAAGTAAACCAACCAGATCCTTGTCACAGGTACTGTGGGACTAGGGGTCAAATCTGACTCTTAATTTCACATTTCAGAATCTAATATTTGCTTTTTTACAGCTGTGTACTTGGATTTCTAATCAAAATATTGTTATTCTGCTCAAAAGCATTTTTAAACTTATTTTGAAATAAGGCTATTCTTAAATAGCCTTATTTAAATAACTTTTTGTTTTGTTTTGTTTTTTAAATAAGGCTAGTGCCTTCAGTCACAGATCCATTTGAGCCTTTTTAGCGGTTACTTGGAGATAAGAGTCTCACAGACTTTCCTGCCTGGACTGGCTTCAAACCTTGATCCTTAGATCTGATCCCCCTGAGGATGGATTATAGGTGTGAGCCACTGGCACCCAGCTCAAAGCAAAGCATTCTTAACATTTGCTCATTTCTAAGTAGCTGTTCATTTAGTCTGTTAATATAGTACATATTTTCTCAAAGTTTCATTTTCTTTTTTTGGGGGGTGGGGTGGGGTGGATCAGGGGGCTTGAACTCTGGGCTTGAGAGCTGTCCCTGAGCTCTTCAGCTCAAGGCTACTGCCCTTCCCCTAGAGCCACAGCCCCACTTCCTACTTTCTAGTGATTAATTGGAGATAAGAGTCTCTCCATCTTTTGTGCCCAGGCTGTCTTTGAACCAGGATCCTCAGATCTCAGCCTCCGTAGTATTTAGGATTACAGATGTGAGCCACCTTGCCTAGCTTCAAAGTTTCTTGCAACCGTGCCCTCCTAAAAGACCTGCCAGGACTGTCTAGTTACCTCTTCATCGACCTCTGTCTGAACATTGCCAAACATAATGTGTCCTATGTGGTTTGCTAACTGTGCCACTTTTCTGCTAAATGGTTGGCCAGGATGTATGATAAAACTCAGGAATCCTATGTCACATATGTTTACCGTAATGCCTCAAAGTATTGTTTAGGATAAAGTTTCCTTTATCAGGAAGCAGTAATACTCTGTGAATTAGGCTGTCCTCTATTACCTTGAAACCCACGATAGATGGAATATGCACTCAGTGACATTCTATTGTAGTAATAGTAGATACTGTCTTTCCTTCCCTTCCTCCTCTTCCTTCTTGTTTCTCCGTTTTCCTTCTTCATCCTTTTATTTGTCTGTTTTTGCATTGGATGGACCTCAAGACTTCCGATTCTAGGCAGGCACTTTACAGACTATTCCCACAGCCTGAGATTTCTTTTTCAGCCTGACACATTTTAAATATAAAAATAAGAGGGAAGAGGCCGGGAGTTTGGCTTAGTGGTTGAGTGCGCTTGCCTAGCATGCACGAAGACGCGGGTTCAATTCCTCGGTACCACATACATAGAAAAAAGCCAGAAGTGGTGCTGAGGCTCAAGGGGTAGAGCTCTAGCCTTGAGAAAGTCCAAGGACAGTGCTCAGGCCCTGAGCTCAAGCCCAGGACTGGCAAAAAAAAAAAAAAAAAAAAAAAAATAAGAGGGAAGAAGAAGCTGATGTGGTAGTATGTGCTTGTAATCCCAACACTCAGGATGCTAAGGCAGGAGAATCGAATTTAAACCTGCGATATATAAAAAGACCTGTCTTGGGAAAAGGGGAGTGATGGTGCTGAGGATGTGATGTACGCGTACACACACACACACACACACACACACACACACACACACACACAAACACACACAGACTCATGGGAAAATCTGGACTCCAACATGTCTTTTACTTAGGAAGGCGCATTACAATCTTACTGCTCAATGTAAACCCCTCTGGCAGAGAACTCACATGTTTGTCTTTCCCTGAGGAGAACCACCCACCTTCCATTTTTTGCTTACTGTGATTATATTTCTTCATAGGCCCCTTCTTAACCCCCACGACATTGCCATTCAGAATGAGGATAGCCAGACATCTCTTCTTGGAAGTCTAGTGTTAAGAATTCATTCCATTCACCCCATTTCCTACCTAGCGAAGATTTGACTCATCTACTTTTGTCAAATATCAAGAAGTACAACACAGTCCCTGCCCCCAGAGCTTGGAATCTCTGTGGATGAGAGTCTGTAAGGATCCAGAGCACCTTTTTTTCCCTCTTACCAGACCATGCCACTTTGTCAGCATCCCCTACATGTGCATAATACTTGATCATCAGTATTTCCATCACCCAGGCTGCTGACCTGGGAAGGAGACAAGTTTGGTTTTACGTTTATACTGATTTTCAAACTTGATGGTGTAGCAATTGTAGGTCTTGAATTTATATTTTATGTTTTTACATAAACTACAACCAATTAGGTATTAGGTATTGCTAATTTGTGGTGTTGTTGTCCAAGGCCAGGACTGAAACTTGGCACCTGGTGCTTTCACTCATTGACTGATACTTCACCAACTGAGCCACTATTCTAACCCCCAGATTTTGTTATTTTGAAGTACTGGAGAAAAAACTTGACTTCTCTCTTCTTTGAATCAAATTTATTTTCAAAATACCTCTCTGGAGGATGTTTTCAACCGAGGTCCATCTTTGTTCTGATATATACTAGCAGTCTGGCCTTAAGCAAGCTGTTCTGTTTCTTCTTTTGTAAATTTTAAAATATTCCATTGCATTCTGTGAAGTATAAATGGGATTAGTGCATAAAACAATGGACAGCAATATAAGCATAAAACATGTAGCATAAAGTCTGGTTCATTGTGGTAGTTCAGTGGGTATACACTTGGTTTCTCTTCCCCACAGACTTCTGTGATGCTCACAGGAGGTACAGGGATAACTTTCAGCTTAAGAATAGTTTACAGTGTTGAAACATTTTTTGTTAAGAACTTTTGGGAAGCATTTTCTTATTGAGATAAGGTGGTAAATTGTGTTTGAGCTCTAGGATAGTCCATGGAAAACTTGCCAGCCCCCCTAATTAGCTGAACCATTGTAGTAACACTACTGTGGAGTGTGAACCACCTTCTGTAACTGTGTATGTCTGTGTATGTATGCCTATATGTGCATGCATGCATGCCAGTGTGCCAGGCCTGGAGCTTGAACTCAGGGCTTAGGCCCTGAGATTTTTTGCTCATGAACCACAGCTCTGCCTTTTTTTTGGGGGGGGGGGTCATGGGGCTTGAACTCTAGGCCTAGGCATTGTCCCTGTGCTCTTCAGCTCAAGGATACCACCATACCCTTGAGCCACAACCCATTTTCTAGTAGTTAATTGGAGATAAAAGTCTCACGTTCTTTAGTGCCCAGGCTGGCTTTGAACCTTGATCCTCAGATCTCAGCTTCCTGAGTAGCTAGGATTACAGGTGTGAGCCACGTCACCCAGCTCACAGATCCACTTTTGACTGTTGGTTTCATTGGAAATAAATCTCTTGGACTTACCTGCCAGGGCTGGCTTTAAACCATGATCCTCAGATATTAGCCTTCTAAGGAGTTTAGAATTATAGGTGTGAGCTACCAGTGCCCTGCTATAACTTTTAAAAGCTGTTTTAAAATGAGAATATGTGTAAGTCCCTGCAGAGGTTACTGCAACATGATGGGTAGTGTTTCAGTCTCATCCTTGGCTAACTTTGACTTCTTTAGCCCCTTTACAGTGGACATTTGGGGCACCAGGCAATGCTGAGGGCTCTTATAGCTAAAGAGGGAAGGCTTCTGTTTTGCTGGGAGAGAGGTGGTGAGGATGAGACCATGAGCATCTGTTGAGTAGCTGCCGTGTACTAGTTACTATGGTGGGCTTTTCTGGTGGGTTATTTTAAAGTTGAAGGTTCCATAGCATTGGAACCTTTCCCCTAGCCCCTTTTACTTTAGTTTTTTTCGTAGATAAGATCTCAGGCCTTTTGCCCAGGGCCAGCCTCAAACTTTGAACCTCCTAGCTACACTTTACTTCTACCTGGGATTATAGACATACCCCACCCTGCTTGACCCCTGGGATTTTAGACATAATTTTATATTTCACTTTCATAATCTTATAAAATAGATATTGCAAAGATTAAAAAAAATTCCTGGATTGTGGAGAAACACCCAGTCATAGAGTGAGGTGAGGACTTTCTAAAGGCCAAAGTCTATGCCTCATGTTTGAAACTACTTTCTCAAACACTGCAGAGTCAGATACTGAGATCAATAGATCTCATGAACAGAGCTGAGAAATGAAGGGGCAATAGATGGCATAAACATGGCCTTGGAAGGGGATGAACTATGGAAAGGATGATGAGGGCATGAACTCAGCTCTCATAGCTGGTATGCAGGTGCTATTGAAAAAAAAATGGGGTCAGTTCAGAGCTCTTACATTTCTGCTTCAGGCAGTGTGGTTGCCCATTTGGGGATGAAGAAATGAGCTCAGTGTCAGTATGAGGGGACGGTTCTGCATGGAGGAGGGCAAGGAAATGATTGGTGATGGGGAGGAAGGACTGGTCCGTTAGCCTAATAGTCAGCATTCATCTGTCCAGATGGCCTTTCCTTACTGAATAGAGGACAGCAAATATTTGTTCAATGTAGCCTTCTTAGTCTTCTTTGTTTCTCTGTTGTCTGTTTCTCTCTCTCTCTCTCTCTCTCTCTCTCTCTCTCTCTCTCTCTCTCTCTCTCTCTCTCTCTCTCTCTCTCTCTCATGTCTTCCCTCCTTCCTCCCTCTCTCCGGGAAGGGGATTGTGTGCCAGTCCTGAGGCTTGAGATCTGGGCCTGGGTGCTGTCTCTGAACTTCTTTTACTCAAGGATGCTACTAGCACTCTGCCACTTAAACCATAGCTCCACTTCTAGGTTGTTTTTTGCTGTTGTTGTTTTCTTTTGGTGGGTAATTGGAGATAAAAGTCTCATGAACTTTCCTGCTACCTTTGAATAGTGATTCTTAGATCTCAGCCTATTCAGGAGTTAGGATTATTACATCATAAGCCAGCAGCACCCAGCAAATTTTTTTTTTTTGTCAGTCCTGGGCTTGAGCTCAGGGCCTGAGCACTGTTCTTGGACTTTCTCAAGGCTAGAGCTCTACCACTTGAGCCTCAGCACCACTTCGAGCTTTTTCTATGTATATGGTACTGAGGAATTGAACCCGGGTCTTCATGCATGCTAGGCAAGCAACTCTACCACTAGGCCAGACTCCTGGCCCCCAGCAATTTTTTTAAGCTTTTTTTTCTTTTGAAGTTCCACTATTTAAATTTCTCACTATTGTTTATTTCCCCTATTTTTCTCTTGCTGGTTCTGTTGATTTCACAGGGCAATCATCTTTGTTAAATATTCCTCTTATATTAGAGCTGCTGGGAATACTTTTTTTGGCGGGGAGGCGAATTATGGGGCTTGAACTCTGGGCATAAGCTCTGTCCCTGAGCTCTTCAGCTCAAGGCTGGCACTCTACCACTTGAGCCAAAGCGCCACTTCTGGTTTTCTAGTGGTTAATTGCAATAAGAGTCTCATGAACTTTTGTGCCTGGGCTGGCTGTAAACTGCCATCCTCAGATCTCAGCCTCTTGAGTAGCTAAGTAGTAGAATTGCAGGCGTGGGCCACTGGTACCCAGATTAAGAACATTTTTCAACTCAATACCAAGTCTCTGGAGGCTCATGCTTCCTACCCACTAGTAGCATAGCTCTATCCTTTGTGGACCTAATTGTGCTCTCCTAGCACTCAGTGAGCTTAAGAACAGCTGTCTGAGGCAGAGCTGGAAAGATAATGTTTTTGTTGAGTTTCAAGCTGTCTTAGAAAACAAGTTTTCTTCATATCCTGTGGAGTCTTCAGCAACTTTATATTCACTGTATAGATAACATTTTGATAAGTAAAGTAATTATGTGTCACCCCTCCCTGCAGTCTTTGGGTTCCGTTTGGGTGTCACCTCTGGATTCCCTTAGTCACCCCGTCTTAAGTTACATTCTTTGCCTAGTGTGCCTAACAGTCTTATCAGTTCAGCTTCCAAAACCACCTTGTTCCTGTCTGTTTGACTTTCATGATTCTGAGTCTCTTAGGAGTAAGGTTTTGTTTTTAATTCCCTAGCACAAAATAATATTCTTAGAGCCTGAGTTTTGATACGTCTATGTTCAACTTCAGCTTTAAAAAGTCTCCAGAGTTAGCTGGCGAGGTGCCTGCAATCCTAGCTACTCTGGAGGCTGAGATCTGAGGATCAAGGTTCAAAGCCAGCTCAGGCACAAAAGGACCTGAGACTCTTATCTCCAATTAGCCTCTAGAAAAGGAGAAGTAGGGCTTGGCCCCTGGGTAGGGTAATAGCCTTGAGCTGAAGAGTTCTGGGACAACGCCAGGCCCATGATTAGGGTGAGGTAGCCTTGAGCTGAAGAGTTCAGGGACAGTGTCCCAGCCAGTTCAAGCCCCACAACCCACACACAAAAAAAGTCTCCAGTGTTGTAATGCCTCCTGTGTGTAATCAGGAAAAACTGCATTGATGGTTTTGTAATTTCCTGTTCTGATTCAGCTTGAAGAAGTTTAGGTTTCCCTTTTTACTGAACTTTGGTGCTATTTTTAAAAGAATTCTGAAAGATACTAAATGGCTCTTTGCATTTGTATTTCCTTCAGATGAAGTGAAAGATTATTTATTTAGCTTATTCAGGGATACTTTTGAGAGGTAACTGTCTACCCCTGCTTTAAATACAAATATTTTCTTAGCCTGTGTCTTCTCCTAACTTTCGATACTTAGTCTCTTAAATTTTCTTGAAAGTGTAATTGGCACTTAATTCTTTACGCTTCTGCCACTGCCCCATACTTGCAGTAACCTGACCAAGCTAGGACAGCTAGACCTGAGAAATATGTTTTTTGTTTTAGACAGTATTTTGAAGCCCAATAGCCCAGACTGATTTCAAACTCACTGGCTTTGAATTTGTGATCCTTCTGCCTCACCTTCTGAGTACAAGATTGCAAGCCTGTCTCACCACACCCAACTTTTAAAACTAAGAAATACTTGATCTGTCATCTCTGCTCCATTTACCTAGTTGTTCATCCTCCTTGAAATCATTTCTTATTTCTTAACCTTTGTAATCCTTGTCAGTACTTCCTTAGCATTGAATCCTGGTGGGTCTCCTCCTCCTTCCCCCCCTCCCCCCTCTCCTCCTCCTCCTTCTTTTTTTGGTACTGGGGATCGAACCCAGGATATTGCACTTGCTAGGCAAGCACTTTGCCACTGAGCTACTGTATTGATGGTTTTGTAACTTCCTGTTCTGATTCAGCTCGAAGAAGTTTAGGTTTCCCTTTTTTCTGAAGTTTGGTGCTATTTTTAAAAGAATTCTGAAAGACACCGAATGGCTCTTTGCATTTGTATTTCCTTCAGATGAAGTTTCTTCATTTGAAAAAATGTGAATGGAGGCCAGGAACATGACCTAGTGGTAGAGTGCTTGCCTAGCATATACAGACCAGGGTTCGAGTCCCTTAATACCATAATACACAAAAAAAGCCAAAAAGTGGCTCAAGTGGTAGATTTCTAGACTTGAGGAAGCCCAAGGATAGTGCCCTGGTCCTGAAAAGAAAGAAGAAGGTAAGAAAGGATCTGGGTGTAAGTGGTTCATACCACTTAATCTTAGATACTCAGAAGACTGAGATAGTCAGACAGGAAAGACTCCATGTGGCTTAGTGGTAGAGAGCTTTCCTAACATGCTTGAAGCTCTGGGTTAGATTCCTCAGTACCACACAAACAGAAAAAGCCACGAGTGCCACTGTGAATCAAGTGTTCTTAGAGCACTAGACTTAAAAGCACAGAGAGACTCAGGGACAGAGCCCAGGCCCCGAATTCAAGCCTCGGGACTGGCAAAAAAAAAGAAAAAAAGAAAAGAAATCCAAATAACCACCAAGATGCCATGCTGGTTGGTGGTGTGTGACTCAAGTGGTAGAGTACCGAATACCAGTTGTGAGCAGGAAAGCTAAGTGAGAGTGTGAGGCCTGGAGTTCATGCCTTGGAACCAGCCAAAAAGGAAAAAAAAAAAAAAAGAAATGTGGATGGAGCACCAATTTCTCCATAGTCCAGTTTCCAGGGTTGCGTTGTCAATGAATCAGTTAAGCCTGGTCCTGTCTTTGTGGCTGTGTGTCTTTTAAGTCTAGTTTCCACATTTGGCCTTATGGACTTGGCTTATCTCCTACAGATGAATTGATTTCATATTTTTATGGCTCTGTGGTCTTATATGTATATATGTACCATATCTTTTTTTTGTTTATTCATTCATCTATTGTTGGGCACCTTGGTTGATTTCACAATTTGGTTGTAAGTGGACATTGTTATAGAAAAGAATCTTCCTTGTATATTGATGTATATACTGTTGGATACTTGCACAGTGGTGCTAGGCTAGAGTCATAAGTACCTCCCGGCCTTGTTTGGTTTCCTTTCCTTTTTTTCTTTTTTCTTTTTTTTGGGGGGGAGGGGATGTGGTTGTTGTCTTGGGCACTATTTCTGAGTTCTTTTTTTTTTTTTTTTTTTGGTCAGTCCTGGGCTTGAGCTTATAGCACTGTCCTTGGGTTTTCTCAAGGCTAGAGCTGCTTTACCGCTTGATCCTCACCACCACTTCCAGCTTTTTTCTATGTATGTGGTACCGAGGAATTGAACCCAGATCTTCATGCATGCTAGCAAGCACTCTACTACTAGGCCAAACTCCTGGCCCTATCTCTGAGTTCTTCCTCTCAAGGCTTGTGCACTGTAACTTTAAGCCACAGCACCACTTCCAATTTTCTGGTGGTTAATTGGAGATAAGAGTCTCACTGATGGGGCCAGGAGTTTGTAGAGTACTTGCCTAGCATGCACGGAGACTAGGTTTCGATTCCTCAGTACTACATACATAGAAAAAAAGCCAGAAGTGGAGCTGAGGCTCAAGTGGTAGAGCTCTAACCTTGAGAAAGTCCAAGGACAGTGCTCAGGCCCTGAGCTCAAGCCCAGGACTGGCAAAAAAAAAAAAGAGTCTCACCAACTCTCCTGGCCAGGCTGGTTTTGAATTGAGTCTCAGATATCAGCCTCCTAAATAGCTAGGATTATAGATGTGAGACACCAGTGCCCAGCCTTATTTATTTATTTATTTGTTTGTTTGTTTGTTTTTTGATGGCTTCCTTTCTGACTGGGGTAATGTGGAATTGTAGTGTGGTTTCGACTTATATTTCCTTAATGTCTCTAAGAGCTGTTTATATTTCTTCTAAGAACTGTTTGATTTGATTGCCTATTCACTAGATTATTCTTTAAGCTGTTCAGTTTTGCGGGGGGCCTCCTGAGAAGCTAGGATAATAGGTGTGAGATACTGGTGCCCTGCTATTTCATTGCTTTTGAATCTTTTGGGTTTTGAGTCTGCTCAAGACTAGTCTTTTCCCCCTCCCTCTTCCAGTTTTGGGGTATGTACTGAGGGGCTGGGCAGTGTCCCTGAGCTTCTTTGGGCCCAAGGCTAGCACTACGACCACTTGAGTACATTTATGGGTGATAAAAATCTCATGGATTACTGAGTGCTGTTTATAATCCTAGCTACTCAGGAGGCTGAAATCTTAGGATCCTGTTTCAAGGCCAACCCGGGCAGGAAAGTCTTTGAGACTCTAATCTTCATTTAACACCTTCCCCCCCAAAAAAAAACCAAAAAAAAACAAAAAAAACAGAAGTAGACTTGTGGCTCAAAGTAATAGGGTGCTAGCCTTGACCAGAAAAGCTCAGGGACAGTGCCCAGGTCCTGAGTTCAAGCCCCATGAACAACAAGTCTCTAGCTGGGCATGGTGGCTCACACCTGTAATCCTAGCTACTCAGGAGGATATGAGGATCCGGTTCAAAGCCAGCCCAGGATATATAGAATGAGAGACTCTTATTTTCAATTATTCTCTAGAAAAGGGGGAGTGGAGTTGTGGCTCCAGGAGTAGGAACAATGCCCAGGCCCAGCACCAGGCCCAGTTCAAGCCCTATGACCACCCCTCCCCTGCCAAAACAAAAAAAAGTCTCATGTTCTTTAGTTCCCGTGCTGGCTTTGAACCTTGATCCTCAGATCTGAGCCTCCTGAGTAATTAGGATTACAGGTGTGAGCCACCGCACCCAGCTAAGACTAGTAGTTTTTTCCCCCCCATACTTGTAGTAAACAAGAACAATATTTCAATTAATTAAAATCACCAGATAAAATAAGTCACTCCCACGAAAGCCCTTACAGAACACTAAAGAAATTTTAACATGAAACAAGAAAAACCTCAGAATATTCAAAATACAGTATAAAAGTACTTAAAGAAAACTCAAGAAGCCAAATCCTCAAGATCCACATATCCTCGTGTTAGCCCTAAATTGTAATCAACTAACCACACATTTTATCATAATCAACTTTTTTCAAAGGCACATAAACAATTCATCTATTTCAAAAGACTACTGTTTTTTAAGTTAAGGACTTTACGTTAACTTTTATATTGTACTTAAGTGTAGCAAGGGTTTCTGTCCTCCAAATTAGCTCTTAACATTCCAGGAAATAAATACAAACTCAGTTTGCTTTGTAATTAAGACTAGTAGTTTTTTTTGTTTTTTGTTTTTTGGTTTTTTTTTGCCAGTCCTGGGCTTGAGCTCAGGGCCTGAGCACTGTCCTTGGACTTTCTCAAGGCTAGAGTTCTACCACTTGAGCTTCAGCACCACTTCCAGCTTTTTTCTATGTATGTGGTACTCAGGAATCGAACCTGGGTCTTCGTGCATGCTAGGCAAGCACTCTACCACTAGGCCAAACTCCCCGGCCCAAGACTAGTAGTTTTTAAGTGATGATTTTTATATTGTGCTACATTTCTGGAGGTATTTATCAGATGTAGAATTTTTTTTGTGGAGTCCATGGACTGTTAGGTATAAGGGCATATCATCAGCAAGTAGGGATAATTTGACTTCCTTCTTCCCTATTTGGATCTCTTTAATTTTTTTTCCCTCCCTATTGCTCTAAAAGGGTAGTGTTCACATACAACCTATGTACATTCTTCTATATACTTTAAATCATCTGTAGATTTTTAAAGTTACCTAACACTGTGCAAGTGCTAGAGTTGTTATACTGTATTATTTAGGAAATAATGGAGGGAAGTTCTGTACATAGCACAGAAAGTTTTTCTAAATGTTTTGATACAGTTAGGTAAATCTATTGATATAGAAGCTTCAGATAGAGAAGATGGAAGCCATGAGATCCTATAAGGATGCCTGTTCTAGTTTGGAGTGGGAATAAGTACAAGTGGGACACTAGCCCTTGGGCAGAAATATGTAACAGAAGTTTGACTTGGCCATGTACATAAACTCAGATAGAGCAGGGCAACGAGGTAAAAAAGATAACTATTTGTTGCAGTTACTTAACTGCTAGGCAGTTACCAACTGCAGTAGCATTTTAAGAATGAAATTCCTTTTTGTTTTTGTTTTTTTTGGGGTTTTTTTGGCCAGTCCTGGGGCTTAAACTCAGGGCCTGAGCACTGTCCTTGGGCTTTCTCAAGGCTAGTGCTCTACCACTTGAGCCACAGCACCACTTCTGGCTTTTTCTATGCATGTGGTACAGAGAAATCGAACTTAGGGCTTCATGCATGCTAGGCAAGCACTGTACCACTAGGCCATACTTCCCGCCCTAGGAATGAAATTCTAGGGAGTATGGTGATGTATGTCTGTAATTCTACCTCTTAGGAGGCTTAGGCATGAGGATTTGAGGCCAGTCTCAGAGCAAATTTTGGGGTAGCTGAGACCAGTACAACAAACAAAAAATGTAATCTACTGTTAATATTCATCATTACCATAAGCTTTATGTTTGGGACATGCCTCTTTATTGCTGTTTATCTACAGTCACTCCTCCTGACTGCTCAGTGGTTATTTTGAAATCTCTATCTGGCAGTCTGGAAGAGGTTTTTAGTCTTGTTGGCAATTCAGGATCTATGCCAAGAGGAAAATCACCAATATAAGCTAAGAGCTAAATGAGTGTTATGGTTAAATATTATTGGTGTTTAGGGAAGAACACTATCCTGTCAACATAGAATATGATTATAGAAAGGAAGAGAATCTAAGAAAAGCAAATAAAGTACGTGGGCATTTCCAGTCAAAGCAGAGGAGAGAGAAAAGTCCAGGAAGTAAGAATTCAGAATTGTATATGGGGAAAAGTAGGCCATTGCCTATAGGCCTAGAACAGAGCCTTTTATTGGCTGGTTACTTAGTAATAGGTAGCAGTCCTGGTAATGTCTTTTAATATCAGGCTAAGTAATTGGAACTAAATCATTTGAGGAGAGATAGTCTGTGTGGAGCACTGCACTGCTATACACACACACATATTTATGTATCTATGTACACACATATATATATATATATTTTTTTTTTTTTTACTTTTTTTGGCACTGAGCATGGGATCTATGGTGTTGGCATTGTACTTGCTACACAAACACTTATCCATTGAGCTACATCTCAGCCCTGGGCTGCTTTATAATCCTAGCCTTGACTTCAAAACTAGGCCCTGAGAATAAAAGGTGAGGAATTACATTTTGTGGATACTTGCACAGCAATGGGAAGGATAAGCAGTGAATAGGTGAGGGAGCACTTGCCTCAGAAACCTGAAGACCTGTGTAAGGTTAGATTGAGTGTTAGGCAAGTGAAAGAGAGAGGGTAGAGAAGTCTGGGCCTCTTCCTTCCCCACTCCTATAGATTTTAGTAGTGGCTGTGACTCAGTGGCCAAATCTAGCAGTTGCTTCTCTCCCTCCCCCCCCATTCTCTCTTTTTCTTTCTAGTGGGTCCTGGGGCTTGAACTCCTGGGCCTGGATGCTACACCTGAGCTCTTCAGCTCAAGGCCAGTGCTCTACCACTTGAGCCTCAGTGCCACTTCCAGTTTTCGGGCAGATAGAGTCTCACTGACTTTCCTGCCTAGACTGGCTTTGAACCATGATCCTCAGTTCTCAGCTTCCTGAGTAGCTAGGATTACAGGCATGAGCTACTGGTACCTGGCCCTTTATTTCATAAAATTTTGGGCAGTCATGGCATACCTCAAACTCACTGTCCTCCTGCATCTTCCTCCCAAGTGCTAGCACCATCATACCAAATTGCTCTAGAACTAACAATCATTTTACCTTGTTTGTGTTGGGGATTGAACCCAGGGCCTGAGCACTGTCCTTGGGCTTTCCTCAAGGCTAGAGCTCTACCACTTTGAGCCACTACTTCCAGCTTTTTCTATGTATGTGGTACCGAAGAATGGAACCCGGGTTGTGTGTGCTAGGCAAGCACTCTACCACTAGGCCAAACTCCCGGCCCAACATTTTTTTTTTTTTAAAGCAGAGGAACCGGGCTGGGAGTTTGGCCTAATGGTAGAGTGCTTGCCTAGCATGCACGAAGACCCAGGTTCCATTCCTTGGTACCACATACATAGAAAAAAGCTGGAAGTGGTGCTGACGCTCAAGTGGTAGAGCTCTATCCTTGAGAAAGTCCAAGGACAGTGCTCAGGCCCTGAGCTCAAGCCCAGGACTGGGTAAAAAAAAAAAAAAGCAGAGGAACCAATAAGTTTATTAATTAATTTATGTGCTGAGAAATATATTTAATTACATTTTTATCTCAGAATTTAGGACATTATAAATATCAATTATATTATTGAAATGATCCAGTAACTTCAAGCCTCTGAAACATGCCCAGGTAGCAATATCAAAAAGAATTAAGAAATTTAAAAAAATTAGAAAGCTTAAGAGACAATAAAATCTGAGTGTGTTACAAGTCTGAAGCAACAGCTCACAAGGGAGGACGAGACAGGAGGATCATGTAAGCCCAGAAGTTGAAGTTCATCCTGAGCAAGTAATTACAACTTAGAGAGGAAAAATAAAAAGAGAGAAGGGAGGCGATGTGGGCATGAGAAGGAGAGAAGAACTAGGGAGAGAGGAAGAAAAGGAATGAGGGAGGAAAAGAAGGAAAGGAAGGGAGAAGCTTTTGTATTCTCTGGAGACTTGAGCGAATGTTTGTTCGTCATTGCTTATTACTCTTAGTTTATCAACAGGTTTTTTTTTTTGAAAGATTTTATTAAACACTGATTTTTACATCATATTTCAAATGTCATGTTTACCAAACAAGTATTCAAGAAGGGAATCTCTATATGCAATCACTGGCACATAGATTTTAGAACATAATTAAAATTAAGCTGAGGGTTTGTATGTCATAGATACCTATCAATCTATATAACATTGTGTCTATAGAGTATAAATTCCATCATAGATTTTTATATCTCCCAGACCATGTCCATAACCTAGGGTACCTGAATACTGAGTCATTGCCCTTGTACTGTTTGGATCTAATATCCACATATCAAAGAGATGCCGCACCTTTTGTTCCTTTGGTCTTGACTTATCTTACTCAACATGATTCGCTCTAGTTTCATCCACTTCCCAGTGAATGCCATTATTTTATCTTGTCTGTTAGCTATGTAGAATTCCATTGTATATATGTATGTTCTAAACATTTTTAATAACTTTTTTTTCTTTGCCAGTCCTGGGGCTTGAACTCATGGCCTGGGTATATCCCTGATCCTGCTTAAGACTAGTGTTCTACCACTTGAGCCATGGCTCCACCTCTGTCTTTTTCTGAGTAGTTTTGTTGTTGTTGTTGGTGGTGGTGGTGGTGGTGGTGGTGGTTCTGTTGGTGGTTGAACTCTGGGCCTGGGCTCAGCTCAAGGGTAGCATTCTACTACTTTGACCCACAGTGCTAATTCCAGTTTTCTGGTGGTTTATTGGAGATAAAGAGTCTCATGGATTTCAGTGCCTGGGTTGGCTTTGAACCTTGATCAGAACTCAACCTACTGAGTAGCTTAGAATTATAGGTATGTGGCTAGCATTTTAAATTATATTTTTATTTGAAAGAAGATGGCTAAACATTTTTCAAAAGACTTCGTATTATATGAACTTCAGATGCCAATGTCCATAAATTTCTTTGAACATAGTCTTGTTGTTTCATGTGTATCTCTAGTTACCTTATTATTCAGTAGCAGGATTGAGTAGTGTGACAAACTATAAAATCAAAAGAAAACTGCCTCCCCTTGACCATACCCATTCTTTTCCATTTTCTTCTCTGAAACTGAATTGCTATGGAGCTTTTCCCTCCACCCAGGTTTCTTTGTGTGCTGAGAACCAAATCCAGGGTTCATGTACACTAAACAGTACTTCTACCACTGAGCTATATATAGTCTTTATTTACACAACATAGTCTTTTCTCTCTTTTCCTTTTTTTTCTTTTTTTTTGCCAGTCCTGGGGCTTGAACTCAGGGCCTGAGCACTTGTCCTTGGGCTTTCTCAAGGCTAGCGCTCTCCTACTTGAGCCACAGCACCACTTCCAGCTTTGCCTGCGTATGTGGTACTGAGAAATCGAACCTGGGTCTTCTTGCATGCTAGGCAAGCAATCTACGTACCACTAGGCCAAACTCCCAGCGCCTGTTGTTTCTCTTTCTCCCTAGATCTTCTGGACTTTCTTCCTTAAAATCTGTTTAAGAACTAGCACTAATACGATGGTGTAAACCTGTACCCTAAACCAGTTAGGAGGTGGAGATAAGATTGCAATCTGAAGCGGGCCCCAGGCAGAAACTGCCATATCTGGGGGTGGGGGAGGGGGGATACTAAACAAAAATGGCTGGAGGCCTAGCTAATGTTCAAGGTCCTGAGTTTATAGCTCAATATAGCCAAAGTCAAACAAACAAACAAACAAAAAAATAGTCTTATAGAAGAGCCACTACAGTCCCCTGGTCTTCACTTTCTTCACCCTGTTTATTTATTCATCTCCATCCTGACCTCTACCCCAGACATTTGTGCATGAGTCTTGTTGAGTCACTAGTAAATTCCTAGGTGGAATCCACTTGCTTCCCCATCCTTGGCTTCCTTATTTTCTCTGACCATTGAGACTCTTTTTCTTTTGATTCCTATGACATTCGTTGCCTGTATGCTTCCTTCTCCCAATTACTAACCAAAGGCATCTCTTCCTTTACCAGCAGGTTGAATGTTACTGGATTTGGGGGCTGTCCTTTGTCCTCTTATGAGAGCTGTTACTTTATTGGGTATTGGGTATACTTGATTGGTATATATGTCAATTACTATATCAAATGCGTCAAATTATTCTTAATAATTTCCTTTACAACAACCAAAAGAAGATAAATTTTGTTTCCTCTCTATAAATAAGGAAATTGAGGCTCAGTAAGTTTCATTTTTGTAAGGTTACATAGTAATAGGCAAAGCTGCTGCTAATACCTGTACATGATACTTAGTATCAGTATTATGTTACAGATAAAGTTAGCTGTGTTACCAAAGGCTCCTCCATAGAGTGTTCTTTTGCAGCCTGTATGTTCATCTGTATGTTCAACATTTATGGGCCCATTTAGCTCATGGTGGTAGCCTCATGATCTACCTGCTCATGAAGGCCATAATCTTGGGAATTGATCTAAACATCTCCTCTTTGCCTCTCCCAGTCCTCAGCACCCAGTTTTCCCTGTGGCAGCCAGTCTCTTCATTCTCTTTATTTCCCATGCATTCATATTGTGATGATCACTATGACCTTCATTTTACAGACTCTTCTCATTCTTCTTTTAAAAAAAATTTTTTTTGCCAGTCCTGGGCCTTGAGCTCAGGGCCTGAGCACTGTCCTTGGACTTTCTCAAGGCTAGAGCTCTACCACTTGAGCCTCAGCACAATTTCCAACTTTTTTCTATGTATGTGGTACTGAGGAATCAAACCCGGGTCTTCGTGCATGCTAGGCAAGCACTCTACCACTAGGCCAAACTCCCGGCCCTCATTCTTCTTTTGCTGTTGCTTCTTTTCTCTAAATTTCCTTCTGCCTTCATACCTTTCCAGTCCATACTCCACAGTAAGACCATAATATAGGATCTCAATGTATCAGGATCTCAAACTGGCCTCAAACTCTTTATCCTCCTTTCTGTTTCCCAAGGGTTAGGATCACAGGCATTTGCCTTCATGTCCAGCTTTTTGTTTTTCTTACTCCTTACAATTTCTCTCATATTGCCAGTATTTGTGGATAACTATATCTGCACACTCAGTTATCCTCATGCTTATTCCCTCTTTCAATTGCCCTTCTCTACTGGCTTATCTGAGGAATACCTTGTTAGCCTACCTTAAAAAAAAATTCTGGTCAGAACCATCTTTTGTCTCTGTTTTTATTGATCCACATTCTAGGCCCTCCTTGGAAGTTCACTGAAAAATTTACGAACTTAAATCTAATTGCACAAAAAACCTGTGATGTTTATGATACCTCTATAAGGTAATTTGATCAAATTCGCGCCATCTAGATAACTCAGACCCTCTACTCCCTTCCTTTCTTCTTTCAAATAGTTGTTGATAGATTTTATTATGCCATTTTCATTCACATGTATGTTACTTTTAGAATGTTCACGTATCCAACCTGCCCACTAACCTCCCTTGCCTCCACCCCCCTTTTACAGTCATGTTATTAAAGTTCCTTTTATATTCCCCAAGCACTTTGTGTATGTGTGTTTGCAGGCTCAGGGAGTGTCTTTTTTTTTTTTTTTTTTTTTTTTGCCAGTCCTGGGCTTGAGCTCAGGGCCTAAGCACTGTCCTTGGACTTTCTCAAGGCTAGAGCTCTACCACTTGAGCCTCAGCACCACTTCTGGCTTTTTTCTATGTATGTGGTACCAAGGAATCGAACCCGGGTCTTCATGCATGCTAGGCAAGCACTTTAACCACTGGGCCAAACTCCTGGCCAGGGAATGTCTTTTCTCCACGGTATTGAATTTGTTGCCTGGGGCATGCATGGTAGTTCAGTAGCTGTTAAGTGAATAGCATTAATGTACTACATTACATGAAGCTGGAGATTCGGACTGCTGCCTTTGAGGAAGATTAGAACTAAAAACTTGTACATACTATTAGGCCCAATGGGCAGTGGTGCACAGACCTTTAATCCCAACCTTTGGGAACAAGACTGAGAATCCCTGGGCTGCATAGGGAGACCTTTTTTTGAGGGGGGGGAAGAGGGTCCATTGTGAGGCTTAAACTCAGAGCCGGGTGCTATCCCTGTCCCTGAGCTCTTTTGCTCAAGGCTGGTACTCTACTATTTTGAGCCAAGCACCACTTCTTGTTTTCTGATGGGTATTGGAGAACGGTCTCACAGACTTTCTTGCTCTAACTAGCTTTGAACCATGATCTTCAGAACTTAGCCTCCCGAGTAGCTAGGATTATAAGTGTGAGCTACTGGTATCCAGTGGGAAGACCCTTTCTTAAAAATTAACTTTAAAGGGAGCAGCAGCGTGGCCTAGTGGTAGAGTGCTTGCCTAGCACGCACGAAGCCCTGGGTTCAATTCCCCAGTACCACATACAAAGAAAAAGCCGGAAGTGGTGCTATGACAGAGTGATAGTATGATAGAGTGCTAGCCCTCTTGAGAAAGCCCAAGGACAGTGCCCAGGTCCTGAGTTCAAGCTCCTGGACTGGCCAAAAAATAATAATAATAACTTAAAAATACTCAAGATTTGAGCATATAAAGATGTTGGTTAAAGCTAAATAATAATACTAGTATATATGTACATACATATATGTATATCTACATATAGGTAGACCATATGTATATGCACTAAACATATATATACATACATAGACCATATATCTATGGACTATACACACACACACACACATATGCATAGTCAAGGAATTTGCAGTACTTTTTTTTTTTTTCCTCCTTGTCCTGGGGCTTGAATTCTGTCCCTGAGCTCTTCAACTCAAGGCTAGCACTCTACCACTTGAGCCACAGCGCCCCTTCCAGTTTTCTGGTGGTTAAGTAGAGATTAGAGTCTCACAGACTTTCATGCCTGGGCTGGAACTGAGATCCTCGGATCTCAGCTTCCTGAGTAGCTAGGATTACAAGCATAAGCCATGGGCACCCAGCTTTTTTGCAGTACTTTTTTTCCCCCTAGTCCTAGGGCTTGAACTCAGGGCCTGGGCACTGTCCATGGGCTTTCTCAAGGCTAGCACTCTGTCACAGTATCACTCTATCACAGCACTACTTCCGGCTTTTTCTTTGTATGTGGTACTGGGGAATTGAACCCAGGGCTTCATGCATGCTAGGCAAGCATTCTACCACTAGGCTAAACTCTTGGCCCTTAGTAGTCCTTTTATTAAGTATTTTATCTCATTTTGTCTGCTCATAACCACTGTGAGATAGGTAGGAAAGGTATATTTGCATTTGATTTTTCTTTCCCTTTTTTTTTTTTTTTTGCCAGTACTGGCGCATGAACTCAGAGCCTGAGCACTGTCCTTGGGCTTTCCTCAAGGCTAGAGTCCTACTTGAACCACAGCACCACTTTTGGCTTTTCTATGTGTGTGGTACTGAGGAATTAAACCTGAGTCTTTGTGCATACTAGGCATGCACTCTACCACTAGGCCAATTCTTGGCCCTAATTTGGGAAATAAAGAACCTGGAGCTCAGAAAAGTCAAATGGCAAATTTTAGACACCTCCATTTAGAGGTTTAGAAAGAAGAGAGGAACCTTTCAGAAGAGACAGTGCCTGTGGTACTGCTGTTTTGAGAAGGATGCGTTTCCAGGAGAAAGTAATAGTATGATAGATATATTTACAGGTACTCAAGGAAGTTGTAGACGATTACAAGAGGCTGAGTACCAAGCAGTTCAAAAGAATAATTTGACACAGTGGAGTCAGCTTGCCAAGGAGCTCACATGGACATTGAGGGAGATGGAAGCATGCATGTAGACCTGCCATCTCCTTCCATGTCAAGAAGTTTCACAATAAGCCAGGCACCTGTGGCTTACAACTATAATCCTTACTATTTAGGAGACTGAAACCTAGAGGAATGAGTTTCAAAGACTCTCCCTTTAATTAACCAGCAAAAAGCCAAGCTGGAGGAATAGCTGGAGTGATAGAACTTTAGCTGAATGAAAGCAGGAGGCCCTGAGTTCAAGCCACAGTACTGGAGCTGATCAGGCTAAAAGTCTGAAAAAATGTGATATACCCTCAAATATTCCAAGAAATCCATGATACATTTTCTTTTATTCTGAGGATTTGAAAATAAGGACTGGTACCTATTTATAGAAATCCTAAATATTCTCTGTTGACTAGTTTTATCCATTTCAGGATGCTTAGACTCAGTATTACATTGTTCAATAAATATTTTTAACAAGGGTCAATTCTAATAAAGCTGGAGTGTCAGAGGGAAAAGTTTTCAATCAAACCTTAAAACAATGTTAAAATTTCATATGAAAACACATACATGTATCTTATTATATATTCACCTTTAAAGGACAGATGCACACCAGCATGTAAAATTACTATCACACTCACTCAGCATGCCTTGTCCCTATGTGGTTTGAACAACAAGGTTTCCCACATTGCCGTGGAGGTGGTTTTCTGTGTTTATAGTAGAAACCCATTTGTATTTTCAACATTTCCTGACAGCTGAGCTCAGGAGGAGGTAAGTTGTAGGCAGTCATTTTGCCCCATTGATGAGATATCTTCTGTCTGCCAGGTGAAGCGGTACCAGTGCACCTTCGAGGGCTGCCCCCGAACCTACAGCACAGCAGGTAACCTGCGCACCCACCAGAAGACACACCGAGGAGAGTACACCTTTGTCTGTAATCAGGAGGGCTGTGGCAAGGCCTTCCTCACCTCCTACAGCCTCAGGATCCACGTGCGAGTGCACACAAAGGAGAAGCCATTTGAGTGCGATGTGCAGGGCTGCGAAAAGGCGTTCAACACACTGTACAGGTTGGCCTCTCCATGGCTCCATCAGCCTCTGACCCTGCCCTGACCTGTGACTGCCAGCTGCTTTCTCCAGCAGGAGAGAGAATTCCATTCTATTGGACAACCAGTAGTGGGAATACTTTAGGCTGAGTAGTGATAGCACATCTCTGTTTAGATTTTACAGCTCATGGAGTGACATTCTGACCTTGGAATTTTAGCTAGTGTACAAGGTACTTGGTGCAGGATCTTCATTCTAAAGCATCTGTAATTTTATTTACTCCTTATCCTGAAGATAGCTTCTTTCTATCCTGAGAAAGGGGAGGCTGTGAATGGATGGCTGTTTCTCTTTCCCATGTTTTTATCAGGAGACTTACACTAGTCTCCAATATTAGCTAGAGAAAATAATAACAGTAGCTAATACTCTGAAAGCATACAGAAACAAACGGTGAGGTAAGTGGAAGAACTTTTGTAGCAGGCTTAATCCAGTAGGATGTAGGGCAGAGGTTTGAAGCCCAGGCAGTGAGTTCATGCTATTGTGCTGTTTCTCTTAACTTCTCCTTGGGTGGATACTAATGTAGTCTGGGTATGGGATTGATGAATACTTGATCCTGCAGTAGGTCAGGCTGACATGGGAGATTCTGGAGCACATTATATCATAGGGCATTTCTCTGGGATGTTTTGCAGGTTGAAAGCACATCAAAGGCTTCACACAGGGAAAACATTTAACTGTGAATCTCAAGGCTGCAGCAAATACTTCACCACACTCAGTGATCTGAGGAAGCACGTTCGAACCCACACAGGAGAAAAGCCATTTCGGTAGGTCTTACTCTGTCACTGAACAGGTTTCAGCAGGTTGTCTTGGTGTACTCTGAGAAGTTTGCAAGTAGCAAAGGAAAGCTCTCTGCACTTGTTCATTTTCTGGCAGTGTTGGTTTGCCCAAGGATAGCAGGAGCCAATTGCTACACATTAGAGGATTGTGGATGGTCTAGGAATACCTACTCTGTGGATGAGGCCTTCCCGCCTCATCCTTCCCCTGTATTTTCAGAAAGTATTTGTTGAAACTCCCATGTGGGGTTTTTATGAGTGTCAGAGAAATATGAAGCATCAAGCTCTCCTTAGAATCACAATTGTGAGATGTCCACAGTGGCTTGAAATACTGAGCAGCAAAGATTTGAAGTAGAGGGAAGGAAGAGATTAGGAGAATTGTTTATGTTAGTGGTATTACAGTATTGTCTTTTGCTACTTCTGCAGCTATTGATTTATAATATCTCACTATGTATACACAAACATACAGAATCCTTCACTGTTACATATGTCAACTTATACATACATATGTACATATGTACATATGTCAACTTATACATACATGTATATTTAATAGATAACTGTATAAGCTTGAGTTTGCTGTGGTGGCCCATGTCTGTAATTCCAGCAGTTAAAAGGCCTCAAGGCAGGATTTTGAATTTGAGACCAACCTGTGCTACCTAGGGAGACCATATGCATAAAACCCAACAATAGAACCACCAAGGCATAAGCTTGAAAAGGAGGATTTGTGTCACCCACTATCTTCTGCCATCATGACATGTAGCACAGTCCCATGTCTTCTCTGTTCAGAAACAACTTTAGGATGATTATATGGCTTTTTTTTTTAAGCTGTTTTTTGTTGTTGTTGTTGTTGCTTTTGTCTTTTCTTTTTTGGTACTGGGTAAACTCAGGACATTGCACTTCCTAGGCAAGCACTTTGCCACTGAGCTATGTCCCATCCCCATTATATAGCATTTTATTGAGGTAATCACTTTGTAAGACCCCATAAATGCAATATAATATGGATGTATTGCTGAAGACTGTCTGTAAAAAAGCTATCTTTACATTTTGACAGGAGTTAGCACTCTTGTAGTGGTGGCATTAAAAATGCTCCCTGTTTAGGGAACGGGGGAAAACAAGATGAGGGGTGGGGGAGGGGGGAAGGGAAATGGGGACCACACATGTGAAAGGGTATCAGTGTGTGGGAATTAAGGCACCATTTATCTGGCAAATACCATGTAACCCTTCTATTAATTACAATAAAAAATATATTACAAAAATGAACTATAAAGCAAAGGAAGACAGACAACCAATAGATAAAATGTATGCTAAAATGTCCAGTGTGACTTTGTTTCACATGCTGTATCTTATATAACATTTGTATATATTGTACTTTTCAGTGTCTCCATATTATACAGCATTTATGTTTATTATACTTTCTGTTAACATAAAAAAAATGCTCCCTGTTGAGGTAGGCATTGATGTCTCATATATACAATCCTAGCTACTCAAGAAGTTGAGATCTGAAGATCATTATTTGAAACCAGCCCAGGTAGAAAAAGCCCATGAGACTCTTTATCTTGACTAAATAGCTAAATCCAGAAGTGATCGACCTAAGGCTCAAGTTATAGAGTGCTAGCCTTGAGTGAAAAAAGCTGAGTGTCCAGGTTCAAGCTCAGTACCTATGTGTGTATGTGCGCGCGCATGTGTACACACATGCAGAGTTTCCTATAGAAAATGTCACATTGGAGCATCCCCTTCCGCCCCCCCCCCCCCACTAATATATGCTATTTTTTTTTTTTTTTTTTGGTAGGTCATGGAGCCTGGGTACTGTCCCTGAGCTCTTCAGCTTAAGGCTATTTTCTAGAGGTTAATTGGAGATAAGACTCTCAGATCTTTTTGTGTCCTGAGTAGCTAGGGTTACAAGTGTGAGCCACTGGCGCCCGGCTTATTTTTTAATTTATTTATTTTTGTTGGTCATGGGTCTTAAAGTCTGGGCTTTGAAGTCTGGGCCTGAGCACTGTCCCTGAACTCAGAGCACAAGGCTAGCACTCTTATCACTTGAGCCTCAGCCCTACTTCCTGCTAATTTAAAAATGCTACTTTGTTCATTCTCAAAGCATCTTAGAAGCAATACAAAAGTCTTCAGGAATCAGGCATTAGTGGTTCTTTTCTGTAATCCTAGGGGTTCAGGAAGCTGAGATCTGAGGATTGCCAGTCCCAGTAGGAAAGTGTGAGACTCTTAATTCTAAGTAACCACCAAAAAACCAGAAGTAGAGCTGTGGCTTAAGTGGTAGAGTGCTAGCTTTGAGCAATTCAAAAACCTAAGCTCAGAGTTAAAACCCCAGAACCAGCACACCAAAAAAACTCTTCAGAGACAGTTAGGTCTTAGACACCAGTTAAATGGAATTGAGTTTTAAGTCGCAGATGCATTTTTGAGTCATGATCCTTTGAAAGGCAAGAGGTAATTAATTTTAGTTTGTTATTTGGTTGCTGCTGTGATGGTTAGCATATTTTCCCCCATAAAGTACTTTTTGCATTTACAAGGCTGTTACTCAATCACTTACATCATGTCTTCCACCCTAGCATTTATTTATTTATCTGTTTCTGTGCTAGTCCTGAGACTTGAATTCTGTGCCTTTGCGATATCCATGAGTTGTTTTTCCTCAAGGCTTTTTTTGGTAGTTAATTGTAAATAAGTCTCACAGCCTTTCCTGCCCTGGCTGGCTTCAAACCACAGTCTTCAAATCTCAGCCTGTTAAATAGCTATAGAGTTCCAGGCATGCGCCATGAGCTCCTGGCCATCCTCGCTTTTTACTGGAGATAAAGCCTAGAGAAATGTTTTACTGAGCTTGCCTAAATCCACAATCCTCTCTCTAGATCTCAGCCTTCTGTGGGGGATTACAGATATGAGCCATAAGTGCCCTTTAGTGGACTCTTCATTTCTACCTCGGCATATACCTTTATTTTTGAAATGATTACAACTGCTGTTTTTTTTTCTTAAACATTAGATAGGACTTTAGATACAGTGATTCTTATAGATCATTAAAATTAGAATGTTTTGGAGTGTTCTATTTAAAGAAATATTTTTATTTATAAGAAAGTATATTTGTTCATATACATTATTATTGAATGCTTTAGTATATAGAGAACTCAATCAAATGTGAATGGCTACGTGGATCCTGCCTTCAATGGCATCACAGTCTAGCAGAACACATAGAGATGGTGCACAGAAAGAAACAAGAAATAAGAGATGCTTGAAAGAAGCATGTAGATAAATGCCTTAGTTCTGAAGAGGGAAAGATTGCTTCTGGCTGTGATTATCAAGAAAGTAAAGAGAGGACTCAACATGGGGGTGAATGCCTATAATCCTAGCTACAGGAAGCTTAGATTGACACTCAGTATTGGCAAAAAATAGCAAGATCCCATTTTAACAAGCCAACCAAGTATGGTGGTCCAAGTCTGGAACCACAGCCATGTGGGAAATGTAAATAAGAAAGATCTTGCCATTCAAGGTCAGCCAGAGCAAAAAGCAGGAAACACTATCTGAAAAATAACCAAACAAAAAACCAACAGAGTTGAGGGTGTAGTTCAAATGGGTACATGCCTAGCAAGCATGTTTAGACTTTAATATTTCCAAAAAGACAGAGCATTTGCTTTTGGAGGTGTTTAATTTTTTGAGCTCTGTTTATTTTATATTTGAGGCCCTTGTCTACCTTTTCTGGTGCATCGCTGGTAAAGCTCTTTCCCCATTCTGTAGGCTGATTTTCTACTCTCTCTCTCTCTCTCTCTCTCTCTCTCTCTCTCTCTCTCTCTCTCTCTCTCTCTCTCTCTCTCTCTCTCTCTCTTTCTCTCTCTCTCTCTCTCTCTCTTTCTCTCTCTTTTGGTGTGTGTGTGGGGGTGATGGGGCTTGAACTCAGCCTGGGCTGGGCGCTGTCCCTGAGCTCTTCAGCTCAAGGCTACCGCCCTACCTGTGGACCTGGGTGTTTCCCTGAGCTCTTCAGCTCTATGCTACTGCCCTATCCTTGAGAGCCAAGCCAACACACCCCCCTCACCCACCCCCCACCCCAGATTTCTAGTTATTAATTGGAGATAAGAGTCTCGGGTCCTTTTGTGCCCGGCTGGCTTTGAACCTTGATCCTCAGATCCCAACCTCTTGAGTAGCTAGGATTATTGGCATGAGCTACCAGGCCTGGCTGGCTGGCTGGCTTTCTTTCTTTTTTTATTTGCCAGTCCTGGGGTTTGAACTCAAGGCCTAGGCATTGCCCTTGAGCACTTTTGCTCAAAGCTAGTGCTCTACCACTTGAACCACAGCACCACTTCCAGCTTTTTTTTTTTTTTTTTTGCCAGTCCTGGGGTTTGAACTCAAGGCCTAGGCACTGCCCTTGAGCACTTTTGCTCAAGGCTAGAGCTCTACCACTTGAGCCTCAGCACCACTTCCGGCTTTATTCTATGTATGTGGTACCGAGGAATCGAACCCGGGTCTTCATGCATGCTAGGCAAGCACTTTAACCACTAGGCCAAACTCTCAGCCTTCCAGCTTTTTTCTATGTATATCATACCGAGGAGTTCAGACCAGGGCTTTGTGAATGCGAGGCAAGCACTTTACCATTAGGCCATGCTCCCAGCCCATTCTCTAAGTTTTCTATTTATCTTACTAGCTATGTCCTTTGCTATTCAAAAACTCTTCAGTTTGGCCCTGGAGTTTGGCCTGATGGTAGAGTGCTTGCAGGTCCTGAGTTTAAGCCCCAGGACTGACAAACAAAAACAAAAAAACCCTTCAATTTGATCCAATCCTATTTATTGTGATTCTGGATCTTAACTTAGGAAAGTTTTGACTCATGCCTAGGGGCCTTGGTGCTTCCCCTATTACTTCCTGTAATATTTTCATGGTATCTGGCCTTAGGTCTTTGATCTATTTGGAACTGATTGTGGTGCAGGGTGATAGTTTTCTTCTGCATGTGTTTAGCCAATTCTGCCAGCACCATTTGTTGAAGAGGCTATCTTTCCTCCATCCTGTGTTTTTGGTTCCTTATCATATATTAGGTGGCTATAGATTTGTTCTTCCTGCCAAAGATTATTTTTGCTATTTGGGGTTTTTTATTCCATACAAATTTTGGGACTGCGTCTTCTGTATCATTGAAGAATGTTACTGGGATTTGGATGGGTATTAGTATTGCCATTTTTATAAATCCTCACAGAAACAACTCAATAAATGAGCTAAAAACTTAGGTTTCTCAGAGGTAAGATTGGCCCATAGACGCATAAGAAATATTCAATATCTTTGGCCATAAAAGAAATGCAACTCAAAACAACATTGAGATTTGACCTTATCCCAGTCAGAATGGCCATTATCAAGAAAACTAACAGTGACAGATGCTGGCAGGGATATGGCCAAAAGGGAATGTTCAACCATTCTGTAAAGCAATATAGAGGTTCCTCAAAAGACTAAACATAGAGCTTCTACTCCTGTGTATTTATCCAATTGACCAACATGTTAAAGCTACTGTGTTCACTGAAGCATTGCTTACCATAGCCAAGATATGAAATTAACCCAGACTCCTCAATGGACAAATGATCAAGAAAATGCGTTATAGGCTTTGGGGCACCATGGCTCATGTCTGTAATCATAGCTATTCAGGAGGCTGAGATCTGAGGATCGAGATTCAAAGCCAGCCTGGGCACAAAAGGACTTGAGACTCTTATCTCCAGTTAATCTCTAGAAAAGGGGAAGTGGAGCTTGGCTCAAGGGTAAGACAGTATCCTTGAGCTGAAGAGCTCAGTGACAGCACCCAGACCCAGAGGCAGGGCAGTAGCCTTGAGCTAAAGAATTCAGGGACAGCGCCAGGCTGAGTTCAAGCCTCATGACCCACAAAAAAAAAGAAAAGAAAATGTGGTATATATTCACAAAGGCATTCCATGCTTCCATCCAAAAGAATGATATTGTCCTATTCACAAGGAAATGTTTCCTTTAGAAAAATCATGTTAAGAAAAATTATATTAAGCAAATAAGCTGAACCCATAGAAAAGTAAGTTATATGGTTTCCCTTATTTCTAGTAATTAGAATAAATGTGCCTATAAATCTACAGGTAAACACAATGGGTAATAAAAGACAAAAAAATTACACTTGGAGATGATAACTTAAACAGGATTCTAAAACACTCACACAGTGAGACCAAGGGAAGATATTCTTAGGAGAAGATCACAAAGGCTCAATGGCTATGTGCATATGATCATACAAAATTGTATTTATCAAAATGAACTCCAAGAAATGGAAATGAGGTTTTTTTCCTACTTTACTTTTGTGTGTGTTTGCTTTTGTTTT
Source organism: Megascapheus bottae (assembly GCF_031878675.1). Lineage (NCBI taxonomy): Eukaryota > Metazoa > Chordata > Mammalia > Rodentia > Geomyidae > Megascapheus > Megascapheus bottae. Next base: position 60,891,165 of record NC_143514.1, read on the forward strand.
TTTTTTTTCTCTTTGTCTCTGTTTTTTACTTTGGTACTTTTTTTTTTTTTGCCAGTCCTGGGCTTGAGCTCAGGGTTTGAGCACTGTCCTTGGACTTTCTCAAGGCTAGCACTCTACCACTTGAGCCTCAGCACCACTTCTGGCTTTTTTTTGATATGTATGTGGGGTACCGAGGAATCGAACCCGGTTCTTCGTGCATGCTAGGCAAGCACTCTACCACTAGGCCAAACTCCCGGCTCCATACTTTGGTACTTTTTGTCTTGAATGCAAGTATCTGATTTGAGGAGGGTAAGAGGGAGCACAGAGATGGATGGACAAATGGTATTATGTTAAAAATGAACTGTATGACTTGTGGGGGTAGAGGACTTGAAGAGAAAAAAAATGAGAGAAAAAGAAGGAAGAGGTGACACTGTTCAAAAAGAAATGTATAGGCTGGAAAGGTGGTTCAGTGGTAGAATGCTCGCCTCACAGGCATGAAGCCATGAGTTCAATTCCCCAGTACTACTTACACAGAAAAGGCCAGAGGGAGTGCTGTGGCCCAAGTGGTAGAGCCCTAGCCTTGAGCACAAAGAGGCTCAGGGTCAGCATCCAGGCTCTGAGTTCAAGTCCTAGGACTGGCCAAAAAAAAAAAAGGAAGAAAAGAAATGAATTCATTACCTGACTTACATAACTGAAACCCTTTTATACATCTCCTTTACAATAAAAAAAAAAGACAGTGACAGATGAGAGAGAGCGAGGGAGAGAGAGAGAAGGGGTCTTGACAGTGAAGATTATAGCCAGTCATTGGCTACAATGTTACATGGCTACACATTATGTTTTCATGTTAATGTCAAGCCTCTTGTAGATCTGAGGAACAATATCCATTGTTTTGCTTTGCTTTGCTTTGCTTTGCTTTGTTTTTGTTTTTTGGCTGTCCTAGAACTCACTGTGTGTCCCAGGCTAGCCTCACCCTTGCAGTCCTCCTACCTCAGGTGTGTGCCACCGCACCTAGTTTTCCCTGTTTGCTGTATATCACTTTCAGGAGATTTTTATATGGATTTTCACTGTCAATAGAGTTCTGTTTAAATGAAGATAAAAAGCAAGGAGCATAGCCTAGTGGTAGAATGCTCACCTAGCATGCACAAAGCCCTGGGTTCCATTCCTTGGTACCTCATACACAGAAGAAGCCAGAAGTGGCATTGTGGCTCAAGTGGCAGAGAGCTAACCTTGAGCAAAAAGTGTCCAGGGACAGTGCCCAGACCTTGAATTTGAGCTCCAGAACTGGCCAAAAAATATATATATATATATCACATCAGATGAGCCACTTTCTTTAACAAAGACCTCTCTATTATCTCCTTCTCTGACACCAGTGTTGTTGGTCTGGTTTTAGTATTGAGAACATTTGCTCTAGCTTGCGTTTACAGGGGATGTTAAGGTTGAAGGTCTCTTGGCTAATGATTTCTTTTTCTCTTTGCATTCACACTTTAGATGTGATCACGATGGCTGTGGAAAAGCATTTGCAGCAAGCCACCACCTTAAAACTCATGTCCGTACGCACACTGGTAAGTCTCTCGTTTTGACCTTTATCCCACCTATGATTGAATTATTTCCCTTCAGGCCTATAGCACTCATCAGCTTAGCTTTCACCAGAGTTTCTTTCTGAGGAGAAAGGACTTAGGAAACAAAATGTTTTACTCTGTATTAAGTTTGAGAACTAAGATAATTAATGTACAGTCTATCTGACTTCTTGTAATTTATTTAACTTTTTTTTTTTTTTTTTGTGGGTCCTGGGGCTTGAACTAAGTGCCTGGGCCTTACCCCTGAGCCTTTTCTCTCAAGTCTAGTACTCAAAAACATTGAGCTAAGGCTCCACTTCCAGTTTTCTGGTGGTTAATTGGAGATAAGAATCTCATATACTTTCTTGCCTAGGATGGATCACATACCACATTCCTCAGATCTCAGCCTCATGAGTAGGTATGAGCCACCAGTGCCCAGCTTATCCAGCATTTAATAACTACTTCTCCAGTCCTCATCACATTATTTACTTCCCTCTGTTACAGGAAGGTAGCTTTCTCAATCCACTGAAATGACTTCTTGCTTTTCATTCTTGCAGGTGAAAGACCCTTCTTCTGTCCCAGTAACGGCTGTGAGAGAACATTCAGCACCCAATACAGTCTCAAGAGTCACATGAAAGGTCATGATAACAAAGGACATTCTTACAATGCACTTCCACAACACAATGGATCAGAGGTGTGCAATGTTCTTATCGCTTGTTTTGCATCTGGTACCATAGAATAGCAAATGTACGTGTAAAAAAAAGTTAATGGACTAGGAGTTTGGCCTAGTGGTAGAGTGCTCAACTACCACACACTAGGCCCTGGGTTCAATTCCTCTATACTGTGGTTTAAGTGGTACAGTGCTAGCCTTGAGAAAGTCCAAGGACAGTGCTCATGCCTTGAGTTCAAGCCCCAGGACTGGCAAAAAAAAAAAAAAAAGTTAAAATAGCTTGTCTGTCTGTTAGGAAGAGGGAAGAAATCCAAAATCCATGTCTTTGTAATAGGGTAGTGGAACCCAAAAATGTTCCCTGTACTGTAGGCTCTGCCCTAGCTCTCTCTTACTTTCATCAGACGTGGTAGAAGACAGTGTTCTTGAACTCAGAGGTCTTAGAATGGCTCTCGTTTTCCCATTCCTGCCTATAAAGTAATGACCACTGAACCATAAAGGAAGCCCCTGTGCAGTTTTGGGCAGTTTGTACCTCCCCCCCCCCCCCAGTCCTGGATGTGTAGGGACTGGGCACTGTCAATTAGCTTTCTCAAGGCTAGCACTTTACCACTTGAGCCACAGCACCACTCAGGGGTTTTTCTGTGTATGTGGTATAGAGAAATTGAACCCGGGGCTTTGTGCATGCTAGGCAAGCACTCTACCACTAGGCCACACTCCCAGTCCATCCTCCACATTTTCTACTTCCCTGTTCCAGAGAGAACCTGAAATGGATAAATTTTCTATTATTGCTTTTACATGTATTAAGCAATGGCCTGTGTCTTTTAAGTCTGGAAAGGGCAAATGGTAAGCTTACATTATTTGCAGGCTTATCATACACAGTTTAACCAAACATGGGAATAATGATAATAATAATATGTTTTTTTAATCAAAAGAAATTTCAAAAACAAGCTAGGTGCCAATAGCTCACACCTATAATCCTAGCTACTCAGAAGACTGAGATCTGAGGATTATGTTCAAAGCCAGCCAAGGCAGGAAAGTCCATGAGACTCTCCATTTAACCACCAGAAAACCAGAAGTGGTATTATGGCTCCAAGTGGTAGAGCAAAAGAGCTCAAGAACAGCACCCAGTTCAAAAACAAAGAAGTGACCACCTGTGCATTATGTCCTCTGTTGATGCAGAGCAGCTTTCAGTCCTGCGTTAGCATCAGTTGTGTTTAAATCATGTATGATCAGCTATTTACCTGCCTCAATCTTGGGAAATCTGCATCCCCAAAAGAAGTACCCCCAAAGCAAGGTAAAAGTGAGCGTGTTGAATTTAAAGTGAAAGGCAGAAGGTTTTTAGCACGTTAGGTGGCATTATGGGGAAAATGAATCATTCATCTGTGCAACAGCATTGAACTCTGCATCCCACACATGTGGGGCTCTTTCTTGAAGTCTGTCTCCTTGGAGCTATTTACCTGTAAATACCAGGACCTTTTTATTTGTGGTGTGGTTTTCAAGTTTATATTTCTTTGGTACTGGAGTTTGAATGCAGGATGTTGATTGCACTTGCTTGGCAGGCATTCTACTTTTGAGCCACAGACACCTGTTTGTGTTGTATTTTGAAGAGAATGTATCACATTTATGCCCAGCCCAGGGTAGCTAGTTGAGATGACACAGACAAGGAGGTACTATGCCCAGCTTTTGTTGGCTGAATGGGATGTCTTGAACTTTTGCCCAGGGTGACCTGGAACCACAGTCCTGCTTTGCCTTCAGAGTACTTTGATTACCTTACTGTTTTGTATACATAAAGAAACTCTTTGTTTTTGTGTTTGTGTGTGTGGTACTAGAAATTGAGCCCAATGCCTTGTTCATGCTAAGAAAGTTCTCTACCACTTAGATGGAAATGGAAGCTTCCAGGTATAGTAACTCACACCTCTGATCCTAATTAATAAAGAGGTAGAGATTGAAGGATCAGATTCTAGGCTAGCTTGGGGAAACGTTCAAGAGATAGCATCTCAACTGATAAAAAGCTTGTCATGATGGCTTTCAGCTATCATTCCATGCAGAAAGCATGCAGAGGTTTAGGATCCAGGGTGGCCCAAGCATAAATGTGAGCTCCCCACCCTTCACTCCCCCCCCCCACTGACTTCTGCTCTGCCACTTTACCATCTCTGTGATTCCTCTTTCTCACTCTCCTTTAGTCTCAGGCTTCATGGCCATCCTGCATTCAATAGAATATGGAAAATCTTATAAATACTCTATTTAGCCCATGCTTTGGATGATTCACAGCCCTCCAAGTCACACATCCTAACATTAGACATTGTAATCAAATATTTTATTATGTAATATGATTCTATAAAATGATTGTATAAACGCCTAGGTTTTGTTACTTAAATTTTTTTTTCTTTCTTTCTTAGGATACAAATCACTCGCTTTATTTGAGTGAGTTGGGTCTTCTGTCCACAGATTCTGAACTACAAGAAAATTCCAGTACAGTAAGTATACCTGAAGTAGGCTGCTAATAGAATAGATTGAAGTTTAAGCATTGCCTTCAGTGGGAAATTGAGGAAGACCTGCCCGAAGTGTCAGACTTATCACTCTGTATTCAGTTACTGATCATTTAGAATTTTTTTTCCCTTTTCCTAGTAAGAGTTCTTTTAGGAAAAACTATTTACTGTTGCCTAATACCTTATTTATTTGCTTTATGCCAGAGCAGGGACTTGAACTCAGGGCCTGATCTCTGTCCCTTTTTCACTCAAGGTTGACAAACTTGAGCCACCTCTAGTCCCTTTTTTTGCATCGGTCTCATTTTATACCCATGCTGGCCCGGCTTTTGCTCCTCTTACTTGTGTTCCATGTTTTGTTGTTGTTGTTGTTTTAATGGGCCGGGCATGGTGGCTCATGCCTGTAATCCTAGCTACTCAGGAGGCTGAGATCTGAGGATCCCGGTTTAAAGCCAGCCTGGCACTAAAGAACCTGAGACCATCAGAAAACTGGAAGTGGAGCTGTAGCTCAAGGGGTAAGGTGGTACCCTTGAGCTGAAAAGCTCAGGGACAGAGCCCAGGCCCACCAAAAAAAAAAAAAAAAAAAAGGCACATATTTAACTCAATTGGTAAACTTGTATGAGATAATTATATCAGATAATTATTTTGTATCTGAGCTTTCCAATGTATCTGTGTGTCCTAGAATGGTTGGTTCAGGCCTTTTGAGAAAGGACAGGTGGGGTTGTTAAGGGAGTGGCTACTCTGTCTTTCGGTTACTGAGCTCCCAGATCCTCCAGGGCCCAGACAGCCTCCCATGTTCTTTCTGTTCTTTGCTCTTTGCTCCAGGACCTAGAGGCTCAGCAGCTCAGCCTGTTCTGTTTCTAGAACCATTCCCACTCATTCTGCCCTGAGCAAAATTTGCTCTCAAGCCTGGCAGTGAGTTAGTGCTTACCTTTCCAATTTTTTATTTAAAAAAAAAAAAAAACAAAAAACCCTTTTCATCCAAATGTAATAGTACACACCTGTGACTGAAACACTCAAGAGGCTGAGGCAAGAGGACTGTAAGTTGCAGGCCATATTGGGCTACCATAGTGTGACCTTGTCTCAAAAAACAAAACAGGGGCCAGGGAGTTTGGGCTAGTGGTAGAATGCTTGACTAGCATACATGAAGACCTGGGTGTGATTCCTTGGTACCACATACATAGAAAAAGCTGGAAGTGGTGCTGTGGCTCAAGTGGTAGAGTACTTGTCTTGAGGAAAAGCCCAAGGACAGTGTTTAGGCCCTGCGTTCAAGCCCCAGGACTGACTAAAACAAAAACAAAACAACACCAAAAGAAACCACCTATAATCTCAGTTTCCCAAGAGGTAAAGACAAGAAGATCAAGGGTTTCGAGCCAAAATTAGTGAGACTTATCTCAAAAACAACATTGAAATGGGTGAAATAGCTCAGTACTGTAATCCTAGTTATTTGGCAGGTAGAGACAGGAGATTGGGGTTGAAACCAGCCTAGGCAAAAAGGAGTTTGTGAAATTCCTCTCACAAGCGGCTGGCTGGATGTAGTTGTGTAGTTATGTATGCCTGTACAGTGATATGCATCCAGTGATGTAAGAGGATTACGATATAGACTGGCCTGAGCATAAAGTGAGACCCTACTTCAAAAATAATACAGAACTAGAGTCATGGTTCAAGTGGTGTAGCATCATCCCTGCAGAAAAAAGCCAAATGATAATGTGAGGCCCTGAATTAAAGTCCTGATACCACCACACACTTACAAAACAAAAACCTACTCAATGAAAAAGGGAGCTAGAAGTTTGGCTTAAGTGGTATAGTACCTGCATTACAAGCTCAAGCTCTGAGTTACTCCTAGTACTGCAAGCGTAAGATTTGGGAGTGTTATTAGCTGGACGCTGGTGGCTCGTGCCTGAAATCCTAGCTAAGATCTGAGGATCACAGTTCAAAGCCAACCAGGCACGAAAGTTCGTGAGACTCTTATCTCCAATTAACTACCAGAAAACTGAAGTGGCACTGTGGATCAAGTGGTAGAATGGTAGCCTTGAGGGCTGGGAGTTTGGCCTAGTGGTAGAGTGCTTGCCTAGCATGCACGAAGACCTGGTTTCAATTCTCGGTACCAAATACATAGAAAAAAGCCAGAAGTGGTGCTGTGGCTCAAGTGGTAGAGCTCTAGCCTTGAGAAAGTCCAAGAAAAAAGTGCTCAGGCCCAGGACTGGCAAAAAAAAAAAAAAGAATGGTAACCTTGAGCTGAAGAGCTCAGGGACAGTGTCCAGGCCCAGAGTTCATCACTTAATTTGCCCCCTAGTACCACCCACACATAACAAATCATTTTCATTACGGTACAGTGTGCATGCAGAAAGAGGCATGTGTCATAAATGCACAGTTGATAAGTCACCAAAGTTCATCATAATGTAAATAATATGTAACTGTGCGTTTGTTCCAATAAAATTTTATTTACAAATTTTACTTATAAAATTTTATTTATAAAATGTATTACAAAATTTTATCTACAAAAGTTTTATTTGCTCAACCTGCAAGCCAACTCCTCAGGAACCAGTATATGTAATCTTTGGGGAAATAGATGTCACTTTGAAATACAAGAAGGCAGAAAGAGGAAGTATATTCAGACGGTCATTCTAGTTCTCCAGTGGTGAAGAACTTTCTCGGAATGGTGATTTCACATCTTTTACCTTTCTCCATCAGTCCCAGGACCAGGACCTCAGCACAATTTCACCAGCAATCATCTTTGAATCAATGTTTCAGAATTCAGATGATACAGCAATTCAGGAAGATCCTCTGCAGACAGGTTTGTTACACAGACTCTCTTCCTACTCCCTATTCCAACCCTGGGACAGGGAGTTCACACTAATACACTGAATGACAGACACAGTGAGATAGCTGAAAGGAAGAAGGGCTTCCATGAAAGGTCAGAAAAGTATAGACCTTTCAGTTCATTTCCTCTGCTTCGGAAGCAGAAGGTGTGTTTTTCCAGAATCTCATTGGCTTTTAAAAAAATGGGAGGAGCTGTGAGCATTTCATTCTGATAAAATACACTGTTCAGAAGTAGATGCCACACAGAAAAGAGACTTGGGATTTTTGTCTCTCCTGCATTTGAATGAGAATCTGTCAGTAAGGCTTTACAGTAGTCAAAGTTGCCAGTCATGCTAAAGAAAGGATGCCTCCTCGTCTCTTTTCCCATAGAAGCTGGAGGACACACTGTTTTTATGGTACATAGGAACACTGTTGATCATGAAGTCTACTACTTGGACCAGAGGTGTCACTAAATGAAAGCCAAAAGCCAGCCTGCGAGCAGATTATGGACTTCAGCTGTCTTTTCTTCAGCCCATAATCACTGTTTTTGTGGGTCCTATGAGGCTTGGGATATGTATATATATTTCTGTTTCTTTTTCTCGCCAGCTGCCTTGATTGAAAGTTTTAATGGTGATGCAGAGTCAGTCAATGATGTTCCGCCACCCGCAGGAAATTCAGCATCTTTATCTCTCCCACTTGTACTGCAGCCTGGCATCTCCAAGCCACCTCAGCCTCATCTGTCAGCCTCAGCTCCATCTGCTCCTCCGCCTGCTCCCTCCCTAGGACCCAGTTCCCAGAAAGCTGCATTTGGCAACCCCCCTGCTCTCTTACAACCTCCAGAAGTGCCTGTTTCCCACAGCACACAGTTTGCTGCTAATCATCAGGAGTTTCTTCCGCACCCCCAGGCACCCCAGCCCATCGTACCCGGAATTTCTGTTGTTGCTGGGGCTTCTGCATCAGCAGCAATGGCATCAGCTGTGGCAGCACCAGCCCCCCCACAAAGTACTACTGAGCCCCTACCAGCCATGGTCCAGACTCTGCCCCTGGGTGCCAACTCTGTTTTAACTAATAATACCACCATAACCATCGCCCCAAATTCCAGCGCGGCCATTCTGCAGCCCAGCCTAGTCATGAGAGAGCAGAATTTGCAATGGATATTAAATGGTGCAACCAGTTCACCACAAAACCAAGAACAAATTGTAAGTATTACTATATGCACATCCTGCGTGGTGAGGGGTACTTACACAGGTTGTCACCTGTCCTAGGCCCAAGACTGGCAAAAAAAGAAAAAGAAAGAAAGAAAAGAAATGGGATTCTGCCAGGTGTGATGTACTCCTGTGCTTCCAATACTCATATGGCAGAGGCAGGAGAATGGAGACAAATGCTGTTTCAAAAACTAAACATAACAATAAGCAAAAGTAGCCAGCACCAATGGCTTATATATGTAGTCCCAGCTACTCAAAAAGCTGAGCTCTGAGGATCACGGTTGGAAATCAGCCCCCCCAGAAAAATGTATGAAACTCTTACCTTCAGTTAACCTTCAAAGACCCAGAAGTGGAGCTGTGATTCAAGTAGCAGAGCATTAGCATTGAGTGAAAAAAACTAAGGGACAGTGCTCAGGCCCTGAGTTCACATTCCAGAACCAGCACAAAATAAAATAAAAACAAAACAAAAACTACTACTGCTCAAGTCTCCATCTTTATTTTATTTTTGCTGGTCCTGGGGATTGAACTCAGAGCTTGGGTGCTGTCCCTGAGCCTCTTTGTGCTCAAGGACAGCACTGTTCCACTTGAGTCACAGTATCACTTCCAGATTTTTCTAAGTTTATTGGAGATAAGAGTTTTACAGACTTTTCTGTCTAGGCTGGCTTCAAACCAGAATCATCAGATCTCAGCCTCCTAAGTAGCTAGGATTACAGGTGTGAGCCACCAACACCCTGATTTGTATTAGGGGTAGTAGTAGTATTCTACTTATTTTGTCTTAAGATCTATTATTATTTTAGATGGCTCCCTTCACATCTTCCCAGACTCAGCTTGAGCACCCCATCTCCCTCCACACACACACATACCACACACACATTGCCTCCTTTTTCTAGGGCTAAGAAGCAAAGCCCTTTTAAGATGAGACTTAAAGCAGAAATCCATTAGCCACCTTACTAGGAAGTATACTAGAATAATAAATGTGATATAGCCATGGGTATTTTTTTGTTTGTTTGTTTTTAGGCATGGTTTTATATTGATCCTTAGAAGCAGTACAGATCACTGATATTTACTGGATGTTTTTCATGAATCTTTTGAGAAGGGTTTTAGTTATCATTCCAATTTTTACAAGAAACTGAGACTAAGAAATTAAATGACAGAGCTTGGGCTTGAGTCAGGTGTGTCTTAGCCTGGGCTCATCCTAGAACTAGCCCTTGCAGCTCACAGCACTTCCCAGGGTTTTCACAGGCCCAGTGTCTATGAGAAAAAGCTTTAGGCTATTCTTAACATTCAACCTGATCCCTAAGATGGAGAAAAGCAATGTCCAGCTTTCACAACAGAATAGGGTGGGGGCCAGCCCTGGGTTTCCTCCATGGAGACCACCAGCTTAAGGAAGCAACCTTGGAGGAGTCTTCGGACATACAGCCTACTGAATTAAACAGCTGGGAGACAGCCAAGTACTGGGGTACAAAGCTAGGAACATTGTCAGTACAGAATGTCAAATAGTGCAATGACCTCATGGCAGAACACAAACAAAACATCACTCAGTACAAAAATCCCTGAACACTGGGGGTTTTCTATCTTCTTGGATGACCATTACAATTGAGGGCTTCAGGTCTTTGGGTGTCTACCACAAGTGGCTATAAGTGTGACTTTTTTTTCCTCCAGCAGCAAGCATCTAAAGTTGAACAGGTGTATTTTACCACCGCAGTACCAGTAGCCAGTAGCACAGGTATGTAATACCATGTTAGTTTTAAATGTAAGTTAACGTTTTTGGGCCCCTTGAGATATAATTATTTCTTTATCTCTACTTTGAAGCTTTAAAAATCTTTACCCATCCTCATACTTAAATCTTATCGTTTATTATAGTAATGGCTTCTGGCATAAATGCCATCCATTTTTCTTTCCTTTTTTTTATCCTAGTGACAGTTCTTTCCCCTTCAGATACAGCTTTTACATGGAGTCAGTAGAAAGTTTGATTCACAGTTAATGCTAAAGAGGGCAGTTGATTGACTGGACTCTTTTCTAATTACATTAAGGAAGAAATAATATCTAGGTCAAAAATTCATGCACAGCTAGAAGCCACTTTTATTTTGAACTTTTTCTTTTATATCTTAAGAAACTGGGACCTAGAACTGGGCATAGCAATTCATACCAGAGATCCCTCAGGAAGATCCCCAGAAGAAAATGTTGTCTGTTGGGAGTTTAGGCAGAGGTGTGAAGAAGGTGTCAGGAGAAGGGAGATGTCGGCTGTGTCTGGCATAGAGGTACAGCCAAGAGGATGAAGTATGGCTGGATTGTTTGTGTGTGTTTTGAGGGATCAAGAATGTCTGAGGCTTTCCCTAGTCGTGGTTAAAACAGAGTAAGACCCAGAACATGATACCCATCCTGCTCACCATTTCTGCCTCCAAGGCACTCAGGCCTCTCCCAGTCTGTGAGCGCCTGCCCCTCATGCATTTGGTCATGGCTACTTGAAGAGCAGTCTGTCTCACCTCTCTCGCAGGGAGCTCTGTCCAACAATTTGGCCTCAGTGTTCCTGTGATCATCATCAAACAAGAGGAGGCATGTCAGTGTCAGTGCACATGCCGGGACTCTGCGAAGGAGCGGGCGTCCGGCCGGAGAAAGGGCTGTTCTTCCCCACCCCCTCCAGAGCTGAACTCCCAGCCTCCTGATGGGCCCAGCCTGCGACTACCACCCTAGACTTTTCCAGCCCCTTCCCCCCTCGTCGTCATCCTCCACAGGACCCTCTTCCTGTGAGCAAAGCCAACAGGCCGAGGCTTTTTCCGTCCCACACACAGCAATGTTAAGTGCCATGGATGTGTCAGAGTTCCCATCCCTCCAGAGCCTGGACACCTGTCCAGTCTGATTTGCATTGAAGCACTACTGCAGGGGGTGGAGGAGATGGGCCTGACCAGCAGCTTCTCCAGAGAAAGGGCCTGTTCGTGCTCCCCTCCAGGAAAGGGAGGAACAGGAAGCAGGAAGCATGATGCCTGCCATCATGGGGTCAGAAATTGGAAGGATGAAGAAGTCTGCTGTTTGAAAGCCTCACCTTTCAGACGTATTTTCTTTATTCATATCCTAGGAGTACCCATTTTACTTAACTGATCTTTTGGAAGAAAAAAAAAAGCTAAGTTATAAGTGAACTCTGGCTGCACTGTATGTCACTTTTGCTTATTGTTATGTGAACTTGGAAATTAAGGTTACTCGTATGCATAAAAATACTAAATGAAAGGATGTGGTTTCCATCACTCTGGTGTTGCCCATCCTTTGCACTGTGGGTTTTGTGGATTGGGCAGGAGAAAGTTCATCTGTATTTGACTGTGAGGTTAATATTTGTCTGGAAAGTCCAATTTTTGCATCATAGTGAACAATAGCAGGCACAGATGAGACCGCTGTGAGTTGGCTGAGATGGTTTTATCGTTTGCACGTGCTTTGGTGGAACTCCAGGTTGATACTGCAGAGGTCCTCCTGTGGCTGGCTCAGCACGCAGATGCGTGGCTTTAGGCCTGGCCCGTGGCTGTGAGTGATGGTTGTGCCAGGGCTGTAGGCAAGCTTTCAACAGCTATCTGTTGATGATGTGTGTGCAGAGCAGGCTCTAGCACCACAACCTCAGTTTTTGCCTTCCTGGTTCTGTCTTTCAGTTGCTTGCCAGTGGCTTGTGGGTCACACTGCATTTTTCCAGGGGAACAACCCTGCTTTGTCTTTAGAGTGAACACATGGCTTATGTTCAGTCACTAGCCAGGAGTCTGCTTCCTTTAAAAGGGTTTCCTCCTCAGAAAAAGGCTGCATTTTGCTTGCTTTCTCAGGGGAAGGTACAATTTGAAGGAAGTACGAAGGGGTTGGCACATGATTGGCAGGCAAGTCTTGTGGTTCCAGGTTCTCTAGCCAGGCTTTTGATTGTTCCCTACTATCTCCACCTCTGACCTTTCTGATTTTGTCTAAGCCTAGTACAGTGCAAAAAAGGATGTGATTTGCTCAAGTTATTCATATGATTTCTAAACAAAAAGATGAAAAACAAAAAAAAAAACTACAATGATCTACTCAGGGTAAAACAAAAATTTCCCTTCCACCAAAAAGCCTGAAATGTTGCAATAAGTTATCTCATTTGGAACATTTCATTGAGTTGTGCTATAGGAGAAAAAAAAAACTTGGATTTATGTATAGAATTGTAATCCATCTGTCTGCCTTTGGCTCCAAGTCATTGCCTCTTAAAATAAATCATAAAATAAAATCCTCATGAGAATGGGAAGTTGCTCTCTTTTGGCTACGTAAGGTAGTTATGAGTGCTCATCACGCTCAGATACGAGCTGTGTGGCCCAATGTGTAGAATTTGCATGTCTCCCAAGAACCTTTTCCCTGCTTCCAAAAAGGGGCAGAGTCCACACACAAGGCTGTGTTGGTCATTCTCTTGCTCTCTGAGCCATTACTCAGGCCCACCGAGACTTCAAGACTAACCTTAAAGCCAGAGATAACAGCCTTTAGCCTGGATTTCAGAACAAACTTGGATAAGAGGGTGGTGTCACTCTGTGAAGACAAGTGAAACTTCAGAGCAAGTAGCTGATTCTCATTCAGGAGGCTGGCCAGAATTGATTTCTTTTTAACTTGCACTCCCCTCCTACAAAACACCCATGGTCTTTTATCTGTTGACCTCAGCAGAAGTTGATGAGGTGAGAAGAACCTTCTGTTACCACAGTGGCTTAGTCCTCCTAGAACCTAGTACTGAGCATGACTTGTCTTGGCTCACTGGGTCAGGATCCCATAGGAATTTTTGAGCTTCAGGCCTTGATGTTTTCTGTACAACCTGTGAGAGAGCAAGCCATGGGACCCTAAAGTGAGCTTATATGAGAGATAGTCACAATCTTTCCATGTACGCATCCTCAGATCACCAAGGATTCTGAGCCCAGGGAAGGATACCTGCAAGTTTAGAAATTGTTCCTTCCTGGTTAGCCAGGGCATTAGCCCCTTCCATACAAGTAAGTGGCTTTTCATGCTCCACAGAGTTGGAGTAGCGAAACATCTTAAGCAGTGTTTATGTTGACAGACTTCTCTGCTTGAAGTATCTGTCTTTTGCGGGTGATTTTAGATTTCACAGGAGAGGCTTAGCTGATCCCATCCGCTTTGGGAGAATCAGGAGTGTGCTTCACAGGTCAGTGAATAGTGGTGCAGAGCAAGTGAATCCCATAGGGTAGGCAGACTTTCCTTCCACACTGTGCCACCACTTCTTCCCTCCTATCTTCCTTTTGCAAGTCCGGCCTCTGGTTATATTGGAGCCAGAAAGAACTTTGATGGAGAATGTGCTTTCCTCACCCTGGGAGTGAACCTGGGGTATGAGGTTAGAAAAGATGAGTGCTAGCAAGTGGACTCTACCACCTTCCCACAGTAACTTCAGCCATTAACCACCCCCTGGCCCTCACTGACCTATACTTGAGCGCCCATTAGTATCTACAGCTGGACTGTCCCTTCAGAGGGTGATGATTTTGGGACTCGGGCAGCAAAGAGACTCTGTAGCACCCCCATACTCCATGGCGAATTTGGCGTTCCCCAGGCAGAGCATTGAGGGGAAAGTGGTCAGTCTTCCCTGGCAGAGTCTGATAAGTCTTTGAAGCACTGCTAGTTTGGTGACAAGAATAGTGACATGAGAGGCTTTAAGACGAAAAGATCTCTCTGGGGAAGACAACAAGGGGCTACTTTCTCTTCACCGCTTCCAGGAGAGTCGATGGGTGAAAAGTTCTCATTTTCAGGTCAAGACAGCAGACTGGTGGGGGAGGGCGATAATGGAGGGTAGATGGGGTTTCCTGAGACTGTATAATGCTGAATGTGTCCAGAGGGACAAGTTTGCAGAACCTCATATTGGTATGTTAAAGAAATAATAAAATTAAAAAGCACTTTAGGTTATTTTATCTTTAACCCAATTGCTGCAATTTCTGTTGTGTGTGTATATATATATCTATATACATATATATGTACGTAACATACATATATACATATATATGTATAAATATGCTTTCCACAAAGTTTTATTTTTTGCTCAGAATAAAAAGTTAAATTGAGGTATGAAAAGAAAAGCACTTGTTTTGGTGCAATATGTGTAGCTTAACAGTCACCTATGTGGCTCTGGCCTGTCCATGTTTTTCCACGTTTCTCTACTCAGTCAGCCCTTGTGTTGGTGAGGCTGTAAGAGGAAACCAATGTTAGGCATTCTTAGGTCAATCTATGCAAGCCTCCCTGCATGCCCTGGGTGCCCCCTCAGGCTCTTGTGAGAACTGCTGTGGGTTTGTTTTTCTGCTGACTGTTGAGGCCCTTTTCACCACTTCTTGGTCCACTGCCATCTTTCCCCACTTCACCATTACAAAGTGATGGCTGAAAGACACAGATTGTTCCTCAGTAAGACACCTGGCACCTCCTAGACTGCCATATTTATAATTATATCCATTCAGCTAGGTCTTAAAAGACTTCTCCAGCATCACTAAAACCATTGATTTATAGGACTGCACCAAAACTACTCAAGTTTACAATTTTCTTATTAACACCAATCAGAAATATGTTGAGTGAGGGTGAGGATTCAGTTTGAGCTAGTTCTCTGTGCTTCCTGTCCCACCTGTGATGGTTCACAAAAAAGGCTTCCAAGTCTTCATAAAATCCAGTACACAAAGGTATTAATAATCTACTTGATCAACTTCCTTCCTTTCTCCCTACCTGTTCTTGTTTAGTCTTCAATTCTCAGACAATAGACTGCAGACATTTTAAGAATACTTCAGAAAGATCCATGGATGCAATTTGCTAGTGATTCTGCTGTGACAGATGGAAGGAAAATTGTTCATTCCTTAACATTTGGGGAAAGGAGGTGGACAAAAAAACTGAATGGTGCATATTTCTGATTGGACCATCTGTTCCTTTTTTTTTTTTTTTTTGTGGCTGACTTGTGCTTGAACTCAGGGCCTGAGCACTGTCTCTGAGCTTTTTTACTCAAGGCTAGCGCTCTACCAGTTGAGCCTCAGCTCCACTTCTGGCCTTTTGATAGTCATTTGGAGGTAAGAGTCTCATGGACTTTTCTGCCTGGGCTCACTTCAAACTGTGATCCTTGGATCTCAGCCTCTTGAGTAGCTAGGATTACAGATGTGAGCCACTGGTGCCTGGCTAGCCCACTTATTCTTGCATATCCTTGGGGGGAGAATAGGAAAGGGTCCCTCATTTCTCCTCATGCCATTAGGGGAAATTGATGGGTATTGTGTGAGCATTTCTGTTACTCTCAGTCAAGAGAGGGCTTCTGAGTCTGCACTGAAAAATGCAAATTAAACTGGATCTTTATGTCAAGTTGTACATAGTACAAGGATTTTTTTCTCTTTTACTGGAAGTGAAGTTTAAGATCATACATTGCCCTTTTGGTGGTTATGTCCACTGGGCCAAAAGTTGGGTGATAAACGGCATGTCCTTTTCTCAGCATGAAGTTTCTACTTTTTTATTACAGAAATTGTTTCATAAAACTTTTTCCCACCAAAATGCAGGGTGTTTTTTTTTTGTAATATCCTTGTCCTTGTAGTAGTGCCAAGTCCAAGGCTTCTCTTACCCATTTCCTTTGTGTTCTAGGCCTCCCAATAACCTACATTTTTCATTGGGTTTAGAAGTGAAGTTGGGGGTCAGAGTTCAAGGTGGCTAGTCCCTATTCCTATGAATTCCCCCCAGACCCTATTTGAGGAAGGTGGCTGGAAACAGGTTTTTGTGGCTCTGGATCAGATCTGCCAGGCAAGGCAAGAGCCCTTGAAAAGCCCTTTTTTTTTTTTTTTTTTTTTTTTAACACACCAATCATTGGCCAGTGGTCTCAGTGACAATTTTTTAAGTTCTGAATAATTTTATTTGAATTATGTAAAAGTCTCATCAGATTTATTTTAAGTGTAAAACATGGGAACAATGAACTTCCACTGAGCGATATGAAAACGTTACATGTTCAGTACTTCCAAAGGAAGAAACCTCCAAACCCAAAAGAATAAATATGAATTTGTATTTTTGAAGAATGTGAAATAATAGTGTTTGCTTAATTGCTCATTTTGTATAAACTTAATATTGTACTTTAAAATATCTGCTAAGTGAAAATTTAACTTTTTGGAATTGAAAAAGCAATATTAAATACTAATGAAATCTTAATTAAATGCTTATTTAAATCTAGTAGTATCTGTGGCATTACTTCCCAATCCTGCCCATGGCTGACCTTTTTCCACCCCCCCACCCTACCCCCCACCCATAATCTTGGAGAGGGGACAGAAAGGAAAGGCCCATCACCAGGAAAGTCTGCAGGTTTCCTTTTAATCAAGGCTCTGCTGAAGGTGTTTTATAGGGGGCTTAGAGCTCCCAAAGCATGAAATGGACATATAATACCACCTGGAACCCCCAAAGCAGGCCAGATCACATGGCCAGCACTGCTGGTCTGCCCAAATCTGAGTAATCAGACTGGGAAATCGTGGGCTACATTTCAAAGCACAGCACTGCCTTCAGCCAGGATGAAGTGGGAGTGAACCCAACTGCCAACAGAGCTGCTGCCATCCCAGGCTAACGGCCAAGTACTGCCACTGCCAGTGAAGACTAGTCCCTTTTTCCTGAAGGGAGTTGTTCAGAGTCCAGCCACCAGCCCTGGGGAGGGAGAGAAGTTAGGATGCCCAGCCAGGGGATGGTCAAGGCTCTGCAGCTCCATCGCCAGCATCCTTAGGAAAGCCACCTCTGGCAGCGGCAACTGGCTGGGGGGGCGCTCCGGGTTTGGCTGAGACGTTCTAGTGGGAATAGAAAGGAAAAAAGTAAGCTTGTGAGGAAGGGCCTTGGATTAAGGCCTGCACGGATATGGCCTCTGGCATTTAGATAGGACTCAACTTTTTCAGAACCTCGCCCAGATCCTAGGAGGTGAAGGGTAAAGCGGCCGGGCGCTTTTCTACTCCCACTCCCCTGAGAAGCAAGGGCTTGGCCGGCCTAGCCAGCGGGCCGACACCCTCTCCTCCTCCTCCACCACCACCACCACCCCCAGCCCAGCCCAGCCCAGCCCAGCCCGAGGTGGGCACTGACCCCACCGCCAGCCGGCTCCGGGCGCCGGCGGCCCAGCTGCCGCAGCATCTCCTCGCAGGCGGCAATGGTGTCCAGGAGCTGCCGCTGCCGCTGCTCCACGGCGTCCAGCAGCTGCTGGGCGCGCTCATCCCGGGGCGGCGGCGGCGGCGGGGGAGGCCTCCCGCCGAGCCCCAGCCCCGCCTTCCCGCGGTCCACGCCGGCAGCCTCCCTGCCGGGGAGAGAGCGAGACACGGACGGTCACGGTCAAGGCCTGCGCTTGCGCGGGGTCCGAGCCCACCTTCCTGCCCTCCCCCACACCCCCGCCCCGACGGGTCCCCTCTCACCCCCGTGACCAGCCTGAGCCCGGGCCCCATTCCATCTCCGCCTGCGCGGCCCGACCACCGCCCCCCTTTCGGCCGCCCCCCCTCCCCAGAGCTGAGCTGAGGCTCCGCTAAGCTGCGCCCCGCCCCGTTCCCACCGGTCTCCTTCAATCCTCCTCGGGGTCGCGGTCCCTTTAAGGTGCCCGGCGCGGAGGTGGGGCCGCGCCTCCCGAGCCGGAAGCTGGTGGTGTGCGTCACTTCCCCCCGGAAGCAGGCCTGGGCGGATGTCTCCGGCGCGTCCCTGCGCGGGGCTGAGGGCCGTCGTGGCTGCCAGCGTGGGGCTGGGTGACGGGCCGGCGGGCTCCGCCCGCAGTGGCCGCCTCCTCCGCCCGCCCTGCCCTGCTCCGGCGGCGCCTGGAGCCCGGTTGTTGCGGCTCCCGGGGAGTGGGGCCGTGCAGGCCGCCAGCCCCGAGCGCGCCGGCTGGACCGCGGCGCTGCGGGCCGCCGTGGCCGAGCTGCGCGCCGGCGCCGTGGTGGCCGTCCCCACCGACACGCTGTACGGCCTGGCCTGCTCGGCCGGCTGTTCGGCAGCACTGGACGCCGTGTACCGCCTCAAGGGCCGCAGCGAGGCGAAGCCGCTGGCCGTGTGCCTGGGCCGCGTGGCCGACGTCTACAGGTGAGGCCGCCCCGACCCGGCCCCGCTGGGGGCGGCACCGCGGGAGGGGCTTCCGGTGACAGGCTTGGGAGACTGAGGCGCCGGGAGCGGGAGGGGCTGTTCCGGGCTCCCCGAAGAATCCGGAACTGGAAATGTGTCCCGAGCCCTTCGCGTGTGCCAGGTCCCCAGCTAGACACTGAGCGACAGCGACGCGTGAGGCCTGTCGGGCCGTGTCCCCCAGGAAGGAAGCAAACCGGGCACTTAATTTTACCAGCGAATGCGTATCCAAGAAAACAAAACAAAACGAATAAATTAGAGAGAGCTCGAAGCTTGTCACGCTTTACCTGTTGTAGTCCCTACAGCTGACGGGGGCTCCAAGCCTGGGTGCTTCTCTGAAGTCCTGCCTTCTGCGCACGCTCTGCTGGAGAGAAAGCAGAAGGGCAGGTGGATCTGCCTAGAGGCCAGGAAAGGCTCAGCATTGGCTCAAGTGCCCTTCGTTCGGAGTAAGTTTGTGCCCCTCTGTTTCCCAGGTACTGCCAGGTGACAGTGCCTGAGGAGCTCCTGCAAGACCTCTTGCCAGGACCAGTAACCCTGGTGATGGAACGCTCCAGGGAGCTCAACAAAGACCTGAACCCCTTTACTACTGTGAGTCGTTTCCTCCTGTGTCTCAGACTTTTTCTGACCATTTGGCTTTTGAAGATCCAGAGTGGACTTATTCTCTATCCTTGTCAACCTTCCTGATAATCCCCTTTCCTCTTGCCTCATAGCTTGTAGGCATCAGGATACCTGACCACGCCTTCATGCAAGACTTAGCCCAGATGTTTGGGGGGCCTCTTGCTCTCACCAGTGCTAACCTCAGCTCGCAGGCCAGTTCTCTGAACATAGAGGTGAGAATTGCCATATTCTTCCCTTAGAAGCCTCAAAGGCCAAAAATGGTTTCCTCTGACCAATGTGGTGGAACTGCCTGGTAGGAGAGTGGCAGCCTTGGGAAGGCTGCTCAGTTGCTATGGGTTGAGGGAGGGCATCCAAATAAACAAAAAAATTTGGGAAGGTTTTATTTCCAAGCTTAAGAGGCCCTGGAAGAATTGATGGGGTTTTTTTTCCTACCATCTTTATTATAATAAGACCAATTTTGACAAAATGATTGTCTTCTCATTGTTAGAGACTTGTTAGGTCACAAGTCATTTTTTTTTTTTTTGTTTTTTCCTTTTTTGGGGGGCGGGGTCCTGGGATTGAACCCAGGACATTGAACTTGCTAGGCAGGCACTTTGCCACTGAGCTACTTCCCAGCCCAGGCCATAAATCTTTACAGTAACGCTGTGAAGAACGATGAAATTAGACCATGAAAAGCTGTCACTTCTGTTCATTCAACCATTTAAGTGGCTAGCTTTTTGTTTTGTTTTGTTTTGTTTTACCAGTCCTGGGCTTGAGCTCAGGGCCTGAGCACTGTCCTTGGACTTTCTCAAGGCTAGAGCTCTACCATTTGAGCCTCAGCACCGCTTCCGGCTTTTTTTCTATGTATGTGGTGCTGAGGAATTGAACCCCGTCTTCATGCATGCTAGGCAAGCACTTTAACCACTAGGCCAAACTCCCAGCCAAGTGGCTAGCTTTTTAACATAAGTTTTGACCTTCATCTCTTATCTCTGCCACAAGGCAGGCCAAAGAAAGAATTATTCTAATCATTTTTGGCTACATAGTTTAGGAGAGATGGGAACGCAAAGAAATTTTGCTCGTTTTTCTTATTAAATTTAAATATAAAGTGACAAAGTTTTCTGTGCCCGGACTTAAGTGAGCTCAGGGGCTTCAGAAATTGAAAAATGCATGTTTTTTATTCTCATATTCTGATGATTTCGCTTGGTCTTGGTTTGCAGGGGCTGATGTGTAGCAAGAAAAGAGGAAAGTTCTTACCTTGTCAACAATCAGTTGACTTGGCCAACATAGTAACTGGTGTTTTTCTGCTCCCTTGAATTCCTAGGCCTAAGGGTATTAAACATTGTGATCAAGTGGGGGAGCTTTAGCTTAGGAAACAGTTCAATCCCCAATTTTGGTAGGGGCAGCCTTACCACACCTTAGACTGAGTGCTGTGGCTTGTGTTTGCAGAGCTCATCCTACTTTACTCTCTGTTCTGACTCACAGTATATTAAGATCCAGATCAGAGTGCTAGACCTCGAAGGACCCATAGTGGTCAAAAATGTCCAGCCACTTTGTTAGGACTAGATGAAGTACCTTTCATATATCCCATGGGTATGGTGTCCCATGGGTACGTCTAGGATCGAAGTGCACATCCATCTCTTTCTCTAATTTATTTGTTTATTTATTTATTTTGTGGGTCATGGGGCTTAAACTCAGCCTGGGCGCACTATTCCAGAGCTCTTGAGCCAAGCCCCAGTTCCCATTTTCTAGAGGTTAATTGGAGATAAGAGTTAGGTCCTTCTGTGCCTGGGCTGGCTTTGAATCTTGATCCTCAGATGTCAGCCTCCTGAGTAGCTATGATTACAGGTGTGACCCATGGCGCCCAGCTCAGAGCTCACATCTGTATGTAGATGCCCACCAGAGTCCTAAGTGTTATACTCGGGCCTCCCTAACAGCAATGAATTTGGTGTCATTTTAAGTTCTACACAGGTGTCACATGGGGCATTTACTCAGAAGAGTGAAACCTGTTAGATGGAGTGCTCTGACAATCCTGACCTTAAACTAAGAGTCGTCTTCTAAAGGAAAATGGCTCCTATTTTAAAATTGAGTTCTTTATCTATATGGAATGTGCAGTGTGACATCATTGCAGATGCCAGCAAACATGGCCATGCTTTTCCTTTCCCTCTTCTCAGGAGTTCCAAGACCTCTGGCCTCACTTGTCCCTGGTCATTGATGGGGGACCAATTGGGGATGACCAGAGTCCTGAATGTCGCCTTGGTTCTACTGTGGTTGACTTATCTGTGCCTGGAAAATTTGGCATTATTCGTCCAGGCTGGTAAGTCTCCTTGCTGTGCTATGAAGGTACAATTTTAGGGATGTTAGAGAAATGAAACAGAGCTTTACAAGTAAAAGTTCTTACTTAGCTCTTGCTCGGGGCAGGGAGGAGAAGAATGCAGATAGATGTGAAGAAATGGCAGGTACAATGGGATTTGCTATTGGTTCCTGCCTTTTTAGGATCCATCAAGTGTTTGATTAATAAAGCATGAGACTAGTACTTTAGAAGCCCCTAGTCAGCAGACTGTTAGACTCGGAGCTCTGAGAAGTTAACAGTAACTAACTGCTATGTCCTCCTCAGTGCCCTGGAAAATACTACAGCCATCCTCCAACGGAAGTATGGGCTGCTCCCTTCACATGGGTCCTGCTCCTGACAGGAGGGAGGACCAAGGACGCTGCTGGATACTATGTGTCTGTCCGATGCTGTTTGTCAGGCCTCATTTGCAGAGGCCAGTGGAGCCATGTCCTTACCCCAGTCCTTTTGGCAACATGTCTTTCTAGACATTGCATTACCCGAAACTGCTGGTTTATCCTCACACTTGTTAGAGGGGATGGATTATATTTATTCCATAGTTTCATATATCTGCCAAAAGTTGAATAAAGATTAAGAACATTCCTAGGGTGACCTAACTGATAATGGTTTCTTCCTTTCTTCCCTCTTTTAAATTGTGGAATAATTTAAACCAGGCAGGCATGGTAGTGCATGTGCCTGAAAGCAAAGCCTTACAATCCCAGCACTCACCAGTACTCAGAAGGTTTGTGAGTTCAAGGATGTCTTGAGCTATGATGTTGTGTTCAAGCCAACTGGGTTACATAGAAAGACCCTGTCTCAAAAATAATAATTTTAAGTAACAGATTTAGAAGCTAGTGAGAGCTTCCTCTCTGGTGAGTTCAAACCAACTAGAATTGCTAGTATAAAGTCCCAAGGGATCAGTAACAAGGGTTTGGGCTCCTGAAGCTGGATTCTTGTTAGAATAAACATTGTAAAGCTGTAGAGCAAGCACCTTCCTTTGAGCCCGGAGACAATCATTTTGATCTAAAGATGAAAATCTAGGAGAGGAATCCAAATTAAACATCTGAAAACAAATCCGTAACATCCTTTTCAGTCAGTACTTTATTTATCCCTAAAATAAATTAAATTATATACATAATTTAACTCTAATGTTTAGTCCACAGCCTTTTACTTTATTTATATGTATATGAGGTGCTATATATAATTTTTGGGCATTTTGAACTTTAATAAAAAATGCTATTAAACACATTTGTAAATGGTTTATTTTTTTCTGAATTACTTTCATAGACTATGATTACCAGGTCAAAATTATATGCATTTATGGCTCTTGATGTAGATTTGCCCTCAAAAGAACCGAATCAAATGTACTGCTTTCAGCAATGTGTGAGGCAGCTACCTCTTTATGCTGGCCTTGCCATGTTTTTCACATTGGGTATGTGTAAAATGAAATCACTACAGGCCAATATCTAGCCCTTTCCACTGTCCCTGCCCACCTTGGTTTCCCTAGTGAAAGCACAAGCTAGTGCCAGGCTGATGGGGTTTCTGTCAGTTACTCAGGTCTTTGTGCCCTTAAGTAGGACCCTAGGTTCCATTTTCCCTTCCCCTCGTACCCTATTTCCCAGAATTGTGATTCAGTCTCGAGTCTAGAAGCCTTAGTGCAGTGGTTTCCAGTGCACACTGCCTCAATTTTAAGAGTCTTGCCATGGTATTCCATGGGCCTACTTTATTGGGGCCTTTGCAATTAACATATTAGTTTCTAAGTACGCACTTAGTCATTTTTTTTTAAGTTGATCTACTCTTCCTTGTGCCAAAACTAGAGTCAGCCCAGTCCTAAATCAATTGGTCATAGAATCTGAAGTCAAGATTCATGAGGTCTTAAGAGCAAGAAACCTGTACTTGAGGATACTACTTATTATAAATCGTAAGAAAGTGAAAGTGACTGTACTAAGGGCCTCATCCCATTCAGGCAGCTAAAGGGAGTGGATGTTCTGATCCTTTCCCTGCATGGAGAGTTCTCTGGAAAAACAGCCTGGAAATAAGAGTGAAACTGGAAGGAAAAAAACGAGAAGACTGCACCTAGGCACTAGCTACTAGGCCACACCAAACAGTAGAAGCTTATAAATAAACTTTGGGGACAAGACCTTCCTCAGTCAGGTTTGCCCCAGCACCAGGCTCGTAGTATAGTGCTCAGTTAATGGATGTGTGAATGCAATTGTTCCTGATAACTGGATCCAGTTAGGAGGATCTGGAAGCGGAAGCCCGTTCCCTTTAAGTCAAGTATGTTTCCCTATCTTTTTTTTTTTTCAGTCATGGGACTTGAACTCTGGGTCTGGGTGCTCTCTCTGAGCTCTTCAGCTCAAGGCTAGCACTCTACTTGGGCCACAGCACCACTTCCTGTTTTCTGGTGGTTAATTGGAGATGAGCCGTGCCTGGGCTGGCTCTGAACCTCAATCCTCAGATCTCAGCCTCCTGAGTAGCTAGGATTATAGGTGTGAGCCACTGGCACCTGGCTGTTTCCCTATCTTTGAGAAAACAGATGATGCTGGAAAGAGGCCTGAAGAGAAGATAAAGACTGGCAGAGGGAGCAGGGTGCAAGCTGGCTTAACCCTGAGACCCTTCCTGTAGCAGTGACTGGACAACGCTACATAAACCACCACCTTCCACAGAGCTTAACGCCAGAAGAATTCTGTGGAACTTCTAAGGCTGTGGAGCTACCCTGCCCTGGGTTGTGGGCAAGTCACCTGCTAGCCCAGTACCCCAACACCACCTGCCTGGGCCCTGTAGAAGCATGATGGCCCACCAAGAAGCACCCAGCTGTTTATTTTGGGGACCAGTAAGTGGTCCCACACAATGCTACCCTCCAGTGAGGCTTGAATGTCAGCCCCTCACATTAGCCACTGCTCCTTCTCCTTGATGAAGTGCTCTGCCCATCGTCGAGTCAGCTGCAGATACAGGCTGGGTTGATGAGGCAGGTAGTCCAAATACAGGCGAGCTGGTGTCTTCTTTGGAATGGCCTTCTCAATCTGTGTGCCCTCATGCCACTCGTTGAAGGAGGTGATGGAAACAATCTCGGGCCTCACACTCAGGGCAGCCTGCAAGGCTGTCTCATAGTACTTGCCATTGACCCTATTTCTTGTATTGTGATTGTTCCAAGGCCTAATGCTGGTATCAATGTAGCCAGGACCCACACTGGGAATGAACATGAGGTTGTTGGCATCACAAAAGTTCTTCACAGCTTTCCAGTTCTGATGGGAGGAGCCAAAGGAGAAACCATTGGAGGCAAAATAGGTGTACATGCCATCAAATCCTGCAGCCAGGATGTCGTGGGTGTGGCCTTCCTCTACCAACAGCGCTATGAAGACCCCATCATAGGGGGAATTGCGGATCGAATGGGGCCCATTAGGTGTCAGGAGGTGGGCCCATGCCTCTGGAGACGTCAGGTATGAGTCATAGATGTAAAACAGTGGGAGGCTCTTGCCCATGCTGTTCTTATATCGGTAAAACGCACCATGGGAGCCATACCTGAAGGACAGGAGGAAGGAACCTGAGTCACATGTGAGAAACCAGCATAGCTGTAAGATGACTGAGGTGGTTCTCATGCACAGCACATCTTAGGATTCAGCTAGCATCCAGTTAGACTTATCTTCTTCTCCTAGCTGGGTCATTCCTAAACCTCACTCCATACTGAGCCAAGCTACCACCATCTTTCATCCGGACAGTGGTAGTAGCTACTTAGCTGGTATCTGATTTGTTCTGGCCTCCCCAAGTCTCTTCTCTTTAAAATATAACTCACACCTTGACCCCTTACCAGGAGCTAAGAAGCCCCATCTTCTCCTTTCATTGTGACCACCTTCTGCACTTCTTCATTCCCTTGTCTTGTCTTTTTTTTGGGGGGGTGGGGGGATTAGTTATGGGGCTTGAACACAGGGCCAGGGCTCTGTCCCTGAGCTTCTCTATGGTCAAGGCCAGTGCTACACCTTTTGAGCCACAGTGCCACTTCTAGCTTTTTCTGTTTTTGTGGTACTGAGGAATTGATCCCAGGACTTAATGCATGCTAGGCAAGCACTCAACCTCTCGACCACATTCCCAGCCTCACTCCCTTGTCTTGTCTAGCTTATCCCTTCTTAGGCTTTTTAAAACCTTTCCTTCTTCCAGCCCTCTATGAAACTTCCCCCCTCAGATCTTTTAGATATGAACCATTTTCCAGGGCCTTACCTCCCCCTCTTCCCCTCCCCCCCCTTTCTCTCTCTCTCCCTCTCTCTCTCTCTTTCTCTCCTCTCTCTCCTCTCTCTCTCTCCTCTGTCTCTCTCCTCTCTCTCTCCTCTCTCTCTCTCTCTCTCTCTCTCTCTCTCTCTCTCTCTCTCTCTCTCTCTCTCTCTCTCTCTCTCTCTCTCTCTCTCTCTCGTGTGTTTATTTCTCGCAGTTCTGGAATCTGGGCAGTTCAAAATCATGATGCCCAAGAGAGTTTTTGGTCAGCGCTCACTCCCTGACTGATAATGGCAAATGGCCACCATCTCATACTTAGAAACCTGAGAGCAAGAACTAAATTTTTATTCTTGTCAGCTCACATGTCCCCTAGAGAGGTGTACTTTTTATTTTTTTTTCAGTCTAGGGCTTGAATTCAGACCCTAAACACTGTCCCTGATCTTCTTTTGCTCAAGGCTAGCACTCTGCCACTTGAACCACAGCACCACTTCTAGCTTTTGTGATTTTGTGTTTATGTGGTTCTGAGGAATCACACAACATGCAAAGCACTATACCACTAAGCCACATTTCCAGCCCATGGATCACCCATTCTAAGTAGGTTTAATATGTATATGTGTTCTAATACTGTAGTTTGAATTCAGTACCTCATTTTCTTACTTTCTAGCTCACAGCTGAGGGGTTTTTTTTTTTTGGTCTTGTTTTTGGTTTTGTGGGTTTTTTTTTTTGTTTGTTTGTTTGTTTTTTGCCAGTTCTGGGGCTTGGACTCAGGGCCTGAGCACTGTCCTTGGGCATTCCTCAAGGCTAGAGTTCTACCACTTGAGGCACAGTACCACTTCTGGCTCTTTTTTTATGATTTTTTTTATTGTAATTAGTAAAAGGGTTACATGATATTTGCCAGATAGAAGGTGCATTAATTCACATACATTGATACCCTTTCACATGTCTTGGTACCCATTACCCTCCCCCCCACACCCCCAACTTCTGGCTTTTTCTATGTATGTGGTATTGAAAAGTCCAACCTGAGTCTTCCTGCATGCTAAGCAAGCATTACCACTAGGCCAAACTCCTGGCCCAAGAAAAAGACTTTATGAGTGATAGTGTGCAAGCACTATAAAAATCATGTATATGTTAGGTAACTCAGAGCTTTTGAAACTTGCCTCTACTCAGATTATAGGCTGCAGGACTGGGTTGACATTCAGGTTGTTTGACTCCAAGTCCAGCACCCTCTTCCTCTAAAACAACTATGGGGAGGGACTTGTGTGGTTCAAGTGGTAGAACAACTACGTAGCAAGTGCAAGGCCCTGAGCTCAACCTCAGTGCCACCAAACTAAAATCCCTTATCATGTGTGTGTCTCATACTTGACTGTCAACCTACTCCTACCTTCATTCCCATCAACACCCCAGCCCCTGGAGCAGGCTTACGTGTCAATGATGTACTTGATATTGTCGTGTACAGTGATGTCATCCCGGCCCTTGTAGGGTTGGATGTGGAAGGCCACCTGTGACAAGCAGAGCAGTTACTGGTCAGTGGATATAAGTCCATGGGTCATCCTGGTGGGCTATTGCAGAGTGGCTGACAAATCCTTCTCTTTGCCAGCTCCAGTGAGTGGCACCGGCTTCACTGGAAGCCGTGTGCCAATCAGTGGATGGGAAGGAGCTCTGTCTGTTCGGTGTGGGCTCAGGGATGAGGAGTGGGCCCTTCTGTGTCCTTCCTCTACCACAGCAGTGGGGATTGATATTGGTATGTCTAGGGGAAATGGCCACACGTTTAGCTCATGTCCTACCTGAAGGTAAGCCTCTCTGCTGTGCACCTAGATTGTGTTCCACTCCTTTTGGCTCAACATTGCTTCCAGAATTCAGTCTGAATTCAGTCTGCTGCCTTATTAGGCTCTTGCCTAGCCTTATTTAAAGACAGGGTCTCTAACCTATATTAAGTTTTCTCAGAATTCAAGAAAGTATGAGTGGTATAGGCATGATTACGACCTTCCCTCAGTACCACACTCACTAATGGTTAGCTATTCCTGAACAGCTGCTAAGAGCTCTCCTAGAGGCACTCTGGGCAGAAACTCACCTGGATATTGTACTGCTGGGCGGTGTCCAGAATGGCTGGTACCAGGTCATCTGAGGGCTCCCCATTATCGTCAGCCATGCCAGGTGGGTACCAAGAGAGAACTAGGACGCCTGATACAGGACACAGACATAGTATGAGATACAGGGTGCCCTCTCCCAAACCAATTCCAGCTGCAAAATAATTCCTAAAAATTCTGAGCCAGGTTCATACCGGGCAGATCAGATCCCAGAGCATCAAGCTGTGGAGCTGTCCGCACAGGAGGTGCTGAAGTTCTGCTGCCAAGGGAGCAGAAGCATGCCACACCAGCATGAAGCCCAAACCTGCAGTACATCCGCAAGTGGCAGAACAAACAGGAGCAGCAGCCACCACACTACTGCCTCCCTAGAAAAGGCACACACCTAGGGTCCTCGTGGACAAGAGCCCTGACTAGATGTCAACTCCTTGTGTACCACAGGCTACAGCAGTTTTGCCTTGACTTCCATTGGCCCCTCTACTATAAACCCAAACAATGTCCCTAGATCCTTGTTTTATTTATCTTTGTATACTTCTCACCCACCACTTTGTAATTCATTTATCTTGTCCCTTTCTGTGTTCTTTCTTCTTTCCTTCCTCTCTTCTCTTAGAAAAGACTTGTTATGT
This sequence comes from Megascapheus bottae, assembly GCF_031878675.1. Classification (NCBI taxonomy): domain Eukaryota; kingdom Metazoa; phylum Chordata; class Mammalia; order Rodentia; family Geomyidae; genus Megascapheus; species Megascapheus bottae. The sequence continues at coordinate 60,919,752 of NC_143514.1, forward strand.
AGCACTGCTAGCCCCTAATGGGTGATCCTTCTACCTCAGCCTCTCAAGAGCTAGAGTTACAGGCCTGGGCCGCCAGGCCAGGCTTCTGTCATTCCATTTTCTTCCTATTTAAAAGCCATCACCAGGCATGCAGGATTCAGTGACAAAATCCGAACCAAGCCTCCAGTGTGGGAAGATCCCAGGGCCCTGTCTTCTAGTTGGGCATTTGATGAAAACTCCTGTCTCTGCCCAGCAACCTGGGCAAACTTTCTCCTCTGCAGCCAGCAGAAACAAATAGCTGCTGCTTTCTTCTGCACCTGGTGTGAAAGCAGAGGCCATCCCAGCCCGTACTCATTCATTCCACGACTCCACGCGTCTGGGGGGTTTCCTGGGCTTTGCTTTCTTGCATCTTGGAAGACCGGTAGATTTGAAGCCTGCTGCCCTCTCCCTGCTGTCGCTGCCTGGGACAAATCTGGCACGCACCCAACAGCTCGGCCCTATAGCAGGGCCTTGGAGCCGATGGGGTCAGGATGGACAAAGGGAATACTAGAAGGAAGGTGCATTGCTAAGTAATGGGCCCAGATGAGAGCCGGAGGGATAAGAATTCAGGCTGGCAGGGAGGGGGGTGGTGAGGGGACAGCAGGGGTTGGGGCGGGGTGGGGCGTAAGGCTCACCGATGGCTGCTTCCTTGAGCTGGGTCATGTGCTCTCTCAGCACATCGGGGTCCCGGGAGCTGTAAGGCCCCAGCTCCGGGTAGAAGCTGGAGCCCAAGTCGTCGGGAGGGCTGTGGCGGCCGCGGGGGTAGCTGGCCGAGATCTTGGGGTCCCAGTGCGGCACCATGACGTGGTCCCAGTGGATGTAGTGGCCCTCGCGCCGCGGGCTGCCGTACCACGAGTAGTAGAAGGCGTGCAGGTCGGAGTAGACGCTCAGGCTCCGCCCGGGGGCGGGCTCGGCCTCCGCGGGGCCCGGCCCGGGCGAGCTGCGGGGGTCCGCGGTGCGGGGCGCCGGCGGGGGCGGCGGCGGGGCGGCGGGGGCGGCCGGGGCGCGGGCGGCGAGGGCAAGCGCCCCCTCCGGATGCCGCTCAAAGGGCGCCAGCTCCGGGCCCGGGCCCAGGGCCGGCAGCCCATCGGGGGCCTTGAGCGTCCGCAGGCCCATGAGGGTGCCGAAGGCGAAGAGCAGCACCAGGAACAGCGCGATGCAGGCGCGGCGCCGACGCCGGGCCATGGCGGCCTCTGCAGTCCCGGCTCCCGCGGCCGGTCGGTCCCGCTACCTGGCCGCCCGCCGCGCCATGGCCGCCCGCCCGGGTCCCCCGCGCCCGGCTCCCCACGTCCCACGGAGACGGCGGCGCCGCGCGTTGTGGGCGGCTCCCGGCCTCTTCCCGCAGTGCGGGCGGGCCCCGCACACAGAGAACGCAGGCGGCGCAGACCAAGTGGCGCGAGCCGAGGGGGGACTGGGCCGGGGCAGACCAAGTGCAGAGCGTCGAGCCGCGCGCCGGGCTCCGGGGCCGCGATCCCGGCCATCTCCGGCAGGGCCTCCCAGGGGGGGAGAGGGGCGCGGCGCTGAGGGCGCAGAGAGCGGGGAAGCGGGGTCTGCGGCTCCCCTAGGACCGCCCCGCGGGGCTCGCGCTGAGACCCCCGCCGCCGAGCGCGGTCCCCGCCTTCGCCGTCGCTTCCGCGGCTCCGCAGCCTAGGGAAGGCTCATGGAAAGGAGAGGCCAGGCCTGAGTTGCCAGGTTTGACTTGCCAGGCGGCAGGCACGCACGGGGCCTGGGCCAGTCAGCCCACCTCTGGCCGCAAAGCGCCCCGGTGTCCCTCCTTGCAGGGGGAGGCTTGCTTGGCACAGGCTTGGCACAATGCGCACTTAATACATGCTCTCCATTTCCCCCCAGTCACAGATCCTGCTGTCAGTCTAGATTTTAATTTTTTATTTATTGTTATGATTATTTTGCCGGTTCTGGGCCTTGAATTAGGACCTGGGCACTGTCCCTGAGCCTCTCTGTGCTCAAGGTTAGAGCCACAGTGCCACTTCCGGCTCTGTTTATGTGGGACTGAGGAATCGAGCCCAGGGCTTCATGCATGCTAGGCAAGCACTCTACCAGCTAAGCCACCTTCCCAGCCCCCAGCCTGGGCCTTAGTTCCTTGTTAGTTACCAAGTGCTCCAGAACAGGATCTAGGCACTCCATTCCTAGGGCCATTTGTTGAGTGAATACTAGACCCTGGTGTGACAGTACATTTTTCTCAACATCAGTTGAGTTCGAACTCTGTTCATTATTTCATTTTTCCTGAAATGGATGTGGAGCAGCAAGGATGAAAAATGTTTGTTGATAGAATTCACGTACACGTGTGTGTTTATATGTGTGTGTGTGTGTGTGTGTGTGTGTGTGTCTGTTGGTCATGGAGCTTGAACTCGGGACTTGGCCTTGTCCCTCAGCTTTTTGCTCAAGAGTAGCACTCTACCACTTGAGGCACATCTCCACTTAGAGCTTTTTTGGTGGATAATTGGAGATGAATCACATGGACTTTCCTCGCAGGCTGGCTTTGAACTGTGATCCTCAAATCTCAGCCTCCTGAGTAGCTAGGATTACAGGTGTGAGCCACCAGCACCCAGCAGAATTCACATTTCTAAGTGTTCGTGAGGTAGAACTTGCTTTCAGGTCCAAGTTGCAGACACCTAGTTCAAACTGACTTCAGCCAGATTGAAAGGAATCAGCTCAGGAAGGAAGAAGCCCACTAATAGGGCAGAATGGTAGATTTCCATCTCAGCAATGCCCTTAGAAATGGAGATGTCCCCACATGGACTTCACACTAGATCCAGCTCCCTTAAGATCACAAAATGGCTGCCTCCGTAGCAGTTCTTTTACCCCAGGAAGATTCATATTACTTTTCCAGAAATCCTGGGCAAACATCTTGAGCCAGGTTGTAATAACGTGGCAGGCTTAGCTGCCACATTGTTTTTGTTTCTGTAAAAATGCTTGACCTGCTCACCCACCTGTGAGTACTTACGACCACCTGCATGTGGTCTCGTCCTTGTGGTTATTGACTATGGGCATTGTAAGATGACTACCACCTATGTGTGGTGTTTCCCTTTAAAAGCTCAGCCCCACTGAAGGTCAAGCCTGCTCTCTATTAGCCCGAAGGTGGAGAGTAGCTGCTGCACTGCTATTAAATCGACTCCTAGCTTGGTTCACTGAGTGCTGGTGGGTCTACTGCTGGGGCAGTCGGGGTCCCCCAAAATGGCTGGGATTACACTGACATTACAAGCATGTGCCATCTCTTAGTTTACTTTTTTTTTTTTTTTGCCAGTCCTGGGGCTTGAACTCAGGGCCTGGGCACTGTCTTTGGACACTTTTTGCTCAAGGCTAGCGTTCTGCCACTTGAGCTATAGCATCACTTCTGGCTTTTTCTTAGTATGTGGTGCAGAGGAATGGAATCCGGGGCTTTGTGCATGCTAGCAGAGCAGGGTTTGTTTTTTTTTTGTTTTTTTTTTTTTTAGCACTCTTTGCCTCCTGACCAGCAGGAAGGGCAAAGAGAACATGCCCCAACTAAGACGAGACCGAGAAAGGATAGGGCCAGCTGGCTGACTTCACCCAGCCCTCCCTTCTCCAGAGGGAAGACACAGACGCGCCAGGGAGAATGTCAAGGCAGACTCAGTTTATTGGGAAAATACAAGGGGATAAGAAGCAGGAGTAGGCAGGACAGGGGGAGGTAGGTGTGGTCAGAGAGGGCGGCGGGGCCAATCCATGGGTTCGAGATAGCCTTATTTTATATCACAAACCACAGCCAACCTTCCCAACCAGGAGACAGCATGGTTGGATTTCCAAAACCAGGAAGTGAGCACTGGGCCACGAGGTAAGCCTTTTACCCTTGATGTGACGTGCCCCACACACTCTACCACTAGGCTACGCCACTGACCCTGTGAGATTATCTCCAATTAACCACCCCCAAACTGGAAGTGGTACTATGGCTCAAGTGGTAGAGTGCTATCCTTTTGTAGAAAGAGGCTCAGGGACAGTGCCCAGGCTCTGAGCTCAAGCCCCACAAATGAAAACAAACAATTAAATTTTACTTTCCTTGGAAGGCAGAGGTGGAGAGACAGCAATGAGAAAATGATTGGTGAGCTACAATTAGATTGTTTTTGGTTATGTATTTATTGCTGTAAGGATTAAGTTCGTTTTAATATCAATTTAAATGATCTACTTTTTAGAAGTTCAAATTAATAGTTTCAGGTTACTGACAGACCTTTAGCATAAATAACTAAATTTGTGTCCTGGTCTATTGAAATTCAGTGCAGCTTAGTTTAAAACAATAGCCTTGTCAGCCTTAGCTGGGCAGCTGCAGTCCCAATGCTCGAGGGTCATGATTCTACAGCTCATCTGCGCTATATAGTAAATCTTTGTTTCAAAGAAAAATTGTATATGTATATATATATGTATATATCAAACAATGGCCTATTTATCTTCACTGGAACTGGTGATCAGTCTCAGGATTTCACAAATATTAGACAAGCACTTTACCACTCAGTTATATTCCTAGCCACTATTTCCTCAGTCTGTTTTTTTGTTGGTAGCCCAGGCTGATCTTAAACAGGCCATTCTCCTGCCAGCATCTCAAGTACTGGGACTACGAATGGATTTCACCATGCTGATCTCTGTTTTTGGCAAGCAAGCAATTCCCTTGACCTGAAAGAGGGTTTAAAGGCAGGCGGAAGGACAGACAGAGATGCAGTCTGAATATCTTTGTGTCTAAAGTGGTATGCTGGTCAGCATAAGGTAAGTCTAAGCTGGCAGATTGTGCAATTTAATTGTATTTGTTTTCTCAGCTGTCCTAACAAATTACTACAAACTTAGCAACTTAAAACAGTCCAGAAATTTATTACATAGTTTTATAGGAATCGCCCCCCCCCCCCCCCCACCCCCCCCCCCCCCCCCCCCCCCCCCCCCCCCGCCAGAGCATAGGAATGTTGGAGCAAGGGCTGTCTTTAGAATTCTCCTTCCCACAACAATTTCCTGAAATCAAAGCAGACTGATGGAATGTGACCCCTGACCTCAGCTACACCCTCTCTAGCACAAATTTTCAGCTGCTAGGACTAGTAGTTTGGCCTAGTGGTAGAGTGCTTGCCTACTATGCACTTACCTGGGTTCAATTCCTCAGTACCGCATACATAGGAAAAAAAAAGCTGGAAGTGGTGCTGTGGCTCAAGCAGTAGAGCACTAGGAAAGCCCAAGGAAGTGCTCAGACCCTAAGTTCAAGGCCCAGGACTGGCAAAAAAAAAAGGAAGAAAGAAAAGGAAATACCCAGGTATAGGTTGTGGTGGTGTTTTCCAAACTTTAATGGACATATTATTCCCCTGGAAGATGTTAAAACATCAATTTATTTTCTCATAATTTTTATGTCAGATTTTAGATAAGTCCTCTATACAAGGCCTCACAAATAGCAGCTAAATTTTTCAATTTTAATAGAAAGCTTAAAGATGAGCCTGGCACAGTGGCTCATGCCTGAAATCCTAGCTGTTCAGGAGGCTGAGAGCTGAGGATCAAGTTCAAAGCCAGCCCCGGCACTAAAGAACATGAGACCTCTAGTCCATCAATATTCACATTAGTTGGAGATGGAATCTCATAGACTTTTCTGCTTGGGCTGATTTCAAACTGTGATTCTGCATGACACGCTTTCAAAATGACATACCTTGCAGTCTGCCTATAAGCTTCCTCCACCTCCATTTCTCCAAGTTGGAGACTCTTTCTGCTATTATTTTATTTCATAGTTTCTCATTGTCTTCAATTTGTGCCTCTTCTCCTTCATCTATATCAATGGTTTGCAGGTTTGATACATTTTTATTTATCTTTGTTTCTTCATTTTTTGTGTGTGCATGTCGATCCTAGGACTTGAATTCAGGGTCTGTCTGGGCACTCCCTGATCTTTGGCTATTTGATCGACTACTTCCGATGTATCTTCAAGTCCCAATATCCTATTTTCAACTAACTCTGATCTATTAGCTTTCTTTTCATTGGGTTTTAGCTAGGCTTTTTTGTTCTTCAGCTAGGCTTTTTAAAAATTAAACTTTTGGCCAGGCACAGTGGCTCATACCTGTAATCCTACCCAGGAGGCTGAGATTTGAGGATCAAGGTTCAAAGCCAGCCTGTGCACAAAAGGACCTAGAAAACGGGAAGTGAGGCTTAGCTCAAGGGTAGGTGGTAGCCTTGAGCTGAAGAGCTCAGGGATAGCACCCAGGGCAAGTTCAAGCCCCATGACCCCCACCAAATTAAACTTTTATTTGGACTATTGAGTTCTTCGTTTGAAGGATGACAATTTTACTTTTTCAGTACCACTATACATTCACTGCACTGTTCTTTAATATCCTGAATTGTTTTCTTTCACTCAGCTGTTTGTTTGCTTTGTCAAGTTGTTTGTATCTTCTTGAATATGCTCAGCTGCTTGTACATTGCCTCCTTCATTGATCATTTTTGTCACAATGTTTTCCTGAATTCATTGTTTGAGCTTCCTTCTTACTCATTATCATTTAAGTCCCTTATTATGGAGTTATTGGCTTTGGGGAAAGACATGTTGCCTTCTTCATTCATGAATTTGGTGATTTTCCTCTGGGATTTTTATATCTGAAACCAAATTTTAGTGAAATTTCTCATAGGTTACTTAAGACTGGGTCAGTGGCTGAGTTGTGTTGCATTTCCCTTTTATTAGATTGAAAAGGTGTGTCTCGGTTGTCAAATAATCAATTTCCTATCTGCCTCATCCCTGCAACCCACAGTACTGAGGACTGAACCCACGGTCTTAGAGTGCTAGGCAAGTGCTGTACTGCAGAACTACACGCTTCCCCTCCCCCTCCTTCCTCCCCTCACTCTCTCCCTCCTATTTTGTCTTTAGTTTGCAGCATTCTTACTATGGCATGCTCACATATGATTTTCTTTGCCAACATATCCAGCATTCATGAAGTATTGGAACTGTCCAGCCCTCTTTCCTCCATTCTCAGAGCTGTCTTCAACATTCTGAACTGGCTTCTGGGGCATATTTTCCATCAGGGGGATAATGTGATGGGCATGGTGATGTGAGCATTCTGGCTTCCTTGGCAATCCCATTTCACATCAGAAATGAATACAATGGGTCTTTGGCTCAGATAGTAGCTGAGTTAGGAATGATTGACTTTCTAGCCTTCCCCACCCCTAAGATATAGATTCTCTGTGAATGATGCTGAAGTTATTTTAGGTCTGGACCATGATAATTTCACCAAGGTAAAAGTCACCTCTGGTGACTTACTGGCTGGTGAGCCTGCCCCGATGGTACTTTTGCCAGTCCAAGTACATGTCTTCCAGATCATTGTGCCTGCTAACTACGTTCATCTCAGCCAGCAGTCTCCACATCCCTCTTTCTGCCTTTTCCTCTATGGATCTCTCCATAATTCTCTCACCTCCTTTTCATATCCTTTTTTTTTTGCCAATTCTGGGGCTTTAACTCAGAGCCTGGACACTGTCCCTGAGCTTCTTTTGCTCAAGGCTAGCACTCTACCACTTGAGTGAGCCACAGCACTACTTCCAGCTTTTATGTGTCTGTGGTACTGAGGAATCAAACCCAGGGCTTTGTGCATGCTAGGAAAGCACTGTACCACTAAGCCACATTCCCAGCCCCATCCTATTCCATTTTTTAACTTTAATTAAACCACAGACTTGAATAGTAAGAATTACATGTGAAGTATCACACTGGGTCATTTGTTAAAACCATATTCTGGCCTCACAATAGCTCTGAATAGTTATCATTTCTTACTTTAAAGAGAAAGAAATAGGGTTGCATAATAGCTAGGTAGTGTATTTCATACTTTTGAAGATTTTCTTTGCCCATTTTTCAGTTAGCAAATCAAATGTTTTGTTTCCTTTATCTGATAAAATGTTAAACTTTTTAATGCTAGTCCTGGGGCTCGAACTCAGGGCCTAGGCAATGTCCTTGGGCTTTCTCAAGGCTAGAGCTTACCACTTGAGCCACAGCACCATGTTCGGCTTTTTCTGTGTATGTGGTAACCAGAGCTTTGTGCTTGCTAGGTGAGCACTCTACCACTAGACCACACTCTTGGCCCAAAATGTTAAGGTTTTGTATATAACCTCCATCTTATTTGTGCTTATCTTGAAAAGAATCCACCTCAAGTATGTTTCCCTCCCCCCCAACCCAGGAAGGACTTTCTTACTACCCTTACATTAGTTCACTGGAGGGGGATTTTGTTGTTACGTTTTCACACAATTTACAATATGTTCCAAACAGTCCCACTGCCCCCCCCATCACTGTTCATTTCCCCTTTCACTTTTCCCCACTTCCCAAGACAATTTCCACAGATTTTTATGATCACTTTTCATAGCTGCTAACCATCTATTTTGACTGTATGCATCCCCTTTTGAAATGCAGTTTATAATTGTTCACCCTCTATTATTCCTTTTTCCTTTCTTGTCCCTTCCTAATTTAGATTTGTGTTCTGTGTTTATCCATAGAAAAGAGCATTAAATTTTTTTTATGTCAAGGCCTTGGGCTTGTTAGGCAAATGTTCTAACACACAAGCTGGGTCTTCAGTCCTTTGTTATTATTCATTTTTGCCAGACCTGGGCCTTGAACTCAGGGCCTGGACACTGTCCTTGGGATTTCTCAAGGCTTGAGCTCTACCACTTGAGCCACAGCACCATTTCTGCCTTTTTTTCTATGTATGTGGTACTGAGGAATCAAACCGGGGTCTTCGTGTATGCTAGGCAAGCACTCTACCACTAGGCTAAACTCCCGGCCCCCTTTATTATTTTTTATACTAGAGGAGAACACATCTTTCTGAGTGTGACAAGAAGTCAATTGAAGGTGTCCCTTGGAGTAATAATGCACCTTCAGCTACTCTCTGTCTTTTTTTCTTTTGTCTGAGGCCAGGATTCAAATTTGGTATCTGATGCTTTCACTCATTGGCTGGCACTCTACCACCCAAGCCATGCCTCCAACCCCCAAAATGTTGGTTATTTTTTTTCCTTGCAGCTCTTTGCAGCTATCTATTCACTTTACTGAGAGCATGGCTTGTCTCTACCTACTTCTCCGGTGTGATCTTGCTGTACTCCATGGAGGAGATGACCTTCTCTGTCCATTGAGGCCAAGCACACTTTAGGCACCAATGAGAAATGAGGAAATTAAAATGTCAACATGTGTTATTCTTTTGACTCTTCAATTGGGCTTCTCAGCCCTGATATCCCCCAGTGGCATTCAAAAATATTTAAATAGAAGCAACATCCATCTGGCTTCAGGGAGGAGACAATAATACGGCTGTTTCCCAGTCTTCTCTGATTTCCTCCAAGGAGAGAGGGCTGCCTCACTCCTGATGACACACCTCTTAGGGGCTTGGTTGTCGGTTTGGTGTAGGCAGTGAAACCTGGGATCAAGATCAGAGGCTGCAGCGGAGAAGTTCCAGTTTTGGAGGGTCCAAACGCTAGTGGGTTCAGCACCACGGACAGAAACAACTGTGTGTGTGGGGGGGTAATCTAGGATTTCAGCACCATGGCCAGAGCCTCCCAACCGTGCTTGCAAATCCTCCTCCCTTCATATTCCAGAGGGGGACCTAACCCATAAATAAAGGCTTGGTAAATTTCTATGGCCCTGCGGAGTTTCTTCACGGAACTGTCTGTTCTCACTAAGGGTAGCCTCCTGATAGAGTGGGTTCACTTTGGAGCAAATCTGAGATGCCGCTGTATATATCTGCATACACTGGAGTTTTATTGTAATTGCATTGATCACTGGAAGAAAAAGGATCATTCCTATTACTCCGTTTCATCCTTTTGCTTCACCTCTAACTCCTAAGGTTTCATTCTTACAGTGTTCCTCATGTATTCGACTGCAACCAGATTCCCAAGGGCTAGAGGTTAGGGGGCTGTGGGCATCCTCCATAGCTTTCTCTAGTTTCTTTCCCCCATGGGTTTGGCTTCTGAGAGATTCTTGGTAAGACTCACAGGTAGTCCTGCCTTTTGTTTTCCACCTAGGGACAGAAGCCTTGGGACCCCTGGTAAGAAGCCATGGCTGGTTCTTTAGAGACAGCTGAGGTGATAGGACCTGGCTTTGAAGAGAGAGGAGTGAGGGGTGGTGTGGTGAGGACTCATTTTGAAATGAAAGGAGTCCTGAGTCTCTAAGCAGCTTCTAAAAATACCATCTCCCAGCGCTGGGAGGTGGGGGGGAGAGGAAACCAAGCGTGAGGAGAATGAAGATGGGAAGGAGGTGGGGGGATTCGAGAGCCCTTCTTCAGGTAGCCCTCATTTCAGAGGCCCCACCTGCATCCTGGAACACCACACCCCCTGCTTCCTCACTGGAGCTTGTCTCCAGTGGAGTCCAGACCCATCCCTTCCCAATGACCTTCCTTTCTAGGAGCAGAGCAGACTACCCCACCCCCTGCCACACACACACATACACACACACACACACACACACACACGCACGCGCACACACACACACACGCACAGTCTACTCCTATGGCTACCCTTCAGCAAGTCGGTCTGTGAGTGTGTACACATACTGACACACGTGTGTGTGCACACACCCAGTGACATAGGACATGCGAGTGGCTTGTCCACCGTCAGTGATTTACGAGGCCCCAGTTCTTCCCCGCGGCGCACGGAAAGGCACGGAAGGTGACGGAGACGGACGGGGTGATCCCGCGCATGGTGCCCAGCGCATGTTGGTTGGCTAGCGGGGTGAAGACTGCATCCTGTACGAAATGCACATGCACATAGACCACACAGACCACGCATTTGCAGGACTCCGGCTCGCGATCCGAGCGTCCAAAGGGAGCAGGGGTGGGGCAAGAAACGAGCGCGGGAAGCCGAGGGCTGGGTGGGGTTTCCTCCCCCCGCTCCGGTCCGGCCCGCCTCCCCCGGCGGGAAGGCCCCGGCCCTCCTTCCCACCCACGGCGGGTCCCTCGGCCTGCGCACGAATGACCTTCACTAGGCAGAGGTCGCCCTCCACGCTTTCTGGCGGCGGTCGAGCTCCGCGGAACTCTGTCCGGGGTTCCCCAGCTTCGCGCGAGTCTCCCGAGCGTGGGGTGCTCACCGGGGAACCCCAGCCCCAGCAGACGGGAGGCCGAGGAGCGCCGGCGTCTTGACAGCAAGAGCAAAGACCCGCGGACCCCGTCGTTCATCCAAAATGGAGCACCGCCCCCCCCCCCGCCCCAGCCCGGCGTCTGTCCGCGGCGGCTTCCCAGCCCGGGAGGGAGGCTGCGAGGGTGGGGACCTCTCTTCTCTCCAGCAGCTCTGGGGTCGGGGTCGGCCCCTCCCGCGCGCGTGTGTGTGTGTGTGTGTGAGAGAGAGGGGGGGGGTGGGTGGGGATCAAAGGAAAGAAACACCAGGCGCCGCAGAGGCAGGAAGGGAGCAGGGGCCGGGAGAGGCGGAAGCGCCCCTCGGAGCTCGGGGTCAGGACATCAAGCTTGGACCCCCACCGCACCCCCTGAACGTCCGGGGAGCCTGGCTGCGGGCTGCCCGCGCCTCGCCGGCCGGGCCGCCCCCTGCGCGCCACGCCCACAGCGTCTCCTTCTGGAGGAGCGCGGGGGGCCGAGGTGGGGCCGAGGTCGGGCCGGGCCCGGCCCCGGCGCCCGCGCGGCCTGCTCCCCGGAAGCCCCTCGAGCGCCGGGGGTCCGCGGGACCCTTCCTTCCCTCCCTCCACTTAGGCGTTCCGCCCCTAGCCCGCCAAACCCCGCCCTCCTCTCCTCTGCGGGCCGGGATTGGTGGGCCTTCCGCGGCGCTGCCTAACGATTGGTCCCCGTGGGTGATGGTGCCGGCGAGGCCCCGCCCCCAGCCGGTGTCAGGGTCTGGGGGCGCTGCTCACTGTGCTGGGCTGGCGCGGCTGCAGCCGCCGCCGCACTGACAGCTCGGTCGGCGGACCATGGAGCCTGGCGCCGGTCCACACCCGCTGCGCCCGTTCGCCGGCCTGATGCCCCTCTGCCTGGCGGTGCTTTTGGGACCCGGGCGACCTGGGACCGCCGAGGAAGGTAAGGAGACTGGTGGCTGAGCCTGCAGCCTGGGATGCCGAAAGACAGAGGCATTGCGGGGAGTTGGGGGGAGGCAGCTGATGGAGAGACTGGTCTGTGTTGCGCTTGGAAGCCAGCGGGGCGGGGAGGCACCGAACTGGACAGGGAGAGGGCGGGAGAGGGGGACAGACGGTAATGGGGGGGAGAGGGGCGCTGGAGAGCTTGGGGGGCTGGAGACCTCGGAGGCTGGGGAAGGAGACCAGGAACGGCGGGCTCCAGAGGCGGAGGTTCCGGGGCCGGCGAGGGCCTGGGGGGGGAGGCGGGGGGCGGGGAGGTGCGGAGGTGAGACCGGAGACGGGATGGACTCCGGCAGTGCGGAGCTGGGGGAGCCGCTGGGGGGCCGGCCAGAAGCAGCGGGACCGGGTCCAGACGCGGCCGGGTCCAGACGCGGCCGGGGCCAGGCGCGGCGGAGAAGTGAACTGTCCGCAGTGCTGAATGCTGAGCGGGCCCCGCGCGCCGCCCGTGCTGCAGGAGGCTTTGGAGGGCTTGGGCGACACCCGAGCCTGCGTCTCGCCTCTGATTCTGCCTCGGATGTCTGTGTGGGAGGGGAATCCTCAATTGAATCCAGGTAGAGAAGCCCGAGGCGAGGACCACAGGGTTGGTCCCGAAATGGGATGGCAGATGTCTTCCAGCGCGCTGACAGTGATGAGAAATCAACACACTGCCAGTGGTCCTGCCCACTGAAGCCAGCTTCCCTTAGAGGCCATCACCTTGGCGCCCAGCGCCTTTCCTAAGATGAGTAATCTGCCAAGATTTTATTTTTTTGGGGGGGTCGGTACCTGACTTCCTGTCTCCTGGCTGCTGGTGCTGCAGTCCAAGCTCGTGCTTTCCTGTGACCAGTGATGCTGATCTGCCACCTCCTGGGGAGATAGATACTCCGAGCTTCTCTAGTGTGTGCACACGGGGGAGTGTCATGGATTATATATAAATGGACCCCTCCATGTAAAGGTGCAGACCCTGGGCAAGGAACTGGCTGGGGAGATGAGACATTTTTTTTTTAATCTCCTGTTGCTAGTAGGGTTTTTCCACTTGGTTTTCTCCAGAGGATCTGGGGTCAGAGTCAAGATTAAGCCTCCATCTCTGGCAACTGAACCTCAGAAGGGGTCCCTAAATCTGAGTAGATTTTCCCAAATGTAGAAATTGCTTGATACCCCAATTTTCTCCCTGGAACTGTTACTCATCTATAGCTTGGGGAACCTGGGAAGGCTAAGGAAGGATCACAGACACTTCATACCCAGGTTGAGAGCTGGCTTTCAGAGCTGCCATGGAGTCTGGAAGTTGAATAATCACATTCCATAAGCAAATAAAATATGTTCCCGTCTCTAGAAGTTGTTCATGCTACCTGAAGTGGCAAAAACAGACTTTGAAAATGAGATCAAGGAAATTTTTTTTTGCATGCCGATCCTAGGGCTTGAATCAGAGCTTGGGCGTAATCCCTTACATTTTCACTCAAAGCTGGCACATTACCACTCGATCTACAGCACCACTTCTGGCTTTTGGGGGGTGGTTAATTGATGAGTCTCACGGACTTTCCTGTCTGCACTGGCTTTGAACTGTGGTCCTTAAATCTCAGTCTCCCAAATAGCTGGGATTACAGGAGTGAGCCATGGCTGCCTGATATTTCCATCTACACTTTTTTGATAATCTCTGTTCTTCCCTCTTCTCAGTTGTCCTTCTAGATTCCAAAGCTTCCCAGGCTGAGCTGGGCTGGACCACACTGCCAAGTAATGGGGTAGGTATTAAACTGTCTCTATCACGAGGATCCTCCAGAATTCCAAGACTTCCTCTGAGCTCACAGCACTTCACACCCCCATGGCCACATCAGGCCAAAATGCACCTCAGAGAGTGTGGTCTCCAGCAGCCCCGCTGTCCAGACTACTAGAAAATGTTGTCTTCAGTTAGACGATCAAATGAATAGTCATTGGTGTGTACAAAGAATGAATAAATGAAACAGGAAAACAGAAATGTGACAGCTAGATGGAGCTAATGCTGGACAGCGCAGACTGTAGAAGTACAGGCTGTGTTGTCCTTTGATAGAGGAAGCAAGATAGTGGTCCTAAAAGAGGACTGGGAACTTGAGATGGGGATGGGGTACAGCAGTGTGGTTTGTAAAAGGGGCACTAAGTAGGGGGAGAGTGAATTGATTCAAACTCCACCAGTAACTCAGCACATACACCGAGTCACTTCCCCTCTGGAACCTCAGGTTTCTCCCCTATAAAAATAAGAATAGCTGCTTGTGAATGGCCCCGGTGGCTCACGTCTATAATCCTAGCTACTACAGAGGTTGAGATCCAAGGATCACAGTTCAAAGCCAGCCTAGGAAGGAAAAGGCCATGTGATTCTTATCTCGTCAATCACCAAAAAAACCAGAAGTAAAGCTGAGTGCCAGTGGCTCCCACCTGTAATCAGGAGGCTGAAATCAAAGGATCACAGTTTGAAGCCAGCTTGGGGTGGAAAGTCTGTGAAACTCTCATCTTCAGCTAACTACTACGAAAAACCTAAAAATGGTACTGTGGCTCAAGTGGTAGAGCACTAGCTTTGAACGCAAACAGGCTCAGGGACAGCACCTGGCCCCTGAGTTCAAGTCCCAGGAGTGGCCAAAAAACAACAACAACAAAAAAATCAAAAACAAGCAACAACAAAAAGGAAGCCAGAAGTAGAGCTCAAGTGGTAGAGCCCCTGGCCTTGAGCAGAAAAGCTAAGGGACAATGGCCTGACCCCAAGTTGAAAGTCCACTATATTGCCAACACACACGCACACACACACGCACACACACACACACACACACACACACACGCACACACACACACACACACACACACACACACACACACACTAGCTGCTTATTCTGCAGCACATGTACTAAATCTGGCTCAATACAGAGAACACCTGTACGATTCGTCCTCAAGATTGACACACAAATTCCTGAAGCGTTCCATTTCTTTTTTATTTTCCTACCCCAAGCATTTTATGTTCAAAAAAGAAAGGAGAGCCGTGTGTAGTGGCACATTCCTGTCACTCCTGTACTCAGGCTGGTGAATGAGCATAGACTGTCTGAGACCAGCCTAAACTAGTTAGAGATTCTTTCTCAATAAATAAATAAAAATCAAAAACAAGACTCATTGGTTTCCAAAGTTCCTCCTAGCTCTGCACTTCATCATTTCCAGTGTGTGTGTGTGTGTGTGTGTGTGTGTGAAGGACCAGGTAGGAGCAGATGGCGTTCGTGGGCACTGAGCTGTCCCCCCCTTCTGTCCCCACGCTTCTGTCGCAGTGGGAGGAGATCAGCGGCGTGGACGAACACGACCGTCCCATCCGCACATACCAAGTGTGCAACGTGCTGGAGCCCAATCAGGACAACTGGCTGCAGACGGGCTGGATCAGCCGCGGCCGCGGGCAGCGCATCTTCGTGGAGATGCAGTTCACGCTGCGTGACTGCAGTAGCATCCCCGGAGCGGCGGGCACCTGCAAGGAGACCTTCAACGTCTACTACCTGGAAACCGAGGCCGACCTGGGCCGCGGGCGCCCCCGCCTCGGGGGCAGTCGGCCCCGGAAGATCGACACGATCGCCGCGGACGAGAGCTTCACGCAGGGCGACCTGGGTGAGCGCAAGATGAAGCTCAACACCGAGGTGCGTGAGATCGGCCCGCTCGGCCGGCCCGGCTTCCACCTGGCCTTCCAGGACGTGGGCGCGTGCGTGGCTCTGGTCTCCGTGCGCGTCTACTACAAGCAGTGCCGCGCCACGGTGCGGGGCCTGGCGGCCTTCCCGGCCACGGCGGCCGAGAGCGCCTTCTCCACGCTGGTGGAAGTGTCCGGCACGTGCGTGGCGCACTCGGAAGGGGAGTCCGGCAGCCCCCCGCGCATGCACTGCGGCGCCGACGGCGAGTGGCTGGTGCCCCTGGGCCGCTGCAGCTGCAGCGCAGGATTCCAGGAACGTGGAGACGTTTGCGAAGGTATCCAGCAGCCGGGGGCGGCGCGGAGGGGGGGGAGTGGAGAGCCCACGCGGCTCTTGGGGGAGAGTCAAGGGGTGGGACGGTGGATCGTGCAACTTCTTAAGCGGGCCTAGTCAGGGCCAGGCGCCAAGCTACTCAGACCATGGGCGGAGGCTACAGGGACCCACGTGGAAGGTGTAGCACCGTAGACAGGAATCAGCTCAGGGATTGGCCACTGCCCACTCCCACTTGAGCCACAGCCCTGCGTCCCGCTTTTTTTGGTGGTTAATTGGAGAGAGAGGGTCTCATGGACTTTCTTGCCTGGCTTGGCTTTGAACCTAGATCCTCAGATCTCAGACTTCCCAGTAGTTAAGATTACAGGTGTGAGTCACCCGTGCCTGGCTTAAGCTTTCTCACTTATTTGTGCAGCAGTAAAGCAAGGCTTCCCTGTTCCTACTTCGTAAATGGCCTCAAAGAGATTAATATTTCCAAGTTAGGCAACTGGGAGCCAGGCTGCTGTCTCTGTATCTAAGAAAGAAAGCCATTCAGCTGGAGCTTTGAAAGGGAGGCAGCCTCCAATCTCCCTATCATAGACTGCATACAAGCCTGCAGCAGGCAGGGGGCACTCCAGAGGTCAAGAGAGAGCAAGAGGCAGATGGCAGTAGATTTGAACACTGAGATCCCACTCACCTGTCTGAATTAGTCACCAGGTATCTTGGAGGAGACATCACATGATGGGGTGTTTGCTGGGGTCTTTGGGAGGGCATTCAGCAATGGAGGGTAAGAATGGGCTTAGGAACATGAATATATAATGTAAAAAAAAAGTTCAAGGATCCATTTTCTGAACCAAGCCCTTTCTGGGTGCCGGATCACCAGAAATGACCCAGACACAAAGTTCATGTCTAGATGGAGAATAGTAAAGGTTGGTTGATTCATTCCTTCCTTCCTTCCTTCCTTCCTCCCTCTCTCTCTCTCTCTCTCTCCCTCTCTCTCTCTCTCTCTCTGTCTCTCTTTCCTCTTCCTCTCCTCCTCCTCCTCCTCCTTCTTCTTCTTTGTTGTGGGGCTTGAACTTGGCCTGTGCACTGTCCCTGAGCTCTTTTGCTCGAGGCCAACACTTTACCACTTTGAGCCACAGCTCCACTTCTGGCTTTCTCTATGATTAATTGCTTAGGCTGGCTTTGATCCTCAGACCTCAGCCTCCTGAGTAGCTAGGATTACAGGTGTGAACCACGAGCACCTGACTCAGAGACTTTTTTTTGAAGTCATAAGAAGGTGATGCACGTAGAGGTGCATGCTCAATTGTGGAAAGACAGGGGAGGAAAAAGGTGGCTACACTGACCGCCATCCCTTTGTTCAATCCCTCATTTAATATGAACTAAGGACACACTAGCTGCATTTATTCATGTCTTATTATGTGGGTGTAGATCTAGTCTCTGGGGGAAGTCGTCTAGTGTACAGAACTTTCCGGTCTCTGAACAACCCAGCCATGGTTAGGATCTAGGTCTGTGCTCTCCAGCACTCCTCACAAGCTCTACAGTATGCAGGGATCCGCCTATGTATACCTCCGCCACTGGACTCGTGCTTCTTGAGCCCAGGCCTTGGGTCTTACTAGTTTCAGTAGCCTCAGTGTAAACGGTGGAGTACAGGATATGGTAGGTGTTCAGAGGAGATGCAGCCGACAGGCAAGAGGTTAGCACAGGGATACTGAAGAAGGGAGAAAACTGTTCTAAGGGTGGAGAGAGTTTTCTGGAGAATGTGAGAAGGCATCTCCTCCTGGTAGCAGAGAGCATTCTGAGCTTGGGACTGGCTTCATGGCAGCAGGAAAGAAGGGGCCACAGCTTGTGTGGCGTGATAAAGCTGGAGAGGGGCCTGGATGATGAGGTGGAGTTTAAGCTGTGTGTGTGTGTGTGTGTGTGTGTGTGTGTGTGTGTGTGTGTGTGTGTGTGCTGGGACCTGAACAGGCCAGAGTGCTGCCCCTTCACATTTTGTGTGCAAAGCAGGTGCTCTGCCACTTGAGCCGTGTCTCCATTGGGCTTCAATCCATGATCCTTAGATCTCAGCCTTCTAAGTAGCTAGGATAACAGGTGTGAGCCACTGGGATCCAGCTTAAGGTTAATGGTGTTGGTCAATAAAGAGCAATCCAACATATTCTGAGTTATATCCTCAAAAGATCACCCAAGTGGCAGTAGGATGGAAAGGATGGGAGAAGAACCCACTGGATACCAGAAGACGGGGAAGATGATCCAGTAGTTCAGGAGAGAGAGCACAAGCTCTGAATGAGGTACAGAGTTCATGGAGTGTGATTGTGTTTAGGAGACAGTGACCATGTGACACAGGAAGCAAAGGAGCCCCGCCCCCCTCCTCCATCTTATATTCTGCTGTGGGCTGAGTGCTAGAGGACTCACCTGCTGAGTGAGGAGCACAGGGGACAGTTGGAGAGGGGCACTCAGGAGGTAGTTAGCTGGAGTCCAGCAGCACAGGTATTACTTGAAGCTTTGTATGTGTAACAAACCAGGAAAAAAAACTATGGGGTAAGAGGACTAAATGTAAAGACACTTAAAAAAAAACAATATTTAAGGAGTAGAAAAAAATCAGACTGATGGGGGCCTGGAGACTGTAGCCCAGCAGTAGAACACTTGGTTGACATGCTAAGATCTGGTTCAATCCCCAGCACTGCCAAACAAGTCAAAAGCAGAGAAGAGAGTGGTGAGGAGCTGGATGACAGGAGGACACCCTGGCAGCCCTAGCGGGTGGAGACTTCTGAGAAGGAGCAGCCTACAGTGTTGGCCAGATTTGATGATGTCCACTTGGTGGCTCTGGCAAGAACAGTTGCAGCTGCCCTTGTCTGAGTTGCACTGGGCTGAGGAATGCAGGCTACTGAGGGGGTGGAGTCAGAGAATCTCATAGCCTGCATGGGGATGGGGAAGGGACAAGATGGCATCTTCAGGAGAACACTGAGTAAGGAGGCTTTCTGTTGGGACGCAGACAGGACTCTTACAGTATAAACGAGAGACTTGCTTGTACACTGGAGGGAGAGCCGACGGCATGTGCCGTATGCGTGGAGCAGCAATCCGTTCTAGGAGGAAGGATTCTTCTCTTCACTGATGTGGGGTAGAATTGCTGATGCATGCTGCTAATAATGAAGCAAACCAACTTTCAGTGCATTTTATGATTATTTAAGAATACTCTAGAGTCAGTACCCTGCTGAATGCACAGAAACGGAGCACATTTCCTGCTCCCTGGTTCCACTGCTGAGAAGAGGCAGCAGAGGCGGTGTTACTGAAATGGTAGTGTCCGCCTAGCAAGTGTGAGGCCTTGGGTTCAACCACCAGTTCTGAGGGGGGAAAAAAGGAAAGAAAAAGAAGGAAGGAGGCAGCAGAGGAGGAACTGTGCGAGAACTGGTTTGTGAGGAATGATGGATAGAGTACAGACGTGGAGGGGGAGGGAATGGGGGGCCAGAGTGGAGACGTGGTGATATGGCCTACGACCAGAGGAGGCTAGTCCCTTCTTGTAGGACTTGAATGCAGGAGGAGGGAGATGGGCTCTGTTTGTGGGACTTGATAGCCAAATGAGGAAGGCATTGCCAGCTGAGAGTAGCTATGCCCAGGACAGCCAGAGCTTCGTCCGCTGCTCATGTCTAAACAGTACCTGGCTCACAGGATATGATAAAATTATAAAAGTTGGGCTAGGAGTTTGGCCTAGTGGTAGAGTGCTTGCCTAGCTTGCACAAAGACTACACACACACACACACACACACACACACACACACACACACACACAACTTGGGTAGATGTACAAGTTATCAGATGCTTCCTGAGGGAGGTGCTACTTGAACTGGAGTTTGGAGAGGTCTAGAACTAGATCACCAGAGGAAACGACATGTAAGACAAGACCCAGAGGTGGGAAAAGAAGAGCTCAGGCTAGTATGAGCGAAGTGGCTCTCGTGTGGAGCTTTTGAAAACTTTTGGAAAGGAAAGGGAACTGGTACATTTGTTATTAGCAAGCCTTCCAAATGTTTGCAATGGATACATACTCCTCTACAGATATACGACTGCGGAGAAGGGAGGGGACAGAGCAGTCTCCTACTTTTCCTGCCTTTAGTAACCTCGACTCATTCCCCCTGTCCTAACCACTGGAGAAATGAGTGAAGAATTGGGTTTCCTTTTAGAAGAAATATCAGGACACATTGACTGTATCTTCAAACTCATGGGTCATCCCTGAAGCCCAAGGACATAGGCAGATCTACTTTCTGAGACTCTGCAGGGCATACAGATATCTGATGATGGGGTAGTCTGGCCAGGATTGCATACAGCAAGGAGAGTGAAGGGCAATAAGCCTCTTCTTAAGAAGCACTTTCTAACTGACTACACATTAAGAGCTATCTGAGCAAAGACCAGTGGCTCCTGCTGGGAAAGCTGCCAAAGGACCAAGCCAGTGGGAGTTAAAGCAGATGACCTCTGAAATCCTGCCTCTGACCTTGAGGAAGAGAGGGAGATGCTGGCTGCAGGGATTCCTGAGTTTGCCCATCAACAATCACCTCTTCTGGAGAGAGCTCAGAGAAGTGATGCCCACAGCTGCCTCTGATGGAACCACAGAGATAGCAGCCGAAATAGCAGACATTCCTCCGCTTTTCCCCTCCTGCCTGAGTCCTGTGGGCAGGCAACGCTTAGCATTCCCATTTAATCGGATAGTGTCCTGAGGCTCGAGAGGCGCTAGTGACCTGGGTAATGGTAACCTGGACCTTCTGAGTCCCAGCAGCTCACCGTGATGATTAGACCTTGTGCTTTGTATGGAAGAGAGACTCCCACAGCCTAAGGTGCTGAGACCCTCCCCAGAATTGTGTTGGTTAGGACTCTAGACCCTTCTACGTCTAAGCCTTCCATACAGTGGAATAACTCAGCATCACCCACCCCAGTACTTTCCAGGGAGCTGTTTGCTTACCAGCGACTGTATTGACTTCTTGGAGCTGGAGAAGGAAGCATTAGGGAACCAGTTCATGAACCCCTGGGCTAGAAAAGAGGATCCAGGAGCCACTACTCCCCTCCCTGGCCCAGCTGGTGAAAAAAAAATAGAAGATAGTGTTTATTAGTTTTCTTTTCAGGCCTGTGAGGAGGAATCCTAATCACAGCCCTCGCTGTGCACAAGTCGTCTATGTTGGTCTAATGGGTTTACATGTTTTATCTCAGTTAATCCTCCAGCAACTTTAAAGTTAGGTATTTTACACAAAGCTCAGACAGGTCAAGTGATAATGCTCAAGGCCACACAGCTACAAACCCAAGTGTTCAGATATATTAGTTCATGGTCCAGGTAACTTGGAGGGTCTTTCTTCTCTCTCCACTTTTATCATCTTCCCAGCTCCACTTCCAAATTGGCATCTAGGGTGGGAGGATAAGACTTGACAACAGTGTGTGTGTGTGTGTGTGTGTGTGTGTGTGTGTGTGTGTACGCGCGCACACGTGCGTGCACGTGCGTGAAAAGTGGAATGGGTCAGACCCTGAGTAACAGGCCTCACCCTGGGACACACTACTGTTATCTTTTAGAAGCAGGACTGCTTAGTTTGGCTCATTTTCTTGGTGTGATGTCTGGAAGTGAAGTGGCCTGGGTGGAATCCCATTAAGCATGGGTAGCTGGGCAACTTAATGCCTCAGCTCTTAGTGCCCTCTTTTTTTGGGGGGGAGGGGTCAGTCCTGGGGCTTGAACTCAGGGTCTGGGTCTGTTCCTGAGCTTTTGTACTCAAGGCTAGTGCTCTACCACATCTACCACTTGAACTACAGCTCCAGTCAGATTCCTTTTTTTTTTTTTCTGGTTGGTGATGGGATTTGAACTCTCGGCCTGGGCGCCGTCCCTGAGCTCTTCAGTTGAGCCACAGCGCCACTTCCCATTTTTATTTTTTTTTAAAGGTGGATACAGTCGTATCTCATAGGCTGGCACTAGGATCAGTGGATTAATGGAAGTGAAATAGGACGAAGTCCCCGTTACCCCGCACACTAAACGTGTGTGTGGGGCGGGAAGGGGTGAGGGGCTGTGGAGGAAGCCCCTCCTCACTGGCCCCCTCCTTGCAGCCTGCCCCCCAGGGTTTTACAAGGTGTCCCCACGGAGGCCTCTCTGCTCGCCCTGCCCAGAGCACAGCCGCGCCCTGGAAAACGCCTCCACCTTCTGCGTGTGCCAGGACAGCTACGCGCGCTCGCCCACCGACCCGCCCTCGGCCTCCTGCACCCGTGAGTGCCCCCGCTGCGCGGCGGAGGGGGGGACCCGGGGACCCAGAGTGGCGAGCTTGGGGTGGGGCTGGGGACCAAGCCTGGGGTTGGAAGATCGGGGACCAGACCGAGAGTTTGGAGGCTGGGACTCCCGGAGGGTCACCCTTCCCTCACCCCCCACCCCTAGGTCTGGAGGGGCCACTGGTCTGTTTTCAGTCCCCCACCCGCACCCCCGTGCCCGGACTCCTACACCGCCCCACCCCAGTCCCGACCCCCCGTCCCGCCCCCTTCTGGGCCCCGACGCTGGGGTGGGGGAGCGAACCCCGGCCGCCCCGTCCGTTCTGCCCCGTCGGCGCCTCCCTCCTCCCGCTGAGCGCCGTCCCGCCCCCGTGCCGCCAGGGCCCCCGTCGGCGCCGCGGGACCTGCAGTACAGCCTGAGCCGCTCGCCGCTGGCGCTGAGGCTGCGCTGGCTGCCGCCGGCCGACTCGGGCGGCCGCTCCGACGTCACCTACTCGCTGCTGTGCCTGCGCTGCGGCCGCGACGGCCCGGCCGGCGCCTGCGAGCCGTGCGGGCCGCGCGTGGCCTTCGTGCCGCGCCAGGCCGGCCTGCGGGAGCGCGCCGCCACGCTGCTGCACCTGCGGCCCGGAGCGCGCTACACCGTGCGCGTCACCGCGCTCAACGGCGTCTCGGGCCCCGCCGCCGCCGCGGGAGCCACCTACGCGCAGGTCACCGTCTCCACCGGGCCCGGGGGTAAGGCCGCGCCGCGCCCCCCGCGGTTCCCCAAGGCGCCCACCGTCCCGGTGCAGGCGCGCTGGCGCGCGGCTCGCCTCCCTCCAGGAGCCCCCGGCGCCCCTCTCCCCCAGACCCCCACCAGAGAAACTGAGGATGCAGGGGCCCAGAGACGATGGGCGGCTCTAGGGGCGGGGCTGCGGCCACCAGACAGCAGGGCAGACTGTGTCCCCGCCACCCCCACTCTGCAGTGGGCCGCGCCTCTCATTGCCTGGGGAAATCTTTTTGCCTTTTCAACTATTTTGGCAGAAAAGCTCATAGTCCCTTTTCCTCTGTCGCAGAAAGAGGGGGTGTCTATGGTGTCCAGCCCTCCTCCGCTTGGCTCTTTCCTGCTCCCCGGGGCGGGGCCGGGGAACGGGCCAGGTGGACTGGCAAGGCGCAGGACAGTCCGGGATTGAGGGGAATGAGTGAGGACATGTCACCTCCCTGTCCTTCTTGACATTTACTTTTGATTTGTCTCCCTGCTAAGGGAGGGTCTCTGGAGTAACCCCCCAAGTGCCCTTTGCAGAAAGAGTGGTGGTGGAAGGCTTCTGAGGCTCCCCGTGTCTGGCAGACATGATTGCTTCAGGACCTCGTGGCCTGTCTTCTGCGACCCTGCTTCTTTGCACTGTTGCATTGGCAGAAGAGAAGTCTGAGGCTAGGGCTATTTTGTTCTTTTGGCAGTAACTGGAGTATATATATGTACACACACGGCCTACCTGAATAATTCATTAACCTCCTGATGAGAATTAAAATTTAGCCAATATGGATTTCCTTTCATTTGAGTTTGTTTGAAACTCTCTCTCCCTCTCTCTCTCTCTCTCTCTCTCTCTCTCTCTCTCTCTCTCTCTCTCTCTCTCTCTCACACACACACACACACACACACACACACACCTATTTAAATTCCTAGAAGAGTTGTCTTCCATTATTGCTTGGACTAGAACTTCTGATAGTGTATCTTCTAAAACTATCTTCTAAGCTTTAGCTTGTACATCCATTTTTTGATTTTCCAATCTTGTCCATCCCTTTATCATTTTTAGCTCTTAATCCCTTCCCTTCTCATTGCCTTTGGAGAGTGATTTCCCAACCTGCCTGGCTTCCTACCACAGTATTTCTGTTCTTTATTCTCTCTCTTGTGATTTAACATTTGCTATTGCATTTGCTTTTTAAAAATTCAAGGGCTAAGGATGTAGCTCAGAGACACAACTGCTTGGTTATTATGCATGAGATCCTGGGTTTGATCCTCAGTACAGATAAATAAATAAACAGCAACTAAAAACTCAGGGTAGGGCTGAGAGTTTGGCCTACTGGTAGAGTGCTTGCCTAGCATGCATGAAGGCCCGGGTTCCATTCCTTAGTGCCACATACATAGAAAAAAAGCTGGAAGTGGTGCTGTGGCTCAAATGGTAGAGCTCTAGCCTTGAGAAAAGTCCAAGGACAGTGCTCAGGCCTTGAGTTCAAGCCCCACAACTGGCAAAAAAAAAAAAAAACCCCTCAGGGTAGAAAGAAAGAAAAAGCACTCAGGATAGAGAAAGGAATAAATAAACAATTCAGCTGGACACCAGAGGCCATTTATAATTCTTGTTATCCAGGAGCCTAAGATATAGAGTACTGAAGTTCAAATCTAGACTGGGCAGAAAAGTCCACTGGACTCAAAAACAACAGGGGCCTGGGAATGTGGCTTAGTAGAGTGCTTGCCTAGCATGCATGAAGCCCTGGGTGGGATTCCTCCCGACCATACACACAGAAATAGCTGGAAGTGGCAGTGTGGATCAAGTGGTAGAACGCTAACCTTGAGCACAGGAAGCTCAGGGACAGTGCCCAGGCCCTGAGTTCAAGCCCCAGGACTGGCAACAATAACAGCAGCAACAAAAACAAAAGCAAACCACCACCACCACCAATAACAACAAAAAGCAGGGCTAGGTTGTGGATGAAAAAATGAGTACCAGCTTAGCATAGCAACCCCTGGTGCTAGCAGTTGATCAACAGGTTCCTTATGCTGTCTGGATACATACTTGAAATGTATTTTGAAGTTATTCTTTCTCCATCATTCTTTTTTTCTCCTCTGTTATCTATTATTACCCTAAACATTCTCATTGAATCGGTGAATATGTGTGTGTTTCCAGTCTAATTTCCATATATCAGTGAAAAATACATTAGGTTTTTTGAGCTTGGCTTATCTCACTCAACATGGTCTCCAGCTTTATCTATTTTCATTATTCTTTATGGCAGAATACTATTGTATGGTCTATATGTACTATATCTTTTCTATCCATCCATTTTTATTGGGTGCCTTTCCATTTAGGCTCTTGCGAACAGCATTACAATGAATATGGGTAAGCAAGTACATTAGTTGTATATTGGTTTATAGTCCTTTGGATATATGTCCAATAGTGTGGTATAGTGGGATCATAAGTTAGGCCTATTTTCAGTCTTATGAGGAACTGCCATACTGATTTCCATAGTGGTTGCCATAGTTTACAGTCTCACCAGTAATGGATAAGAGTTTCTTGCCTCACAACCTTACCATTCTGATAGGGGTGAGGCAGAATGTAAGTGTAGTTTTCTCTAGGTGCTGCTGGCTCACGCCTGTAATCCTAGCTAGTCAAGAGGCTGAGATTTGAGGAACGTGGTTCAAAGCCAGCTGGAGCAAGAAAGTCTGTGAGACTTTAATCTCCAATTAGCCACTAGAAAACCAGAAGTGGAGCTGTGACTTGAAGTGGTGGAGCACTACCCATGAGCAAAAAGAGCTTCTCTCAGACCCTGTGTTCAAGCCCCAAGACCAACAGAAAAAGTATAGCGTTGATTTGCATTTTCTTTTTCTTTTTTTTAACATCATATTTCAAGTGTCAGGTTTAACAAACACATATTCAAGAAAGGAATCTCTATATACAATCACTAGCACTTGGGTTTTAGAATATAATTAAAATTAAGCTGAGGGTTTGTATGTTATAGATACTTATTAATCTATGTAATAAACATGTCTATAGAGTATATAGCTCATCATAGATTTTTATGTCTATGTAGTTATGTTTGTATCTCCAAGACCAGGTCCATAACCTTGGATACCCAAATATTGAGTCATCATTGTTGTACTGTTTAGATCTAATATCCACATATTAAGGAGACCATGCACCTTTTGATTTGTATTTTCTTTATGACTAAGGATATTGAATATTTCTTAACCATTCGCCCCCAGGCATGGGGTTTGGCGCTGGGCCTGGGCGCTATTCCTGAGCTCTTCAGCTCAAGGCTACCCCTTGAGCCACAGTGCTACTTCTGATTTTCCAGTGGTGAACTGGAGATAAGAGTCTCATGGATTTTTTAGTGCCCGGGCTGACTTTGAACCTGGATCCTCAGATCTCAGCCTCCTGAGTAGCTAGAATTACGGGTGTGAGCCACCACACCTGGCTTACTTCTGGTTTTTTGATGATTAGTAAGAGGTAAGTCTCATTTTCTTGCCTTGGGTGGCCTTGAACCTCTATCTATCTTCAGATATCAGCCTCCTGCATAGCTAGGATTATAAGCAAATGCTACCATTACCAGGCTTAATTTTTTTAACCAGTCCCGGAGCTTGAACTCAGGACTGGGCACTGTCCCTGAACTTTCTCAAGGCTACCACACTACCATTTGAGCCACAGCACCATCTTTTCTGTGTATGTGGTACTGAGGAGTTAAATCCAGGGCTTTACGGGCACTAGTCAACTATTCTACCACTAAGCCATACTGGGTTCCAATTCAATGTGTCAGTTTATTAGTACAATGTATCTTAATCAGTGTTATCCTGCCCGAGGCAGCCCGGCACTAAGGCAGGACACCTGATTAGAGGGTGAGGATGAGAAAAGAAAAAGAAAGGGCAAGACAAGTAATAGATGGGGTCCGGAGGGCTACAGCCCAAGACTACAGCCTAAGGCCCTAAGCTTAAGACCGCAGCAGTCATTTATTTCCCATTCCAGTCTTCTATATTCTCTATAAAACAAGAACCTGTCAGGTGTTACATTGATAATCAAGTCTCAGCAATAACACATTCGTACATAATGATAATCAAGTCTCGGCAGAAATACCGACGCTATACTTGTCACAATACCGACGCTATAGCTCAAAGTTCATAGGCAAGGCGTCATACAAGGCAGCTCATTTCTCTGTGTGTTTATCTTACTCGGTGATGCAGATTCATAGGCCAGCCTGACCCTGCACTCAGCTCCCAACATTATCCCCTCCATCATTCTCCTCCTTGCATCCATCCTAACTTCCAGCTCCTCTGCTTACCCAATTGATAAATTAGATTATTTTTTCCTTTTGCTGGTTAGGTTTGTTTTTAAGTTCTGGGCTTGAATTCTGGCCTAGGCACTGTCCCTAGGCTTTCTCAGCTTGAGGATTGTGTTCTGTCAGTTGAGCCCACAGCTCCACTTCAGGCTTTTTTGGTGGATAACTGGAGATAACAGTCACAGACTTTCCTGCCAAGGCTGGCTTTGAACCTTGCTCCTCTTTTTAAAGAGGTTTTAAAGCTCTTTATATATTCTAAACTTTATTCTTTATCTGTTGAATTATTGGCAAAGATTTTCTTCTGTGAGTTGCCTCATGATTCTGAGGATTGTTTCTTTTTCTTTTTTCTTTCTTTTTCTTTTTTTTTTTTGCCAGTCCTGGGGACTGAACTCAGGGTCTGAGCACTGTCCTTGGGCTTTTCCTAAAGGCTAATGCTCTACCACTTGAACCATAGCACCAGTTCTGGCTTTTCTATGTATGTGGAACTGAGGAATGGAATCTGGGTCTTCAGGCATGCTAGCCCAGCACGTCACCACTAGGCCAAACTCCCAGCCCTAAGGATTGTTTATTTTGCTATGCAGAAACTCCCCGTTCCACGCCCCATCCCTTGTCATGGGACTTGAACTCTGGGCCTGGGTATTGTCCCTGAGCTCTTCAGCTCAAGGCTATTGCCCTACTCCTTAAGCCACAGTGCCACTTCCCGTGTTCTGGTGATTAATTGGAGATGAGCGTCTCTTGGACTTTTTAGTGCTGGGACTAGCTTTGAACGGTGGTCCTCTTGAGTAGCTAGGATTATAGACATGAGCCACTGTACCCAGCTATGCAGAAAATTTTTAACTTGATATAGGTCCCATTTGCCAGTTCTAGTTATTATTTTCTATGCTACTGGTGTCCTCTCCAGAAGATAATCGCCTGTGTTTATTACTTCCAGAGCTTCCCCTATGTTTTCCTGTAGTAGATTGAAAATTTCAGGTCATACTTTTAGTTCTTTGATCCATTTGGACAGACTGAGAGATAGAGATCAAGTTTCAGTCTCCTGCAGGTAGACAACCTATTTTGCTAGTGCCATTTGTTGAAGAGATTTTTTTTCTCTAATATTTGTTTTTGGTTCCTTTGTTAAAAATTAGATGGCTGTAGCTGTGTGGTTTTATTCCTGGAGTTTCTATAGGGTTCGGTTGGTTTTTGTGTCAGTTTTTGTGACAGTACGAAGATGTTTTTTGTTATGATGGCTTCATAGTATAATTTGAAATTTGGCATTGTGATTATCTCCAGTGGTGTCTTTTTGACTCAGGATTGCTTTTGTTATTTTGGGTCTTTTATGTTTCCATATGAATTTTGGAATAAATTTTTCTATATCTGTGAAGAATGACCCTGGGACGTGGACGGGTATTGCACTGAATCTGTACATGCCAATCCATACTCAAGAGAGGAACCCTTTTTGTCTTTAGGTGTCTTCTTTGATTTCTTTGTTCAGATTTTATCATTTTCATTATAGAGGTCTTTTACTTCCTCCGTTAATATCTAGGTATTTTGTTGCTTTTGGAGGCTATAGTGAATGGATCTGTTTTCCTGATTTCTTTTTTTATTGTTATCTAGTAAAGCTACTGATTTCTAAGTGCTACATTTCTGAAGGTTTTATTGGTTCTGGAAGTTTTGGTGGCGGCTGTAGGGTCTTTTAAGTATAGGATCATATCAGCAGAAAGGGACCATTTCACTTCTTTCTTTCCTATTTGAATCCCTTTTATTTTTTTTTCGTGCCATTTTGCTCTGGTTAGAAATTCTAGTATCATATTGGAGCTAGCTGCTAGCAAGAAATCTGAATGAGAGCAAAATGCTCTAAGTTCAAGACCAGTAGTGACACATATACACATGTGCAAAACACTGTGTTTGCAATGGGTCTCTCTCTCTCTCTCTCTCTCTCTCTCTCTCTCTCTCTCTCTCTCTCTCTCTCTCTCTCTCTCTCTCTCTTTCTCTCTTTCTTTGTTTCCTTTGCCAGTCCTGGGCTTGAGCGCAGGGCCTGAGCACTGTCCTTGGGCTTTCTCTAGGCTAGTACTCTACCACTTGAGCCACAGTATCACTTCGGCTTTTTCTATGTATGTGGTACCAAGGAATTGGACTTGGGTCTTTATGCATGCTAGATGAGTACTCTACCACTAGGTCCAACTCCCAACCCCTGGATTGCTCCTCCCCCTTTTTTTCTTTCTTTTCTTTTCTTTCTTTCTTTCTTTTTTTTTTTTTTTGTACTAGTCCTAGGGCTTGACCTTAGAGTCCGGGCATTTTTGCTCAAGACTAGCCACAGTTCCACTTCTGACTTTTTGATGGATAACTAGAATCTCACAGATGGGGCTGGGAGTTTGGCCTAGTGGTAGAGTGCTTGCCTAGCATGCACAAAGACCTGGGGTTTTATTCCTTGGTACCAGATATATAGAAAAGTCAGACCTGGTGCTGTGGCTCAAGTGGTACAGCACTAACCTTGGGGAAAGCCCAAGGACAGTGCTCAGGCCCTGAGTTCAGTCTCCAGGACTGGGGGGGGGGGGAATCTCACACTTTCCTGCTCAGTCAGACTTCAAACCATGATCCCCAGATCTCAGCCTCCCAACTGGTTAGGATTAGAGATGTGAGCCACCAGCACCCAGATGGGCTATTTTTGTTTTTTGGGTTTTTTTTTTGCCAGTCCTGGGGCTTGAACTCAGGGCCTGGACACAGTCGCTGGACACTTTTTGTTCAAGGCTAGCACTGTGCCACTGGAGCCACAGTGCCACTTCTGGCTTTTATTGTGTATATGGAATGGAATCCAGAGCTTTGTGCATACTAGGTGAGCAGTCTTCCACTATCCCATACTCCTGCCCCTTTTTTTATTGTTTGTTTTGGTTGTGGGGCTTGAACTCACTGTCTAGGCACTGTCCCTGAGCTTCTTTGTGCTCAAGGCTAGCTCTCTACCACATGACCCACAGTCCCACTTCCAGTTTTTGAGTGACTGGAGCTAATAGTCTCATGGAGACTTTTCTTTTTTTTTTTTTTTTTTTTTTGGCCAGTCCTGGGCTTGAGCTCTGGGCCTGAGCACTGTCCTTGGACTTTCTCAAGGCTAGAGCTCTACCACTTGAGCCTCAGCACCACTTCCGGCTTTTTTCTATATGTGGTACCGAGGAATTGAACCGGGATCTTCATGCATGCTAGGCAAGCACTTTAACCACTAGGCCAAACTCCCGGCCCCTCATGGAGACTTTTCTGCCCAGGCTGGCCTTGAACCATGATCCTCAGATCTCAGCCTCCTGAGCAGCTCTGATTATAGACATGAGCCACCAGCACAAGTTCTTCTTATGTAGTCCAGGCTGGCTTCAAATGTGCAGTTCTCTTGCCTTAGCCTTCTGAGAGTTAGAATTATAGGCATGCACCACCATGCTTAGTTAGATTTTCTTTTAAATATTTCATTTTTACTAATATGCTTTTCATTTCCCATGAGGCTTTCTTGCCTTGTTTTCCTCCCATGTCTTTCCCTCCTCTGACTACTCTCTCCTCATGGCCTTCTCCACCTACTTGGCGGAGGCTGTGTGATTTTTCTTTTTGACGATACCAGACAGTCTCCTTGCACATCTCCCGGTCACAATAAATCGCCTGTCAAGATAGACTCCTCCTGGGTCTTCAGAATAATGTCTGTGTTTGCTTATTCTGACATTTATTTTCTGACCAATTTGTTGATGTTTTCCATTTATTTATCTCCTTGAGAAGGAGACAGCTGATAGGTGACACGTGTCAGCAATCAATAAATGATGATGGTAATGGTGATGACAATAATAAGTGTGACTGTGTCAGTTGTGATGCTTTTGCTTACAGATAGCAATAAGTCTCAATCCACTTGGCTGAGATTTCAATGAAATCAAAGTGATTTCTTAACTTGAAAAGACTTGAGTTGGAGCATGGTCAATTCAGTAGATCCACAATGTCCTCTAGGACTTAGGTTCTTGCTGTCTTTCTACTCCCATCCTTTATACCTCAGCTGCCTCCCTATGATGGCAATTGTCTATGGTGATTCTAGACATCACATCCTTACCATCCAGGAGCTTAAAAAGAATGATTTCTTCCTGGTAGGCTTTTTCAAAGCAAAAAGCCTTTCTTAGAATTCCTTTCCCCATAAGCTGAGTTCTCTTGTTGGCTGGATCTGGATTACCAACCCAACCCTAACCCAGACATCTTAGAGCAGATGGAATCTCTGAGAGATTGGGGAAGACTGTGGGTCCTGAATGGCACATGGCTCTCTCAGCAGGAAAAGGGGACTGGCTGGCTGCTGATGGATTTTCCTTGGTGGCCACTCGACTTTGGGTCCCACCTGGGCACCAGCTTTCATCATAAATCTACAGCTGGACAACAGGGGCTTAGACTCTAATTTTAGTTTTATTCTCAGCATTTCTTTTTTGTTTGTTGTTGTTTTTTTTTGGGGGGGGGCGGTCCTGGCCTGGACTCTTCAGCTTAAGGCTACTTCCCTACCCTTGGGCCTGGGTGCTGTCCCTGAGCTCTTCAGCTCAAGGCTACCACCCTACCCTTGAGCCATAGCCCCACTTCCCATTTTCTAGTGATTAATTAGAGATAAGAGTCTCTTGGCCATGTGTTGCCCAGGCTGGCTTTGAACCAGGATCCTCAGATCTCAGCCTCCTGAATAGCTAGAATTACAGGCGTGAGCCAACCTTGCCTGACTTACTCTCAGCATTTCTTTTCCATTCTTTGATGATGATCGAGGTGGTAGTGCTGTAGTGTGCTGGTAGTGGGCTTTGAACTCAGGGTCTCATGCTCATGCTTAACTTTTTCCACTCAGGGCTGCTGCTCTGTTAGCTGAGCCACTCGACTGCTTCTGATCTTGGCCAGTTGATTAGAGATAATAGTCTCTTGAATTGGCTGTTTTTGTTTTTTGGTGTTTTTTTATTTTGTCAGTCATGGGACTTGAACTCTGGGCCTGGGAGCTGTCCGTGAGCTCTTCAGCTCAAGTCTACCATCCTACCCCTTGAGCCACAGCGCCACTTCCCATTTTCTGGTGATTAATTGGAGATAAGAGTCTCACAGACATTTTAGTGCCCAGGCTGGCTTTGAACCGTGGTCTTCAGATCTCAGCCTCCTGGGGAGCTGGGATTACATGTGTGAGCCACTGTGCCTGGCTATGGATTGGCTGGGGTTTTTTTGTTTGTTTGTTTGTTTGTTTTTTTGCCAGTCTTGGCTTGAGCTCAGGGCCTGAGCACTGCCCTTGGACTTTCTCAAGGCTAGAGCTCTACCACTTGAGCCTCAGCACCACTTCCAGCTTTTTCTCCTGGCCCCTGGATTGGCTGGTTTTTATCCTCAGGTCTCAGCCTCCTGAGGAGCTAGGATTATAGGCATGAGCTACCAGTGCCCAGCTTTATTTTCTATTCTTAGGATTAAAAAAATTGTTATTGGGCTGAGAGTTTGGCCTGGTGGTAGAGTGTTGGCCTAGCATGCACGAAGACCTGGCTTCAATTCCTCGGTATCACATACATAGAAAAGCCAGAAGTGCTGGAGCCAGCCGGCAGCAAATTAGGATTCCTGAAATAGGGGGCAGAGACTAGGAAAAAATAGAAGAGAGACAAACAGACGGGGTTCGGGAGGACTACAGCCCAAGTCAGCTGCCCAAGGAGGCTGTGAGCTCCAGACTGCAGCCTAAGACTGCAGCGCAGTTTATTTCAAGTTCTGACCTTAAATACTCTTCTTTAAACTAGGGAACTGCCAGGGGCTACATTCGTACAAAATAGTAATCAAGTCGCAAATAGGATAAATGAGAAGCGATTAACATTGCCCAAAGTCATCTTGGTAAGAAGTGATTGACATTGCTTAAAGTTATCCTGATAAGAGCTACTTCCTTGTGTACACAATTATGTGGATCCAAGGTCACTGACCCCACAGTCACTGTCACTGACCCCACAGTCGGTCCCCAACACAAAAGTGGTGCTATGGCTCAAGTGATAGAGTGCTAGCCTTGAGGAAAGCCCAAGGACAGTGCTCAGGCCTTGAGTTCAGGCCTCAAGTCTGGCCCCCCCCAAAAAAGCGTTATTATAAAGGTGATGTAAAGAGGGGTTACCATTTCGTAAGTTAAGCAATAAGTACATTTCTTTTTGGGTAGTGTCAACCCTTCCTTCGTTTTTTCCCCAATTTTTTCCCCCTGTCCCCACCCACAAGTTTGTATAGTTCTTTTTGTTTTCTTTTTTTATCCTAGGATTACACACATGAGCCACCGGCACCTGGCTCTACTTCATTTTTAACTTAGTTTCTACTGAATACCACTGTTATATTTGTTCATCCTAGATTCCTTCATTTTTATGCCCCCTTCTACCTTTCTTAGGATTTTTAAAAGCTAGTAATGTCTCTGAGGAGCCGAAATGGAGTACTTCCTACCTGTACACTAGCCCTCTGAGGCACTGAATCCCCATTCAAAAACTGGCCTTTTCCTGTCTCAGCCCCTACCTGCAGCTACACAGGACAGGGACAGGCTACCTTCTCAAAGGCTCCTTCATTCTTCCATCTTTGTGCCAGATCTTTCTGATGAATCCTTCCCAAGAGGTGCTCCTGGGGGCTGGCCATTGTCTAGGTGACAAAGAATACACCCTGTCTCTGTCTCTGTTTCTGTCTCTGTCTCCGTGTCTGTCTCTCTCTGTCTCTGTCTCTGTCTCTCTCTCTTTCTCCCCCCCTCCTCCTTTACAAGGTCAGGCACCAGGGGAGGAAGAAAGTATTCTCAAGTTATTTTTAGAGCAGGAAGCAGTGGCACTCTGTGTGCAGCAGAGGCTCAGGTTCGCCACAATTGCACCTTCCAATCCAGTCCCTTGGGCTTCATCTTATGTAAACATACGCCACTCCACTCCCTGCCCTCCCACCATAGCAGTCAGGCATCTGACTGCATTGTGATGATACTGTGGAATTTCTAGTCTCTCCATATCCTCAAGTCTTCATTGAGTTTGGAGAAGTCTGGGGATGGTGGCTGTTAGGCTGATACTGTTAGAGATAGGAGGAACTCATATTCTAGCCATTGTCAAAGTGGGAGCCTGCTATGTGATATCCACTTCCTCCAGCCTCTGAGGTCCAGGAGCTTCAAGATGCAGAGGCAGGAGGGCATTCTGGATCACCTTACTCTGCCTGTTGATGTGCCTGTTCCCCACATGGGCTGCTGTTCAAGGACTCCTCGGTGGAGTACTTGCCCCTGGGTCAGGAGTTGTGTAAGTCCTCAATGAATAGAACTAGAAAATTCTCACCTTAGGTCTAGCATTTTACATGTGAGAAACTCAAGGCTCCGACAGTGGGATCCTCAGAAGACACAGGAAGGACCTTCTGTGATGCTGAGAATTGAACTCAGGACCTCACATGCACACTACGAAAGTGCTCTACCACTGAGCCATATCTCCACTGTGGGAATTCTCTTCATTCTTCTTTTCCCTGGATTTCAATGACTTTGCTTGCCCCCTGCCATTTTCCTTCTGCTGCTCTGGCTCCTTTTAAGGATCTTTGTCTTTGCCTGTCTCTTAAATGCTGGTGTTTCTCCGCTTTATTTCCTGTGGCTTATTTTTCTGTATCTATTTTTCTGCATATGTTTTGGTTTTATTCAGTCACTCTCAGTAGCCTGAATTTCCACCCCCATCTCCTATCCCAGGAATCTTCCCATCCCGAGCTTCTGTTTAGTACCTGCTCTTGGAAACAACCTGGCTCAGTATACCCAGATTCTCCTCTCAGGAACCCCACACATTGGGGTGTGTGTGTGTGTGTGTGTGTGTGTGTGTGTGTGTGTGTGTGACTGTGTGATTGTGACTTCACTGACATTATCTAGACTAGTCATTCTCAAATTTGTCCACATATTGACATGGCACACATATATATGTATAGGAACATGACTATAAATATATATTGTGTTTAAACCCCATCTCACTTAATGGCCTGGGGATATGTCTGGAGCATCAGTAGTTTTTTGTGCTAGGGACGGAACCCAGCACTGCCCACCTGTTAGGTAAACGCTCTACTACTGAGCTATAGTCCTGGTCTTTTTTTTATTGTAATTATTAGAAGGGTCACATTATATTCAGCAGATAGAAGGTGCATTACTTCACAAACATTATTACCCTTTCTCATGTCCTGGTCCCCATTTTCCTCTCCCCAACCCCTTAGTCCTGGTCTTTTAAAAACAAGACCTTCCCAGGCAGGGTCTCACTATGTAACCCATGCTGGCCTCAAACTTTTATTTATATAATTAAACCTATCTGTCTGTCTGTCTATTTATCTATCTATGCATGCCAGTCCTGGGCCTGACATCAGGATCTGGGTGATGTTCCTTAGCTTTTTTACTCAAGGCTGGCACTCTACCATTTGAGCCATAATTTCACTTCCAGCTCAAGTGCTCCACTTCAGCTCCACCCATTATTATACATGAGGTTTACCTGTGTGGGGGGTGTGGGCATGGAAGGGTGCTGGGCTAGGCAAGCACTCTGCTGAGCTACACTCCTAGCTTAATTTCCCTTTTGAATTGTTTATTGTTAGTGTATAAACATGCAATTTATTTTTATAATATTGACTTCGTATCCTCCAACTTTGCTGCATTGGTCAGTTTTGAAAGTGTTTTGTGGACTCTTCTGGCTTTTCTACATAAAAGATCTTGCAACTTCTTTTCCTTGCCTCGTTGCCCTGACTAGAACTTCGAGTCTTGAGTGTATAGACATGGCTAGCGCAGGCAGCCTGGACTTTTTCCTGATCTTAGATGGAAAGGCTCTAGTCTTTTTCACCATTGAGTATAACCCTCAATGATGGTTTTCCACCTATGTCCTTTGGCTCCTTGGGGAAATTTCCCTCCATTTCTAGTTTGCTCCATGTGTTTATTATCCAAACAACCAGATTATGTAGTTGATCTCTTCTATCTCCAAGCCATAGAAGCTGCAGGAAAGAGCCTGGGGAAGTAGAACCATCACGGGCTGAGATGCTGGAACGTAGAGCAGCAGGCAGCAGGAAGCCTGTAGCCCTGGTGGTGCTACAGAGAGAGGAGTCCTTAGCTTCTGGTCTCACAAACTCTGCCCTGATCGCCCCCCCCCCTGGGCCCCCTGGGGGAGCCCCCCCAGCCCAGCTGCTAGGCCCCCCCAGCCGCAGACCCCGCCGTCCACACCCTCCCCCACCCCGCTTAGTTCCCAGGCCCCTGGGCAGGCAGTGAACCCCACTCGACTTTCCTTCCAGCGCCCTGGGAGGAGGAGGAGATCCGCAGGGACCGAGTGGAGCCCCAGAGCGTGTCACTGTCGTGGCGGGAGCCGGTCCCCGCCGGGACCCCTGGGGCTAATGGCACGGAGTACGAGATCCGGTACTATGAGAAGGTGAGTCTGGCTGGGGCGCTCCGCCCCGGACGGGGCTGACCCCCCCCTGCCCTTCCCTCTCCCCTCAGGTCTCACTTCTCCCCCGCCCTTCCAGGTTTTCTGTGGTTGGATGTATGTAGACCATTTGCACACACACACACACACACACACACACACAGTTTCTTTTTTTTCTTTTTTTGGCCATCTTTTGGGACTTGAACTCTGGGCCTAGGCACTGCCCCTAAGCTCTTCAGGTCAAGGCTATCGCCCTACCCTTGAGCCAAGCCCCACTTCCCATTTTCTAGAGGTTAATTGGAGATAAGAGTCTCATGTTCTTTAGTGCCAGGGTTGGCTTTGAACCACGATCCTCAGATCTCAGCCTCCTGAGTAGCTAGCATGACAGGTGTGACCCACTGGGCCGGACTCACTCACAGTTTCTTTTACAAAATTTTCTGACCGTAGAGATCCCATTGCTCTATTGGGTGATGTACTAGTAATATTTAATAACATCTCCAAAATACGGAGTGTGAATTATTTTAATTTTACTGATAAAAAGGATGCATGTGTAGCACATTATTTATACTATTAAAATGTATAAAATACTCAGTATAAATCCTGTACATCCAATTGAACTTCATAGGATATTTTTGCAAGCCTTGTATTTTTATTTAATTTTTGCAGTACAGGGGATCGAACCCAGATCTTCCCATATGCTATGCAAGTTCTAGCTGTAATTGTGTGCTCTTGCTTGGATTTTTCATTCAAGGCTAGTGTTTTACCATTTAAGCCATACCTCCACTTCCAACTTTTTGCTAGTTAATTAGAGATAAGAATTTCTCAGATTTAACTGCTAGGACTGGCTTCAAACCTTGATCCTCCAGTCTCAGCCACCTAAGTAACTAGTGTTACAGGCATGAGCCACCAATACCTACTTTTTTTTTTTTTTAGTGGGTTGTAGGACTTGAACTCTGGGCCTGGGTGCTATCCCTAAGCTCTTCAGCTCCAGGCTGCCCTCCTACCCCTGGACCTGGGCGCTGTCCCTGAGCTCTTCAGCTCAAGGCCCTACTCTTGGAGTCACAGCCCCACTTCCTGTTTTCTAGTGATTAATTGGAGATGAGTCCTTGTTCTTTAGTACCTGAGCTGGCTTTGAACCCAAATTCTCAGATCTCAGCCTCCTGAGTAGGCAGGATTACAGGCTTCCGCCTTTTTTTTTTCAGATGATATATTACTGTATTGTCCAGCCCTGCCTCTAATTCTTGGGCTGAAGTAATCCTCCTACCTCAGCCTCCTGAAATTCCTTGCATTCGATCAATCTACCAAGACTTTTTTTCTTGCATGCACTTTTCCCTATTTTTATAACATTTTCTATAACTCAAACAGGGCTTTATAAAGTTCCACCCAAAGTTGCTAGAGATTGTGCATGCATTTTTGCTGTAGGGTTGCAATTCAAGCCTTGATTTGACAAATGGAGTTACACTACAACTACTCTCTCATAAATTCCTCCTCCTTACATCTGAGGTGTAATACGCTGTGAAACCGTTTCTCACTTTAGTGCAAATTAAATTCTTTAAAGTGAAACTTCATTCAGTGCCAGCTCTAAATGCAATCAGAATTCCACTCTCTCCTCAGTGACATGCAGGGACTTCTTTGCTGAATCAGATCATCGCTTTGGAATACTTAAGGTCTCTTGAGAGACCTGGAAGGAGGGATGTATAGCCTGGATGACCCAGAGGACACCTCTGATAGCACTGGCTGAGATGGAGACCCTCGGAAGAGGAAGAGCAAGTTGGGGCAAGATAGTGTCAGTTTGCTTGTGCAGTATTATTGAAGGGGCTGGTTGTCCATCCAGGGACCTTACAGGTCTCAATCTCACAGTAGAGCCCCAAGTCAGAGAGTAAACCAGCAAGGTTCATATGTGAAGGTCACCTTTCAGCATGGGGATGGTAGTTAATACCAGGAAGGAGATGTATAGATTTATCTTCCTGGCTGACTTCAAAACTTGATCCTCAGATCTCAGATTCCTGAATAGCTAGGATTACAGCTGGAGCCACTGCCACCCAGCTGTATTTTTTTCCATTCCTGGGCTTGAGCACTGTCCTTGGGTTTTTCTCAAGGTTAGAGCCCTACCACTTGAGCCACGGCACCACTTTTGGCTTTTTCTATGTATGTGGTGTGGAGAAATTGAACCTGGGTCTTGGTGCATTGCTAGGCAAGCACTCTACCACTAGGCCAAACTCCCAGCCCCCCAGCTTTTCATTTTTATTTATTTGTTTTTATAAAGCTTTACTGTTGCCCAGTCCTGCCTCTTAACTTATGTCCAGGAAAGGAGTCTGAGGAGCAGTGTTTAGAAGACAGCAGTGAAGGACATTGGAAAGGAGCTAAGTGTATAGTTGGTGCTTAGAAAAGACTCACTGAACTGACATTTAGAGATGAGAGTGAAAATGAGCGTCCCCTCCCTGAGCTTGCTGGATGCTCACAAGCCCTTAATCAGGGAATGTGAATATGCTGGGCATGAAAACCATCAAAGAAGAAGGTCGAGTCTCACCAGGAGCTGTATTTGAAGTATTGCTGGGCCACTAGGTCTGGACAGATGTCAGGGACCCTTCCCTGGAGCCCCTGTGCTTTCCATCTCCACATCTCTGTGCACCCCAGCATGGCCCCCTCCACAGCGGGGCTGGCTGCTGGCTCCTGGAAGCCGCAGTCTGCATCTGAGCGGCTCCAGGCCATGCTTCTCCTTAGCCTCCCCAGCTGTCCCCACCCCACAGGTCCTGCAGCCCTTGCATCCTGTCTTTCTAGGAAGTGTTCCAAAGAATGTCATAGCCTAAAAGATATTACAGGGAGTGGGAGCCGGGGTGGAGAGTGATTAGGGGTGGATGTGGGGGTTGCAAAGTCCAGCACAGTGGTGGAAGTGAATAGATCCCCATCAGTGGGGATGTCCTGTGCTGTTCCTTCTGTCCAGCTAGGGCCTGGGATGAGTCTTTATCCCCCTGACTGAGCTTAGGGTCCTTATTCTTGAACAAAGACTCAGGAGTTTGCCTGACTTGGTAGGGGCCAGAGCTGGGTTGTCAGCTGACAACTGATCCCGCCTTCCTTGCTGTGGGCCTAGCTCTGGGGGGAGGCTCCCTACAACTGTGAGACACAGCAGTGAATGAGATAATGCCTCCTGTCTCTACCTTACAAGACCCTCACGAAAATCTAATGAGCAGGGATGGAAACACCTCAAGATTGTCTAGGGCAGGGTGGGGCAGGCTCATTTTCTTGCTCTTTCCCCTGCAGTGTCAGGCTTGCTCACTCTGGGTCCCTAACCCCATCCTCTCTAAGGAGGCGGTTCTGGCATCTTCTCTCAAGTCTGTCTTAGGCAGAGGTAGACGATAGTGCTCTTGGCTACAAGAATCCTGAGCAGGAATGGTGTGGAGAAAAGCTCTGGGAATCCCATGGGAGAAATCTCTGTAACCCCTCAAGACGAATGGAGTCGTCACTCCCTGGCTCCCTCCCCCTGCACAGCCCACATCCACTGGAAGGTGGTCTTCTGTCCTCTCATCCTTCTCCCAGAAGAGTGGCTCTGGGCCTGGATCGAGCCTCACCTCTCCATTTTCTCCAGGGTCGGAGTGAACAGACTTACTCCACAGTGAAGACAGGGGCACCAGCAGTCACGGTCACCAACCTGAAACCTGCAACCCGCTACGTCTTCCAGATCCGGACAGCTTCCACGGGGCCATCCTGGGAGGCCCAGAACTTCAGCCCCAGCATTGAAGTACAGACCCCAGAAGGTGAGCAGGACATTGCCTGGCCCAGAAACCAAGCACAGGGCACAGGAAAAGGAGACAGATGAGGGAATTAGGTATGCCATGCGGGGAGCCTGCAGAACAGTTGAATTACAGTGAAATTACTTAAGAGGTTTAGGGTCTTTGGCATGAATTTGACTGGTCCCTGCTCTGAAGAAGGCCACCAGAAATGGCCAGAACATTTGTTCCAGGGTTTGCCTTCCTCCTCACAGGGCATGTCCTGTGTCCTGTGAAACACACTGAGACTCAGCCATTTTTCAGGAAAGAGTTTGCATCTCAAACCGCTTGTTACCATGACCACTAACTCCTTCCTCCTGTTCTTCTTTCTCTCCACCATAATAGAGACCTACCATGGGGCAGTGTCCTCTCCTCCAGCAGGCTTAGCCCCTGAACCCGCCTGCTCTAAGGGGTAGAAAGTGCTCACTTGAAGGGGATTCGAAGGCTGCAGTCAACAAATCTAAATGAGCTTTGCTGGCTTCAGATGAACTAAGTGGTATTTGAATGATCTTAACAAAGCTCTGATAGCAACCAAACAACAGTGGAACATGTGATTCCCTGGTCTCAGAATAGCTCTGGCTTCTCCATAGTATTGGGGGGTGGACAGAGGGTGGGCACCGCCCCTGGCTTCCCTCCCCATTTCCTTTCCCTCAAACCCACCCCCAAGTTCCCTTTCATGGTGCCTGTGGAGCGCTTTGGCTTCCTCTTTTGTTGTTTTGCCTGCTGCTCACCCAGCCCTCAGGATCTCACCTCTATCTAGCCTGAACAGCTCATGAAAGTATTTTCATGAACAAAGGCAGTTCCCCCTAAGAGGCATTCTGGCACCAGCTGTCAAGATAATAATTCTCTCCAACCTGCTATATGACTCTAATCCAAGATAGGAAGAGCTCTGGGCCCAAAGGGAGGCGAAGATAAAATGTGGAGGGAGCCTAGGTTCCGGGAAGGATGACAGCACTTCTGACTTAAATGCCTGTCTGTGTCAGACCTTGGCCAGGTGCTGGGAAGAGGAGATGAGAGCTGAGTCTTGACGACTAGGGGGCATTTGAACAAGTAGAAATGGGCAGGGAAGGTATTTGGGTAGAGGAAGTCATGGAACAAAGGCTCATGAGTTTGCCTAGCCTGGTAGGGACAGGAACTAGATTGTCAGATGACAGTTGACCCCACCTTCCTTGCTGTGGGGCCTGGCTGTAGGGGATGCTCCCTACAACGGTAGAATGACTTTTTTAGTGAGCCCTGACCCCAAGTTAGGGTGCAGATGAAGGATCATGCTTCACTACCATGGTCATTATTTTTTTTTTCATATATTTTTATTGTAATTAATAGAAGGGTTACATTATATTCACTAGACAGAAGGTGCATTACTTCACAAACATAGATACACTTTCTCATGTTTTGGTCCCCATTTCCCTCCCCCACCTCCACCCCCATCTTGTTTTCCCCCTTCCCTATCCTATTTCAAATAACCAAATAAACATATATACAATATATCAGATAACAAAGTCAAATACTATAACAATATGAGATAACCAAGGGACAGCAAAACAGATGAGAGATAACATAGTACACTAAGGACAACAATCACTCATTATATGGCTTTTGTTTCTCTATCCTGGGGATCCTTTCATTTAGGGTCATCCTATATGGCGGTATCTAGGTTTTGCTCTATTGTAAGTCTCTGCTAGGAGCATAAGTCTATTTTTGATGAGAAAAGAGACTTTTTTTTTTTTTTGCCAGTCCTGGGCTTGAGCTCAGGGCCTGAGCACTATCCTTGGACTTTCTCCAGGCTAGAGCTCTACCACTTGAGCCTCAGCACCACTTCTGGCTTTTTTCTATGTCTGTGGTCCCAAGGAATCGA
The DNA here is from genome assembly GCF_031878675.1 of Megascapheus bottae. NCBI lineage: Eukaryota > Metazoa > Chordata > Mammalia > Rodentia > Geomyidae > Megascapheus > Megascapheus bottae. The sequence goes on from NC_143514.1 coordinate 60,961,871, forward strand.
ACCCGAGTCTTCGTGCATGCTAGGCAAGCACTTTAACCACTAGGCCAAACTCCCGGCCCCAAAAAGAGACTTTTTATCATGCGAGGATAGTTACTGATAAACTCTATGAGAAGATTGAGGGTAGCTTGAAACTGCTTAGAAATGATGTAGGGATACTTACAGACTGGGGTTCCATAGCCTAAAGGAAAAATCCCCAATTGTGCCTGGGCTCTGTTTTTTCCCTTCAAGCCCTTGTCTTGCATGGTCGTTATTTTTGCTGAGTAAGAGATGACCCCGCAACTCAGTGACTAAAAACAGCAGGGATTGCTATCACATGGTTTTCTGGGGGTCAAGAGCATGGGTGCCATCTAGCCAGGTACCACTGTCTCTGCATCTCTCCCAAGGCTGTCCTGGGGCTTGAACTCAGGGCCTGGCACTGTCCCTGAACAGCTTGGGTCAAAGCTAGTGCTCTACCACTTGAGCCACAGCTCCACTTGTGGCCTATTTAGATGCTACATTGGAGATAAGAGTTCTCACCGACTTTCCTACCCCAGCTAGCTTTGAGCAGTGATCCTTGGATCTCAGCTTCCTGGGGTTTATAAGTGTGAGCCACTGGCACCCTGCTCATGTAACTGAGGGAGAATGAGGTTGTCATGGCTGCTCTGGGAACATGCTATTCTTTGCCCCAGAGGTCTGCTGGGGACACTGTTCTCAACACTAAATTCTTCTAGAGATTGTGATCCAGTGAGAGGACAAAGGACACTCAAGATGGAGCCCAGTCTCTGTCAGCTAACCTTGGGAATGGCATTCCATGATCTGTTCATTAGAAGTGAGCTGCTTGGTCCAGCTGTCTTCCAGGTGAAGTAGACTAGGAGGCAGGCACCAAAAGGGCCATTCCAGAGCCTGCCTGACATGGTGGCAGTGCCTCCTTCTCCATCTCTGTGTCTGCATGGATGTCTCATTTTGAACAGTTTAGGCAACCCCATTCTCTGGCCATTGGCTAGCCCTAGGCCCTGTGGCTCTATATAATTCTTAGCCGTTTGACCTTACCTTGGTCTCTAACTCTCTCTCCTATTCCTGCTCCCTTGCTCTGTGGCATCTGAGAGACAGTGTTCTGTGTTCTGCCTTCTCTCCTAAGCCCTCAGCACCTTTGGCCTTTTCCACCACTTCCCAGGTAATCCCAGGAAAATGGTGCTGGCTCTGCCTGACTTATTCACTGCATGTCTTGCCACACCATCTCTGCTGCTTCCCAGCGTGGGCCATCTTCCTATATTATGTATGGCCACTATAATGATGCAGGTATGTGCCTTTCCAGTCTCACTTCAGTGTTCAGGACCTCCAAGTGCCTTCCCTGCTCTTGACAGTTATTCTTGACCTTCCCTTTCTCCAACACCTCCCTTGTCCTCACTCCCAACTCAGCAGGTCACCTCATGGCCCTTAGAACAGTGTTCCTATTCCTCAGCCTGCATGCAAGGTCCTTCATCCTCCTTCAGAGTCTCTCCAGGACTCCCAAGTTCTTCCATTCCTCGTGTAGCTTCTCTGTTCTCTCCCCAGTCTCTAAGCACTCCCATGTCTTGCATTTTCTAGACTTGGCATTATATCTCTGGTTCCACAAAGCAGCATCCATGCCCTTTCTGTCCCCAGATCCACTTCAGAGCACCCCTCCTGTATAAAGCTTCTTCACTGGCTTTAGGAAGGAAGTGTTGGGCCACTGCTCAGTTCTGTGTACTTCTTTGGTCGTGTGAGTGTGTGTGTGTGTGTGTGTGTGTGTGTATGTATGTGTGTGTATGTGTGTATGTGTGTGTATTTCTGTCTTCCAACTAGGATCTGTGTACTTCTCCAGGCAGACATTTTTTTCTTGTTGACACATTAGACAGTAGGTGGGATGGGTGGATGGATGGAAGGATGGATGGATAGATGAATGAATGGAGGGATGCATGCATGCATGCATGGATGTAGTCCTGGGCCCTTGCCCTGGGGGAATAGTTCCCCGTAGAGGCTTTGGCATCAGGCAGAGGCTTTGGTGTCAGGTTCAAATTGTAAGTTATCATTTTCAGCTGTCAGCTGGGTCAATTTACATCACCTGCCTCCTCCTTGGATTCCTCCACTGTGAGAGTCTGAATCACCTCATTGGTCTGTTGTGATGAAACAGTGGCAGAGTTCAGGCATGCAACACTGTGTACGATTAGCACTGGCTCTTCGTGGTGGTGAAGGGTCTGTATTGGGGTGGGGAGCTCCATGAGAAGCCATGCCCTGGTGGAGCTTCTGGAAGGGAGACCAGGCTTACCTGTCTGGACTTTTGCCCCCTTAGTGCCGGCTACTGTGGAGGTGCCGTGCCCTGGAGCTCAAAAAGTGCTGGCTGGGGACTCAGCCAGGCTGAGAGCAGGACTCTGTGTCCTGAACCTGGTCCTCTGCGTGCCTCAACCTCCTGCTTTTCCTCCCAGCCACCTCGGGGTCCAGGGACCAGAGCCCTGCAGTCGTCGTCACTGTGGTGACCATCTCAGCCCTCCTTGTCCTGGGCTCCGTGATGAGCGTGCTGGCCATTTGGAGGAGGTAGGTGGCTGGCCCCAGCTTGGGTGAGCCCTGCAGGCTCACGTCACTGTGCACATGGACACGGGCTCAAAGACACCAAGCACCCTGTTGCCGAGATATCAATGTGGCTGGTCCAGCCACTTCCCCTCCCCCCTGCTCACACAGCAGCCTGCACTGTGGCTAGCTCAGCTTTGCTGGGATGAAGGGATTTAGCTCCTTAACTCATTAAATGTCGGAAGGCTTCACTGAGGATAGAGTCAAGCTCAATGTGATTAGGATTCTCCTGAGGCTCTGCAAGGTGCCCAGCCCCTACTGCCAAGGGAGCTGGAAGCAAGGAAAGGCAGAAGTGTGTGTGTGTGTGTGTGTGTGTGTGTGTGTGTGTGTGTGTGTGTGTGTGTGTAAACCTGAAGGCAGGGAGGGGAGCTCATAAGCCCCAAACCTTCCACCTCATTGGAAGGAAGCTTGCAGGAGAGTGGGCAAAGAAAGGGTGGGGGAGAAGTAGAACTAAAGCCCTGTTAGATGTGGCTGAGAGAAGATTCCAGGCCTTTTACACACAGCAGAGGCCTCCCTGCCATAAGCTCCCACCCCCACCCCGTACCTCCCTACTCCCCAGGGCCCATCTCTGCTACAGGGAGAGGCGCCAGGTGGTAATATGCTGGGGCTGCAGTCAGTGGACTGAGGAACGTGAAAAGTCTGCCTGTTAGTGAACTAGAATGGGAACAGAGGTGAAATGGGCAACCAGGGAGCCATGCCTCCCCGTCTCTGCCTCCTGGAACTGCCTGGAGGCCAGAAGGTCAGCGTCATCCCTTTGACACTGGCTGTCCACATGGCCTCAATGGAGGCACTGATGGGGACTGAGGAGGCAGTGACACCAGCCCGGTGGCCATTTCTTTCCCTGGTGGGTCAAGAAGGCAGGAGGAGGAGCTTCTTCCTCACAGAACTTATAGGTGATGGAGGAATGGAGAAGCAGAGTTGGGCAGCCCCAGCTGTAGGGGCTCAGGAGGAAAGGGGAAAAGGAGGGGCAGCTCATCCACGCAGAGGGCACGCAGGGAGGGCACAGCTGCCAGGACTGCCGTGGCGGCAGGTGTGCCGGGCAGGCAGAGGGCCAGTGATGGACTCCCATGCTCCCTCAAGCTGGCCTGCAGAGCCAGGGGCCTGGCGCTGAGAGCCGGCAAGACTAGCTCTTAAGACCTTTCAGACTGTGGCTTCTCTGTCAATGTCCCCTCTCCCACATGTCTCACAGTACCCACTCAGTGCTGCATTCCTCTCCCTCCAGGTCCTTCTCTAGTCCTTCCTGACATAGCTTCTTCTCACTAGAGGGCCTGGTCCTCTCAACCTGCAGCCTTGCCTCTTAGCCTCCACGACAGTGTGGTTCTTTATTACCATGTAGCTCCTGCTTGCCTCCTCTCTGCCCATCTATCCTGGATGGACGTCGCTCCTCATGCACGGAAGTCCATCCATCTCCAGCCTGGGTGATTCCAGCAGCCATTGGATGGCCTGTCCCTCCCCCCCCTACTTCCCCCTGCCATGCCGTTACTAGGTTTTGAACCCAGGGCCTAAAAACTCAAGACTGGTTGGCTGATTAATTAGAGACAACAGTCTCACAGGCTTTCCTGCCCAGGCTGGCTTTGAAGCTAGATCCTTAGATCTCAGCTTCCTGGGTAGCTAGGATTAGCTATCATCCTTTGCCTCTTGATTCTTTGGCTTCTTTATTTCCTCTTTTCTGTCTAATCTAGCTTCCTGGCCATCCCCTTAGTCTGCCCCTCCTCATCACCTCTTACCCCCACCTCACGTTTGTGATCCAGTTTTCCTCCTTTGGGCCTCCAAGGCCCTGGCTTGTTCTTTACCCTGTGCTCAGTGTTGGCTCCTAACTTCTTATCATCAAGCCTGCAAACCTGTCTCCTCATACAGTGGTCCCTCACCTATCCTGGGAGTTACATTCCAGAGACCACCGTGATAAGTGAAACGTCCACGAAGCTGCAGCATTTCATAGTATCCCCTTGGCATATCGCGGTCCATTCATTGCTACTTGGTGGATTTTTACCTTTGGTGGGGATCTCTGAAACAGAACTCCCACAAGAGGTGAGGGATCAGGGGCCGGGAGTTTGGCCTAGTGGTAGAATGCTTGCCTAGCATGCACAAAGACCCGGGTTCGATTCCTCGGTACCCCACATACATAGCAAAAAGCCAGAAGTGGTGCTGAGGCTCAAGTGGTAGAGCTCTAGCCTTGAGAAAGTCCAAGGACAGTGCTCCAGCCCTGAGCCCAAGCCCAGGACTGGCAAAAAAAAAAAAAAAAAAGAGGTGAGGGATCACTACTCAAACTACTCAAAAGTGGTGGGAGAGGGGGGGAAGGCTGGGGTCCCCTTAGCTTCTTCAAGGTCAGTCTGCAATAGACCTGACTTCCTTCTCCCAGACCTCACCAGCATTCTGGGCTGGCGACCAAGCCCATGACATATGGGCCTCTGGGGGACATGCAAGATCCAGCTGCAACTATAAGCAGTTTGTAATGGTGCTGCACAGCTTGGCTGTCTTTATCCCAGAGCCTCCTTGGTCCCAATCCCGTGTAGGACCTGAGAAGTAGGAATATGTAGCTTCATTCCAGAGCCAGGCTCCTCATGCTCCTTCTGGTCCAGACAGGATCCTACCTCTCTTTTGAAAATTCTCCTCTCCCCTCCTCCTCTAACCTTCACATGCCCTTCCCCACACCCCCTCATCTTTCTCCTTCTTGGCCTTGTGACATTTCCAGCCCATTTCACTTCTGTTTTTCTGTTAGCTTCTGTGACTTTCTCTTCTCTTACCTAACCTCTAACTGTTGGGCTTTCCCAGACTTGTTCCTGGTCCCTTCTTTCTCTGGGCAATGTCCATGGCCCTTGATTTATATCTTCAGAGCAGATCTCTCTTTGAGCTACAGAAATACCATCAAACTCCTGTTCAAGTCTTCCCTGAGCCACCCACTGCCCTGAGCTCAAATGTCTAAACATGAATCTTTCATGCCCCACCTTGGTCACGGCACCACATGGATTCTGCTGGGTGAGTTCTCCTCCTCCCTTTCTTCCATGAGCAGTCTCCAAGCTCGGTAGTTCCTGAAGCCTTCTTCCTTGAGCTCCTCAACTTCTGTTTGTGATGTGGTCACCCCATGGTGTGAGCCCCTGTGCTGTCTCTGCAGGGACCAAGGAGCTGCCTCCAGTTAGCTGCCTGGATGATCTTTCTAAAATGCAAATTAAATCCTGGCATTGCACCATCAAGGTCCCCAGGGGCTCTCAGCTCCCAGCATAAAAGAGTCTTTATCTGGGCCAGTACCACCCTGCCTCAGGGGGACCACATGTCCAAGCTGTGAGGAGAAGGAAGGCGGGGCAGAAGGAACCAAGAAAAGAAAGGAGTAAGGAAGGGAGGGAAAAAGAGAGAGAGGAGGGAGGAAGAAAGAAACAACTATAGAGAAGGTTTAGGATGAGAGAGATGAGAAGGTCTTTCCCCAGAGTGCACACCCTGCCTTTTTGATAGGACCAAGAACTGCTGCCCTGGGCACTGGTCAGCTGGGAAGGACTGGGTTGGCCTGGTATAAGGATAACTGTACTCCACAGACCCTGCAGCTATGGCAAAGGAGGCGGGGATGCCCAGGATGAAGAGGAACTGTACTTCCACTGTGAGTTGTCTGTGCGCTGACTGTCCTTACGCGTTCCTCACTGCCGCAGCCTCCCCTTTGCCTACCCTAGTGATGGAGACCCCTTCCTGAGCCTCCTCTCTTTCTCTCTCCGCATTGTCAGTCAAAGTCCCCACACGGCGCACGTTCCTGGATCCCCAGAACTGTGGGGACCCACTGCAGGCTGTGCATCTCTTCGCCAAGGAACTGGATATGAAAAGTGTCACACTGGAGAGGAGCCTGGGAGCAGGCAAGCCAGGCATTCTGGACACGTGGTTCCACCTGGAAACCCCACTCACTAGAGAGGTCCCACCTACTCAGCAGTATCTGCTCAAGAAGCCCGGCCTACTACCCCCACATCTACTCTAGAAGCCCCGCCCCTTCCCATCTCCACTTTCATCCTCTCAGCCAGCCTCTCTCAAGTCCCTGCTCCCTGTCCAGAAGCCCTGCCTCTATACTGACCGCAGCCTTTACCCAGAAAGATCCCTTGGCACACCAGAGGGCTCACAACTGCCTTCCTACCCTCTCAATCCCAGGCCTTCATGGGAGAGTAGGTCTACGCCTTCTTCTCAGTGTCTGTTTTAGCCTTGGCTCTGTAATGGATGAGCTGTGTGACCAGGCATGTGTCCCACTTTTCTTGGAACCTCAGTTTCTTGTCTGTGAAATGGATATCACATCTCTATAATTTGGGGCTGATGTGCTCAACCCACTGTCTGGCCTTCTGCTTATCAACATGACCTTAGTTCCTAGACTTAGAGGCCTGGCTGTCTCCCCTGGCATTGTCGCCATTACAGAAACCAAAACGAGATAATGCTGCAGGATAGATGCCCTCATCTTCTGTCCTGGGTCATACTGGAGTTTCATGGCAATTGATGGGCTGGCATGTATAAAGCCTTTTCTTTGAAGTTTCACAGAGAAGGAAAGTGAGGCCAATAGAGAAAAAGAGTTGAAACCCAAGGCCTCACTGCTGGAACTCAGGTTCCTGGAAGGAACCACAAACAGCCCATGACCCAGAGTCACTGTTGCTTCAGCTCTGCCTGCCCCAGCTACCGGGTCCTGTCCAGCGAGTGGTTTGAGGCGCTGTTTCCCTGTAGGGCGCTTTGGGGACCTGTGCTGTGGCTGTCTGCAGCTGCCTGGCCGCCAGGAGCTGCCTGTGGCTGTGCACACGCTGAGGGACGGCTGCTCTGACTCGCAAAGGCTCAGCTTCCTGGCAGAGGCCCTCACACTGGGACAGTTTGACCACAGCCACATCGTGCGGCTGGAAGGTGTGGTCACTCGAGGTAGGACCCATGCTCTTTCTAAAGTGGCCACTGACTCAGAATGCCCCTCCTGGCTGGCCACTGTGTGTGATCACTTCGGCCTTGGGTGATCCTTTGTAGTTAATTTGCTGCTGCTGCTCCTCCCTTGCCCTCTGGGCTTCTGAGGACACTTCTCTTTTGTTCCTCAGCACAGGGGATACTGGGCTGGGTGGGAGAGTGGTGAGATTAGAGAACTTGACTTTGTCCTGGCTGTCTTGGCTGAGGGGTGGCCCTTTGAGGTGACTGCAGAATAGAAAACATGGTGTGTGTCCCCACCCCTGACCCAGGAAGCCCCTTGATGATTGTCACGGAGTACATGAGCCATGGGGCGCTGGACGGCTTCCTCAGGGTGAGTGGCCTGGGCCCTGGGGCAGAGGGTGGGGGCACTGTCCACTGTGTTACACTTAGTCCTTCGCTCTGCTCTTTGGTGGGCTTGGAACTGGCATCATCGCTACTGACTTGGCTGACCTAATAATGGTCAGGGGGTAGATGGAAGCCTAGAGAGGGCTAAGAGCTCTGTCCCGCCACTGTGCCCGGGAATCCCAGTGTACAGCCCTGGCTTCAGTTCTCCCCCATCCACAGCATCACGAAGGCCAGCTGGTGGCTGGGCAGCTGATGGGATTGCTGCCTGGGCTGGCCTCAGCCATGAAGTATCTGTCGGAGATGGGCTATGTTCACCGGGGCCTGGCGGCTCGCCGCGTGCTGGTTGGCAGTGGCCTTGTCTGTAAGATCTCTGGCTTCGGGAGGGGTCCCCGGGACCGAGCAGAGGCTGTCTACACCACCATGGTGAGGGTTACCTTCCCCCAGTCCAACCTACTCCCCCCCACGACCCCTCCAGCTGCTGTGGGGGGGGGCTCTCCCCATTTCTACCCCTTCCTTGCTGTTATTGCTGCCCCCTGTCCACCGCTGCAGTTCTGAAATGCTAGCAGGAACTATCTATCCTGTGGTCAGCTCAAGGCTAGTGACCAGAGGTTGCCTGGGAGGACAGATAGGGTTGGAAGTGGGGTAGGGGGGCCTGGGTGTGACATCATTCCTTTCTGACCTAACCTGCACATGCACCCACAGAGTGGCCGGAGCCCAGCACTCTGGGCCGCCCCTGAGACTCTCCAGTTTGGCCACTTCAGCTCTGCCAGTGACGTGTGGAGCTTTGGCGTTGTCATGTGGGAAGTGATGGCTTTTGGGGAGCGGCCCTACTGGGACATGTCTGGCCAAGACGTGAGTGACTGATGACTCCAGATCCTTGTTTCTCTGACCTCCGATTCCAGCTCTCTGACCTCTGCCCATCCATCCTTAACCTAGCTCCAAGTCTCTCTTCTCTGTCATCCTGGCTGGGCACAACATGAGTCTTCTTTGGGATGGTGTATGCATGCGGGTGTATTAGGGGAACTGATCTGAAGCCCCGCCCCTCTCCCCATCCCTGTGGCCCAGGTGATCAAGGCCGTGGAGGATGGCTTCCGGCTGCCGCCCCCCAGGAACTGCCCCTCTCCCCTGCACCGACTGATGCTTGACTGCTGGCAGAAAGACCCAGGTGAGCGGCCCAGGTTCTCCCAGATTCACAGCATCCTGAGCAAGATGGGACAAGACCCAGAACCTTCGAAGGGTGTCACGGCCACCTCTCCCAGGTACATTGTCCTCAATCTCCAATCGCCCCACCTAGAGCAACCTGTCCCCTGTCTACTAATGGTTTTCCCAGTGTCTCTGGTGCCACCACCCTCCTGCCCACTACCCTTGTACTATCCTTGTCCACCGCTCAGCATTGTCCCAGTCTTCTTTGCCCTCGATTTTGTTCTACATATGCTGAGTATAATGACCATGGGCTGAAAACATAGGTTTATCATCATCCCAACAAAACTTTAGTTCCGATAAATGAGTCAAGTGAAGCGAATGTTAGTTGTTCTAAATATGCATCACCTGCCACACCTGTGTCCTAGGAGTGTGGGGAATGGTTGTCCTCATTGCCTTTGACTCAATTTCCCCCTTTTGAATATCCTAACTCATTTCCTCTGAGGCCTATCCTTGGGTCACGATCCCTCTCCTTTCCCCCTTGTCCTTTCATACAACTGTTCAGGAAAGTGACCAGGTCCCAGATCCTGGCCACTTGCTGACCACAGCTCCTCTGCTCCCCAGGCCTCCCACCCCTCTGGCAGACCGTGCCTTCTCCACCTTCCCTTCCTTTGGTTCTGTGGGTGCCTGGCTGGAGGCCCTGGACCTGTGCCGCTACAAGGACAGCTTTGCTGCAGCTGGCTATGGGAGCCTGGAGGCTGTGGCTGAGATGACTGCCCAGTGAGTTTGAGGAGCCAGGGTCAAGACTGGGGCTCAGGGAACCCAGGGGCCTGGCCCTGCCTCTTCTGGTACTAGTGCAGAGACGGGGATGAGTGCAAGGAAACTCTGGGGAAGCACAACAGTGGGCCTGGGCTAGCTAGGCCTGACCAGCTTGGCCTGACCAGCTTTTGTTTCAGGGACCTGGTGAGCCTGGGCATCTCCTCAACAGAACACCAAGAAGCCCTTCTGAGCGGGATCAGTGCCCTGCGGGCTCGAGTGCTGCAACTACAGGGCCAGGGGGTGCAGGTGTGAGGCCCCCACTCTTCCCCGCAGGCTTCTGCCCTGCCCAGCATCCCTGCAGCTGTTCTCCACCTGGGAGAGAGGGAGGGTGCTGGCCTGCTTCCTCCTCTTAGGCTCCTAGCTGGTTTGGGGTCATGAGGTCTCATTTCATTTTCCCCTCTGAACACCTGGCTGACCTAGTGCCCGTGGAAGAGGTCCAGTCCCTGGAGAGAACCCCAAGATCATAGCAGAAGGAAATTCAGGGTCTCAGGGACATAGCTGAGCAATGATAGAGAAGACAAATTTCAACTGCCCTGGCTCATGCTCATCTGTCTTCCATACCCACTGGCCTCCTGGATGGATATTCCCTTTCCTCACAGATCCATTGGCAGTCAGACAGCAGAGGTCCCTGTGGGACATCCATGTGACCTGGCTGTGATTATAGCTGCCTAGCAGCCCAGGTGTGGGAGGCGGGGCCAGAGGCACAGGGTCCTTAGGGGCAGGCCCTTTGCGTCTTGGCTGGGGCCTGTCTGGACTAATACTTACGCCCTGGCAGGCAAATGTTCTGAGCTCAAGGGCTAGACTTCAAGTCTGAGACTCAGGAGCTCCCTGTCTTGGGCTGACAGTTCAGGATGAAGTCCAGGGTCCTGAGTGGGCTACACAAAGCTCTGGTGCTTCCCTAGGGACCTGTGATTGGTGAACTCACACAGAAGAGTATGAGGGACTGGTCTATGGGGACCCAAGAGCCTTGCTTTCCAGCCTGGGCTGGTAAAGAGGACATTCAGATTTCTCTCTTAATAGACTGCCCAAGAAGAAAACAGAGCCCATGGAGCTCACAGCCAAAGCTGGGCTCAGACCCCAGTCCAGGGAAGAGGCTGGCTCTGGACAGTCTATGTGGTGCCTGCAGTCTTTCTTGGGCAGCCCAGTGGATAATCTAGAGGTGGCTCCTCTGGCCAGCTCTGTCCCTGCGTACCACACAGCCTCAGAGCCCCTCCTTCTGTGGGATCTGCGGAGTTCTGGCAGGAGAGGGCATGTTGGACTGATTCTATCTGGAAGGGCCCTGGCAGTGGTGCTCGAGGCCAGAGCTTTTGTAGAAGGGCAGGGTTCACAGGAGCCAGGTTTGTTCATCTCACTCATGACAATGTCTGCTGTGTGGGATGAAAAACCCACATGAGAGTGCTCACACTCAGTGGGGAGATGAGATCAAGTACCAGGAACTAATATATGCCCTCCTGCCAGCTGCCAGAGCCCAGGCCACCCAGGCCTACTCAGGGCAGCTGGACACTCACCACGTGAGGAATCCAGGGAATATCCTAAAAGGTTGACACAGGGTCTTGAGATGAGGGTTCTTTGGTGTGGGTGGTTTTCAGCAGGCCATGGTAGGCAGCGTAGGACAAGAGGAGTCCCAGCAGGTGCTAGGGAGGAAAGAACCCAGGGGTTGGATGGTGCAGCACATCTTTGGGGTGCACCCCATAGTGGGGGTGACTCCCAGCGGTGCCTTTGGCCACACCCTGACAGCAGCGGCTCCACCCTCCCAGAGTCTCCTCTACTTCTGGCTCCCTACTCCACTGAGCACCTGCCCCAGTCCAGTAACTTTGGGGGTACTGGGACATCACTCTCACCTTTGACAGGTGCCCTCCAGGTTTGTCCTCCACTACCCTCTGCAGGGATGACTGGGCCGGCATCCAGGGTTCATGGGGACCAGTGCCCTGTCCTGGGTGCTGGAACCACATCCCCATCTCCAGCCACATCATCATTCTCTTAAAGGTCACAGCCCTCCCCTCCCCCAGCTGTTCTGCAGGGCTGTGTGGGCAGAACTTCCGTGTTCAGGGTAGGACTCTCTTCCACCGGGCCCAGCCCCGGCAGCAGCGGAGACAGGGTAATGGGTCTCCGAGAGCCCTTCACAAATCTATTTTTATATGAACTTGTTCCCTGGACTAGAGGTAGCCGGCAACCCCCAGCATGGCCCATCTGAGCCCGCCCAGGGAGGGAGGGAGCTGGGGGGAGGTGGGTCCTTTGAGTGATTTGGGAGTTTTCTATTTCTTGGTTCTATATGCAGGACAAATAAAAACTTGTCTATGATCTTGGATTAGTTGTTCTAAGAGTTGAGTAGTTTGGAGGCAAGATACCAAAGTGCATCTCAGAACCCTGCGGAGGTAGCTTGACCCCACGCTGGCCATGAAAAAATGCTGCAGTCTGGGGAGTGATGGCACAGTGTGGTCTGGGGGCATGGGTAGCATTCATGCTGGGCACCCTAGCGAGGAAGTGCCTTCCTGAGAGTGGGGAGAAACATGCACTGGCAGGGTTGAGAGCTGAGAAGCTGCTCAGACCTCCCCTCTCAGCTGTGGCTACCATCTCTTCCCAGTATCTTCTTTGCATCATCCAGTCCTGTGACAGTCCAACCGGGAACTCATCACCTTCCATGCCAGTCCCTTTTATAGCACAGAGGCCTGCCCTACCTGGGTCACAGTCATCAATTAGGCACTTGCTATATCCTGCTTTCCTATAAGGAGGTTGACTTAGGCAGTGGTATGAATGGAAGGCTCTGGATAAAGTATGTTGGGTCCTAAGTGTTGCCTTGATGTCAGGCTCCTCTCAATGCTGCCCTGAGGAGGGAGAAAGCAGAAGCTCCTTGTAGTGAGAAACCTTTCTGACAAATGCTGTCCTTGGGCTAAAAGGCTGCCAAAGAGCTTCTCCTTGAGAAGCTATAATGACCTCAGGCTGTCTTCTTTGAAGATTCAGAGTTTCACGTGGGTCATTTTGGAGTAGCGAGTTCTAGGAAGCAAAGACCTGAGCCTAGAGCCTTAGAGAAGTGTGGCTGCTGAGAAATCTTCTACACTGGGCTGTCTTGAGACTTCACTCTATAAGTTTAGGATAGATGTTGGACATGGTGTCCTCTCCCATGTAAATTTCTAGTTCCTAAATAAAGTCAGGTACCAGTGGCATATCTATAATCCTAGCTACTCAAGAGGCTGAAATCTGAGGATCATGATTCAAAGTCTGCCTGGGCAGGAAAGTCTATGAGATTTTTTTTTTTTTTTTGCCAGTCTCTGTGAGACTCTTACCTCCAATTTACCACTCAAAAACTGGGAGTGGTGCTGTGGTTCAAGTGGTAGAATGCTAACTTTGAGCACAGAGGCTCAGGGACAGCATCCAGAACCCAAATTCAAGCCCCATGACTGACAAAAACAAAAGCAAAACAGAAAACATGGGGGAATCTGCTTAGAGCTGAAGTCATGGATTTGGTGTGGTAGGTTACACACTTCCCATAATGACCCCCACTCCAATAGATCCAGCATCAAAACTGCCCCATGGCACACAGTACAACCAGAGATGCAGAGACAGTCTGAATAGTGACTTAAAAACAAAACAAAATTTATTGAAAACAGGTATCACTCAGAAAGACAGTGTGTATAAAAGCCTCATAAAGACAGAACTTAAAAACAACTAAGCCTGTACAGGACTGAATTAAAAATACAGAACAGAGGTCACTAGAGAAGTCACACTCACGCGCACCCTCCTAGTGCTCCCCACAGGAGAGGCGCTCTGCCGTCCACAGGCTGGGCGGGAGAGATCGCCACACCAGACAGCTCCGACATGCTTTCTCGGTGCCCAGTCCCCGTGAGACCCTAGACTACAATTTCCTTGTCCACATTCCCAAGGACACAGGGGCAAGGGGGGAAGCTGCCTCAGGGCAACTTTTGCTTAATGACCCGGAGGGATAAACATGAAGAATGTCCATAGCAGCTGGACAGAACCACCGGGCAAAGCAGGTGAAAGAGTCCACAGCTCACTGAGGAAGGGGAGCCCTGCAAGTCTGCTGCTGGGGTTGCTTTGTGCCTCTGGCTCTGGCATCTTCTCATCTGTGGGTCTCCAGGTTGCTGCAGATTTGGTAGAGACGGCTCTGAAAAGGAGACGTTTGGTCATTCAAGGAAAATGGTGCCAGGGGCATGCTTTTCCAGTCAGCTGCTCAGTCAACCCAAGCGTGAGTCCTATGAACTTTAGCCCTCTACTCACTGCATTCCATATTCATTAACCCTTCTGAAAATCCATTTTTCACCTGAAAAACCGAAGTATCAAGAGTATTCAGAACAAAGCCAGGTGCTGGTGGTTCATGCCTATAATCCTAGCTACTCAGGAGGCTGAGATAGGATTGTGGTTCAAAGACAGCCTGGGCATGAAAGTCTGTGAGACTCTTATCTCCAAATAACGACCAGAAAACTGGAAGTGGTGCTGTGGCTCAAGTGGTAAATCATTAGCCTTGAGCTGAAGAGCTCAGGGACAGCACCCAGGCCCAGAGTTCATGCCCCACAACCAACCTAACAGTACTGCTAGAGAACACTTGTTACTAGGAGAGAAGGTGGGGAGAGGGAGTGAGAAAGGGGAGGAGGGAGGAGAGAGAGGAAAAGAGAAGCAGGGATTAGCAAGGGAAAGAGAGGGAGGGGAGAGAAAGAGAAGGTGGGAAGAGGGAGGGGAGAGAGGGGAAGAGAGGGGGAGAGACTAGCAGGGGAAAGAGAGGGAGGGGAGAGAAACAGGAGGAGGGGAAGGGAGGAAGGAAGGGAGAGAGATATCTGAGTGTTTTAGAATCTAGTTCTACCCCTGTCTCTTCTGAGGTGTACCCTTCACAGACTGTGGGGTTATAGGGCAGGTGATGCACCATGCCTATACCAAGTACTCCCATCCATACCCAAGACTGACTGACCAGGGAGGGAGCTAGACCATAAAGTTACTAGCTGGAATGAGACTCCCCAAATGACATAGAAATCAATGAAGAGAGAGTTGAACTAAGGGCCTAGAAGGTTATGTGTTAGGAAAGAAGATGAGATATGCAGAGGACTGAGTGCTGAGCTGCAAAGCCAGGGGAGTGCTGGAGTGAAGTCCCTAACTTCAACTGCTGGCTTCACCACTTGGAAAGCCTGCTCTTCCTACTCCTTCCTGGACTGCAGTACTTGGATCAACAGCAGTGTCAAGTAGTTGCCCATACCTAAAATACAGAACTAAAGAAAGCTAAACCAAGCTTGGTGCCAGAGGCTCATGCATGTAATTCTAGCTACACAGGAGATTAAAATCTCGAAGACTACAGTTTGAGGCCAACACAGGCAGAAAAGTCCACTAAATTCCATCTCCAAAATAACAAAAACAGCAAGCAGGACTGGAGGTATAGCTTAAGTGGTAGAATACCAGCCTAGCAAATGACAAGATTCTGAGTTCAAATCCCATTACCACAAAAAAGGAAAAAAAAAAAGATGCTAAACCAAGAGAGATAGATTCTGAAGACTGGTGTATGTTTCGATAATTATGAGACTTACTGAGAGCTTCTTAATGTTTCCTAAGGCCTCTGGCCCCAGCTCTGTAATATCAATCTTCTGCAAATCACTTGCCAGTAACCGCATGCTCTGTAGAAGAGAGAATGGGTTGGTTGACAGGTACAACCTTCAGGGTGGAGAAGTGGCAAGGGGTAGGAGGGGCATTAGTACTGCCAGTGGATCACTAGTATAGCACTATGCAGACTGTGGCCCTGATCCCTTCATGTGAACCAGGCTCAGCAACTTAATCGCTCTTTACAGCTCACAGAAAGCAAGCTCAACCTGTTCAGAATCCCTCAGCTTTGCAGAGCAGAAGGAACAGCTCCTCTGCCCTTTCTGGACCACGTGTACACGTCTTTGTGCTCTCTCCTGGCTCTTTGCTGTTGCTGTTTTTGCGTTGGGTCACAGAGGTTACCACTAGGGCCTGCTGTCCTCAGTAGACAAATGGTAGCTGGTGAACAGAGGGAACAGAGAGTTGGGCAAATGTCCTCCCAGCCTAGGACAGAAAAGGGGGCTGTGTCCTGTGGATATGTGGAAATCAGGCCCCAGCCCACTTGAAAGGACTGTGAGGGAGGGGGTGGGATGAGTGCCCAGGGAAGACAAACGCTTCACTGAGCAGTGCTCTGTGGCCTGGCTCCCTGGAAAATGACTTACCGCACCGCCAGCCACTGGCACGGTGAGGGAGATCTCTTTGCTGTCAGCAAGAGGGCTGCCATTGGCTGAAATGTGGTAAATCTGCTCTCTGGCCGCAGGAGTGCGGAGGCCGGGGGTCTTGAAGACCCTGTGAAGTAGAAAATCTGTGAGGATGCTTGGCAGACTCTGACACCACCCGTGATGAGCCCCTCCAGCCCCCTCTGGTCTCAAGCTGTAGTTCTCAAATCCCACATTTCTAAATGGCAAATTTTAAATTTAGGGAAAACATTTTTAAAGCAGGAATGACTAAACACAGCTGGAGAAAGGAGATTTAATTATCAAACATACATCTCGAAAATACCCATGCCAATTTTAGTACCACAACTCCGTATGGGTGCCAGTCATCCTCCCATCTAGCGCCAGAAATAAACTGGTTAATAATGTGCTTCCAGCAGTGGCTAAATGCTTCAACCAACAGAAGTTTCCTGGGTCAAAGGAGGATGATTCAGATTATGCCATGAGGCTAATTCCCAACTAACCTCCTCCCAGTTCAAATGCTGTACTTGAATCCCCAGAAATGTATTTTGCCACATGTTTACCCAAAAAATTGTAAGTAGGAAATAAAAAGTGGAAAGTAACTCTTCCTCATTTTCCCTACCCTCCCTTGCTCCACTCCCCGCAAGGTAACCATTCTTAATCCCTGATCTGTGTCCCCAAACTTTCCACATGAATAAAGGAAACGGGATAAAAGAGAACACTCGTCTCGTCAACCCGCTGGAGATGAAGTTCTTACAGGCTATCCAGTGTTCCTACTTAGCCAGCCAGCCTTACAAAGGTATGAACGCATGCAGTCATCATCTTGTTTACCCTGCTCTCTAAAAAGGTGCCGTCGTGTTTCCTTCTCCCAAGGGTATAGGAAAGTGCCCACACAGCTTCAAAAAGCCTTCAGAGCAGGCCAACCGAGTCATGCAGAGGTCTCCAAGGTGGCAGATCGCTCATCAGATACACTATCATTTGCTAAAGCACAAGTGGTAGAGCAGCTCAAGTGGTCAAGCGTCAGCCACGAATGGAGAAAGCTCAACCAGAGTGCCAGTGTGGAGTATAAGCTCCAGTACCAGCTAGAGTGTGCCTAATGTGCACGTGTGCCCATATGTGTCATGTTGCTGTTGAAAATGGGTGAACATGCACTCACAGAAGAGGCAAGCACTGGGAAGCCCAGACAGCTGCCACATTCCAAGGCTTCCCTAACCAAGGACTTGAGAGCATTTTCTACATAGTCCTGAGTGCTGGTTATAGAACTCACCTGGAATCAAACCTGGGTGTCAGGCCTGGGGTTGGTTTCACCATAGACACCTCTAATCTGCTCGCAGCTGGGGTTACAGTGTTGCAATAGCCTGACCTGTAGGTAAGAAACAAACACAAAGTATGTCAACTCCCAGCAGCACTTACATGACAACACTCATGTGTCCCATGCTACTTGCTCTGGATGACCTGTGCCCAGCCATGTGACCTTCCCTGCCATCCCAGAATGTGAACAGTATACCATTCTCACACATGTAAAAACTCATGCTTGTGGCATTTAAAGAACTTGTCCAATTGGGTGTGGTGGCTCATGCCTGTAATCTTAGCTACTCAGGAGGCTGAGATCTGAGGATCAAGGTACTGAAAAGCCAGCCCAGGCACAAAAGAACCTGAGACTCTTATCTCCAATTAACTTCTAGAAAAATGGGAAGTGGGGTTTGGCTCAAGGGGTAGGGTGGTAGCCTTGAGCTGAAGAGCTCAGGGACAGCATCCAGGCAGAATTCAAGCCCTATAAACCACAAAAACTTGTCCAAGATAATACAGCCCAAAACAGAGGAGCTAGACTTGAACCAGGTAGCCTGTCTCCAGCACCACCTCTGTACTTTTTTTTTTTTTTGCCAGACTTAGGCTTGAGCTCAGGGCCTGAGCACTGTCCTTGGACTTTCTCAAGGCTAGAGCTTGAGCCTTAGCACTTGAGCCTTAGCACCACTTCCAGCTTTTTTTTAACGTGGTACTGAGGAATTGAACCCGGGTCTGCGTGCATGCTAGGCAAGCACTTTGCTACTATACTAAACTCCTGGCCCATCTGCACTGTCTTGACAGTACAAAAGCTCCCTCCCTGGCTGGCATGGCAGTCCTCTTACAGGGAAGCTGGTTAACATCTGCCCAGGGTAGGGAGGACTTCCCTCCTCCACAGACTTGCACCTCTAAGCCTACTCTACAAGCTGTCCCCCTTCTCCTAATGACTTACAGTGGAGTCTTAAGAGGCTGAGCAAGAACATTTCAAGAAGCTAATGATGGGCAGGTAACAGCCACTTTGTAACTGATGCTGGAGTAGCTCTGTACTGTCAGGCAACTAAATGTAATGTACAGCTAACTACACCTACTCATTCTGAGCCTCCCTCCTCCTATTTGCATTTTGAAAATACAATGGAGGATAGAGAATGTCAGCCGAACAGGGGAAGGTTTTAACTTAGACCATTTCTAGAAGCTCCTCCAGCTCGGATACTCCATGATTTCATAGAAACGCCACCCAAACATCAGTTATCAAAGCCCCTTTGACTTGATTTCTGCCATGCTGAACAGAGTTCTCCAATCAAACCAAACAACACATCTGACTTTGGAAAAACCATTACCTTTTGCTTCTGCCTTTTCCTTGTATGGACTGACTTCTCTTGGATGGAGGACATTTCTTGACCTAAAGTCACAATCAAACTCAGTCACAATCAAGCCCAGCAAAGGGGAAAGGAAGATTAGAAAGAACTGGGGAGGGGAGGCCAGCCTTAAAAAGGGAAATTAATATTGAGCAGAAGGTCCATCTCAGCTGGGCGTAGTAGAACACACCTGGAATCCCAGCGCTTGACACACTGAGGTAGGAGGACAGACTACATAACAAGACCCTGTTTCAAAACCAAAATCAAACAAGAAAAAAGGTCCATCAATCAGCTAGGAACTTATACTAGGCGGTTCTTCTAAACAGAGGACCTAGGCCAAGATTAAAGGGAAATCTCTCTAGAACTGGTAGCAGTCTGGCTTCTATCCACGACTTTATAAAACTTATCTCAAAATTGGTCTTTTTTTTTTTAGTGGGTCATGAGGTTTGAACTCAGCCTGGGTGCTATCTCTGAGCTCTTCAGCTCAAGGCTACCACCCTTGTCCTGGAGCCACAGCGCCACTTCCTATTTTCTAGTGGTTAATTGGAGTCTCATGGAGTTTCGTGCCTGGGCTGGCTTTGAACCACGATCCTCAGATCTCAGCCTCCTGAGTAGCTAGGATGCCACCATGCCCAGCTCTTGTGGACTTTTCTTCCCATGTTGGCTCCAAACTGGGGTCCTCAGTCTCAGCTTTGAGTAACTAGAGTTATATTATAGGCATGAGTCATTGGTGCCTGGCCTCTCACCCTTTAGTTAGTGGAAGGTCTCACACTGTGAAAGGACTGGCTGTGTCCTATAGGGAGAGAAGGCCCTGCTAGCTTCCTCTTCATTGTTCCACCCATTTTGTACCACGTCAGAGGAACACTATGGTTTTGTACTCACAGTGTAAACTGTGAGCTCTGGAAGGCAGGACTATGCTCCATTATGTTTTCTATTTGCTTATCTCCTGCAAGCCCTTACCCCTTAATGTGAACTCCTACTTACCCTGGTAGTTTGAAGATTTTTATGTTTATTTTCGTCTTCTTCCTCCTCTATTATTTCATCCACTTGTACTACTTTCTGTCCTATAAGAAACAGTTTTAGCGGCATGTTATTTCTGATGAGAATAAACTTTCAGGCATTCACATTTCTCATAAGAACTTGAACTCATAGAATCTTAGGATATAACTAAATACACTCAAGGCTATGTAGATGTGCATCAAATGATAAGAGTATCAGCCATGAGTAAGGAAGCCAAGAAACAGCTGAGGCCCCAGGCTCAGGACCTAGTACCAGGGAAAAAATTTAAAAGCCAGGCACTGTTGGCTCAGCCCTATGATCCTAGCTGAGTTTACTCTGTGGCTGAAGTCCACTGATCAATGGGGTACAAAAATAATGTGTTCAGTTCCAGACAGTAAAACTAGCTGATTCTAAGTATATGGCTGAGGAACTCTAGTTCCACTCTATCATCACATCAGGAAGCAGGACTGGAGCGTGGCACTAAGAAAGCAAACCCAGCAAACCCCCACTGTGTTTTCTTCACTCTATGAGGTAACTCTGATGAAGAGCAGTGTTTCTTGACCTGATCAAAGAAGGTGCCCTGAAGGGTAGCCCTCACTTCCAGGCCACAGGTTTGATTCCTCAGTGCTACCTACACAGAAAAAGCTGGAAGTGGTGTTGTGGCTCAGGTGGTAGAGTGCTAGCCTTGAGAAAGCCCAAGAACAGTGCTCAGACCCTGAGTTCAAGCCCCAGAACTGGCAAAAAAAAAAAAAAATCATATATGATGCTTGTCCCTTGGGAGGCAGAGATAGGAGGATTATAAGTTGGAGACCAGCTTAAGCTACATGGCCAGACCATGGGGGGGGGGGGAGCAGGGGACACAGAAAACAAAAAGTAACCAGTACTTACTTCTAGAAGATCTCAGAGGTGCCTGAATAGCTTCTGCTGTTAATTTGTTTATTTCTGTGATATCCACATCAGCCTGTGACCAAACATAGCCATCATCATATGTAACCGAATTTAACAAAACGAAAACCAAATTGAAAATTACAACATATAGGTGACAAAAGTTAAATGTTACTAACACAAAATAGTGACCATTCATTCCATAAACCTAGCACACAGTCCAAGACCTAGAACATTAGAAATAACTTGCATCTAGCTTGTGCTCCTTCTCTGCTTTCTGTCTCTCCCTAAAGGTGACTGGTCATTCCTCTCCAGTACCATTATCATTCCAGCTCCTCCGAAGAAAGTTTATGCGTGTATAAATGTGCTCGTGTGTGTGTACGTGCTTTTCAAAAGTGTGAATGTTTTTTTAGTCCTGGGGTTTGAATGAAGGTCTTCACGCTGGAGGCACCATGTGTCTAGCTCTTTCTGCTTTTGGTATTTCCAAGATACAATCCTATTTCCACCAGACCTAGGCTGGACCATTATGTTCCTACCCCACTTCCTACCATGGCCAGGATGAAAGGTGTATGCCACTATGCCCAGCTTTTCCTAATTGGTGTTTCATGTACTTTTTTAAAAAAATTTTTTATTGTCAGAGCTATCTTAGAATTGTGATCCCTGGTCTCAGCCTCCTCAGGCAAGGGTGGAGGGTTTTGTTATAAGCAGTAACCGACATGCACTCATTTGGACTTCATGTTCTTAGTGTTTGACATAACTAAAAATGCCCCCTGATGAAACTTTTTCCTTTTTCTTTTTTTCTAATCCCGGGGATTAAACTCAGGCCTTGGTGCTGTACCTGAGCCTTTGTGTGCTTAAGGCTGCCCTCTACCAAATGGGCCACAACTCCACTTCCTTTTTTTCTGTGTGTGGGTCATGGGGCTTCAACTAGGCCTGAGCCCTTCAGCTCAAGACTACCCCCCTACCCTTGAGCCAAGCCCCATCTCCCATTTTCTAGAGGTTAACCGGAGATATAAACAGTCTCAGGTCCTTTTGTCACCGGGCTGGCTCTGAACCTTGATCCTCAGATCTCAGCCTCCTGAGTAGCTAGGATTACAGGTGTGAGCCACCACCTGGCTTCCACTTCCATATTTTGAGTGGCTAATTGGAGATAAAAGTCTCTCAGGGACCTTTCCTCCCAGGTTGGCATGGAACGTGATCTTGGTGATCCTTGGATCTCAGCCTCCTGAGTAGCTAGGATTATGGGTATGAGCCACTGGAGCTGAGCATGATGAAACTACTTCCACAGTGAACAACCCAACTGACGGATTTTATGAATGGATTAAAATAAAAGCAATGCACCTCAAAAATTAAAAAAAAAAAAAAAAAAAAAAAAAAAAAAGGTAACTTACTGTTGCTGCCTCTTCCAGGGCCTGCTTGTTTCCTCCAAGGGCTAACAACAAAAAAAATATTACTATCAGACTTGAATAATAAATCACTCTTCCTTTATTTTTTTGTGCCAGTACTGGGGCTTTAATTCAGAGCCTTGCACTTTTGCTTGGCTGTTTGAATCAAAGCTGGCATTCTACCACTTGAGCCATACCTCTACTTCTGGCTTTTTATTTTTATTTTTTTGCTGGTTAACTGGACCTAAGAGTCCTTGCTCAAGCTGGCTTTGAAACACAGTCCTTAGATCTCAGCCTCCCAAGAAACTAGGATTAAAGGTTACGTTCTAAAGCTGGATAGGATTAAACTCTAGGTCTAAGAACTTCACAATTTAATCTCTTTCCAAGCTTGATTCCCCTCTCCCCCCTTTAAAGGAAAGGTGCTTTGTGAGATTTAGTATAGGATAAAACCTAGACACCTTCACTATTCTGTATGACAAAGTTAAGATCTCAAGCTTTACAAACAGAATGCCTAGGGTTCATGAAGCCTCTGCTACTAAGTAGCTTATGACACCAAAAGTACAGTATGCCTTAATGTTGTCATTCTAAAACAGATAAGATAAAATTAATGTTAATGTAAAACATTTGGTGCCATGCCCATCCAGCCTAAGAAAACTTATATGTAGTTGAATATGTAATTCCAGAAGCTAGCACTGTCACTGACACATGTCCAACTTTGAAAAAATGAGTACCTGGGTTCATTCTCTAGTACCAATAAAAAGGAACTGTTAAACTGGTGGCTCACACCCATAATCCTCAGTACTTAGGAGCTGAGATCAAAGCTGGTTGGGCCTAAAAGCCTGTGAGACTCTTACCTCCAATTAACTACCAAGAAACCAAACCAAACCAAACCAAACAACACCAAAAACAAAAACAGCAGAAATGGAGCTGTAGCTCAAATGATCGAGTACTAGCCTTGAGTAAAAAAGCTCAGGAATGGGCCGAGAGTTTGGCCTTGTGGTGGAGTGCTTGCCTAGTATGCACAAAGACCCAGGTTCAATTCCTCAGTACCACATACATAGAAAAGGCTGGAAATTGTGCTGTGGCTCACGTGGTAGAGCACTACCCTTGAGAAAACCTAAGGACAGTGCTCAGGCCCTGAGTTCAAGCCCCAGGGCTGGTGTGTGCATGCACAGTACACCGGAACAATTAAATTCTTTGTGAGCAGAACTTGCATTTCTATCTAGGGAAAAAGCTACACCCTGGGTCATTACTAATTAGGAAAATTAGAATGTAACTTAGGATAACTCAATAGATAGTATCTGTAAGTTATTCATGAACAAACCATTTATTCATTCATTTGTAAATGGTTGAGTATAACACAAATACACACACACACACACACACACACACACACACACACACCAAATAGCTCCTAATGTGGACATTTATATTTCAGAGTGTCCATAAATAAAATTTTATTGGCATACAGTCCTTCACTATACTTGTTTTGGAACTATAAAAGCAAAGATAAGAAACCTAAACTCTTTGTTACTCTGCTTTTAGAGAAAATGGTCCAGTACTGGATGGCAGTTAAGTGCCATTGGTGGGAGGGGCGGGGGATGTAATGGGAGAGGGGTGGAGCAGCAGTTGCTCCACGCGTGAGCTTAGTCTTAAGAGGAGCCATTAGGCTTCTTGGTGCTTACGGATCAGTTCCCACCCTGACCCTATAGAAAGAGGAGACAAAGTAAACCGACTCCACATGCGACTGAGCCAGGGCCCTGGGCCTGGTAATGAGTATTGCGAATGGGGAGAGGGGCGGCGGGGGAGAAGGGGACATCAGAGCGGGTCCTTTCTGAAGGCCATCACGGGCACTAGAGTGGGACTACCAGCCGAGGCAGGCGGGGTGTGGGCGCGCTGGCAGGATGGGGGGAGCGGGACCCCCTCGAGCAGCTCTTACCGAAGTACTCCAGCCAGTTCATGTCGCGCAGCGCCCTGGGGAGCCGCAGGATCTCGATGTTGTAGAGGTTGTCCACCTCCTTGAGGAGGTTCTTCCGGTCGGCCTCGATTTGCTTCATCCGCACTTGCACTGCGAGAGCGACCCAGGCCACAGCGGGTCAGGTGAGTGCGGCCTTGCCCGCGGCCCCCGCCCGCTGCGCCCCCGCCCACACGGCCTCGGGGAGCCGCGACGCCCGCTTCTCACCTTCACGATCGAAGTCCTTGAGGAAGGAGGCGAGTTTTTGGCTCCGTAGCGAGTTGGTCTTGGCCGCCCGGCTGTAAGCCTTCCGGGGAGCCATGGCAGGCGGGCGGGAGAGCGGACGCCGAGGCCCAAGGATCAAAGGCGGAGGCGGGAAGAAGGAAAACTAGGGAGCGGAGAGGACACACGGCAGTCGTCCGTTGGAATCTCGGCTAAAAGAAGTCAGGGTGAGTTCCGGACCCGAAGTTAGCGAAGAACTGACTCTCCCCGACGCCGCGGAGCCGCAGCGGCTCTGCTGGTAACCGCCGCCCGATTCAAACTGCACTGCCACCAGCTGGCCAATGGGAACGTGCCGTCTTAGGACGCCGTCCAATCGCAAGGAGGCTCCGCCTCCCCCGCCTCAGTTAGCCAATCCGCGAGGGGGACTTTAGCTCCCAGACGCCCTGGCGGCTTTACTAGGTAGTGCCTCGCCCCCAACTCCGTAGTCGCTTTGGAGCCTGCGCGGAGGAGGGCGTGCGTGGCGAGTGCTGTGGTTTGGTGGCAGGTCCTTGGCTTTAAGTGTTCCTGAGGGGAGGCAACTGGGCAACTTCCAGGAAAGGAGACGAGACCCGCGCGCTGCGGTAGACAAGGCTGGGCACCTGAAAATCCGCAGTCGGAAGCAAGAGATTGTCCCGTTTCCAGAGGGCCCGCCTTGCGAGGACGTCGGCCCCATTCCTGAGGTGGGAAGCCGGAGACCCTCACAGATCCGCCGGACCATGCCCGGCCAGGGTGTCCATCTGATGGGACTCGGAAGCCCCCCTCCCACGGGGCCGGCAATGGCTCCCACAGGTGACCCAGGACCCCCCCGTACCGCCCTTGCCCCTGACTCTTATTTGTTGTTTTACCTTTTCCACCAGAGGATGCCTGCAGAACAGCCTTTGCTTGCTGTGCAGGAGGCCCTGAGGAAGTGCTTCCCCGTGGTGCAGGAGCAGCAGGGCTTGTGGCTGGACACCGTGCGGGACTGCCGGCCCCTCCTCCACTCGCTCAGCAACCTGGCAGAGCAGATGCAGGCAGCTCAGCGCCTGCGCTTTAAGGATGTGCCGGCGCTCCGGGCCTTCCCCGACCTGCAGGAGCGCCTCCGGCGCCAACAGCTGCACTCTGCGGACGTCGTCCAGGACCAGCTAGCTGCAAGGCTGTAAGGCTCCTGGGCGCTCCCTCTTGAAGGAAAGATCCTAAGCATGAGTGTCATAAGTAGCTCGCATGGGTCAGAAGGGCGGCTTTCTCCTTCCTTAACAGCTTAGCATTTTGATGTGTCGCCCACTCCCCTCCTTTCCTTAAGTTGCTGTGGGACCTCTGTCATCAGTTAGCCGGGCCTGTTGGCTCATGCCTGTAATCTGTAGCTACTCAGGAAGCTGATGGGATCTGAGGTTCGCGGTTCAAAGCCAGCCTGGGGAGGAAAATTCGACTGGAACTCTTATCACCAGTTAACCACCAAAAAAACGGAAGGGTCGCTGAGGCTGGTTGTGGTTAGAGTGCTAGCCTTGAGGTAAAGAGCTCAGGGACAGCACTTAGATCTTGAGTTCAAACTTCATGATCGACAAAAAAGGAAAAGAATAAGGAAAGAAAGAAAAGCTATCTACTAGTATTTCTCTTGTCAGAAGGCAAGCATGGTAGTGTGGGGGTAGGGTAAGGGGTTAAGCTGAGTTGCAAAAGCAGAAAAGGGTGGGGAGAGAATCCAGATCTTGGTAAGATTTCTTGGGTAAAGATTAAAACATATGTAGGTTCATACAAAGAAATAACGTTAGGGCCGAGAGCATGGCCTAGTTAAGAGTGCTTGCCAAGCATGCACAAAGCCCTGGGTTCAATTCCTCAGTCCACATAAGCAGAAAAAGCTGGAAGTGATGCTGTGGCTCAAGTGACAGAACGCTAGCCATGAGCAAAAAGTATTCAAGGATAGTGCCCAGGCTTTGAGTTTAAGCCCCTGGATTGGCCAAAAAAATGTTACTGGATTGGGAGTGTGCCCTAGTGGTAGAGTGCTTGCCTAGCATGCATGAAGCCCTGGGTTCCACTCCTTGGTATTACATACACAGAAAAAGGACCCAGTTAGCTTCTCCATTTTTTTTTTTTTTTTTTTTTTTGCCAATCCTGGCTTTGAACTCAGGGCCTGAGCACTGTCCTTGGGCTTTCTCAAGACTAGAGCTCTACCACTTGAGCCACAGCACCCCTTCTGGCTTTTTCTATATATATGGAACCAAGGAATTAAACCCGAGTCTTTATGCATGCTAGGCAAGCACTCTACCATTAGGCCAAACTCCTCGCCCAGTTATCAATTCTTGAGCCACCTCTATCTCCCAGGTACTACCACCAATCACCAATCTCTTTAGATCATGGGCTCTGTTGAGAGGGATTTTCCTGTGAGGTGCATCTGGTCATGAGAAGGGCATTATTGTCATAATTTGAAGAAGGCATGGCTTACTCCTGTCACCTACTATATTAAAGCTAGATATTCTGTTAAACATCCTGCAGTGCACAGGGCAGCCTGCCACAACACAGCCATCCTATCCCAAACACCAGTAGTGCCGGGTCGAGAAGCTCACTTCCTACCCCTGCTGTGATACTGCTTCATGTCATCATCTTTTCCCCAGAGCCATCCTTCTCAAGGTGCGTGACACTGTAAGCAACCATGTGGAGCAAGTGTTCCAGACCTATGAGCAACACGCAGGTGTGGTGGGCATCGATGCTGTCCTGCAGTTCTCAGATGTGAGCCTGTCTGTGTCTGACATGTTGGAACAGCTGCAAGACATCGAGAGACATTATCGGTATTCATATCCTTTGTGTCCAGAAAACTATATAGTTTGGGTATCTTTTGTTCCTGAACCTAGAGTCCTGCATTCTTATTTTTTGGTGAGAGTGGGATTTGAACTTGGGTGGGCCTTGTCACTGTCCCTGAGCTCTTCAGCTCAAGGTTATTGCACTGCCACTTGAGCCATAGTACCACTTCCAGTTTTTGGTGGTTAATTGGAGATGAGTCTGACTTTCTTGTGCTTTGAACTGTGTGATCCTCAGATATCAGTCTCTGAGTTGTTAGGATTACAGGCCTCAAATACTTTACATGCTAGGCTTTGATACAGGTGTTGCGAGATGGCGTTATATGTCCTATGGAAAAAAATAAAGTGGAGATGTGATATTTGGTTTAAAATAGGATCGTGAAAGCAGGTATTAGGAGAAAGTGGCATTGGAGCAAAGATTATTTTTGTGAGTCTTGTGAACTTTTCTGCCCTGACTGGCCTTGAACTGCAATCCTGTTGCTCTCAGCTTTGCAGGTAATACTTCCTAAAAAGTGTTACAAGAGTGAGCCACCAGCCTGGCTTCATTCGGACTCTTAATCAGCTGTTGGTAGCTCCCAACAGTTTGTCTCTGGTGTTCTTCCCTCTAGCCTGTTTCCAATTAATGGCAGTTGTTCATGTGTGTGCAGGAAGTCCAGTTTTGACCAGGAACTTCATACAGAATGGTTAGTGGCTTCTGTGACTCATAGGCAAAGGTTCAGGATCCTTACCTTGGTCTTCTGTGTTCTCTGTGTTCTGACTCACACACTTTTTGTATATGTCAGTTGCCCTGGAAGGCTGCTTTTCCCTCTCTTCTCCATGCTTCCCCACTCCCCATGCTGGTCTCTCCTGCCAGCTGGAATGTTCTTTCTTTTTTCTTCTTCTTTTTGTCAGTCTGGGGCTTGAACTCAGGGCCTGAACACTGTCCTTGGGCTTTCTCAAGGCTACAGCTCTACCACTTGAGCCACAGCACCACTTCGGCTTTTTCTATGTATGTGGTACCGAGGAATCCAACCCAGATCTTCGTGTATGCTAGACAAACACTCTACCACTAGGCCAAACTCCTGGCATTGTTCTGCTTTCTTCTAACATGGATGTATTCATCTTTGAACCATCACTGAGGTTTGTCTTTCAACTCACTTTCCTTTTCAGTTTCTGATTCTATGAGTTTCAGGGAAGTGAAGTACTAGGTTCTTCCCTGTAGCATAGAACCATGGCACTAGAGTTGCCCAGAAAACACTCGTGGCTCAGGTCAGTCCTGCCACATAGTAAAGTGGAATGGTGAGCACACATTTACCTGTAGTTTCCCATTGCTGACCAGGGTTCTTTCTTTGTGCAAGAGATTTTCTTTTCTTTCTTTTTCTTCTTTTTTTTTTTTTTTTTTTTTTTGGTGGGTCATGGGGCTTTCAAGCTGTCCCTGAGCTCTTCAGCTCAAGGCTACCACCCTGCCCTTGAGCCAAGCCCCACTTCCTGTTTTCTAGAGGTTAACTGGAAATAAGAGTCTCTGGTCCTTTTGTGCCCGGGCTGGCTTTGAACCTTGATCCTCAGATCTCAGCCTCCTAAGTAGCTAGGATTACAGGTGTGAGCTACTGTGCCTCCTGGCTTCTCTCTCTCTCTCTCTCTCTCTCTCTCTCCTCACACACACACACACACTCGCTCGCTCGATCGCTCTCGCTTTCGCTCTCTCTCGCTCTCTGCCAGTCTTGGGGCTTGAACTCAGGGACTGGGTGCTGTCCCTGAGCTTTTTCCACTCAAAGCTAGTGCTATACCTTGAGCCATCGCTCCACTTCCAGTTTTTTGGTGATCAATTAGAGATAAGAGTCTAATAGAGTTTCCTGTACTGTCTTAGAGCTGTAATCCTCAGATCTCAGACTCCTGAAGTATCTAGATTACAGGTATGAGGCACTGGTGCCTTGCTCTTTGTTTTCTTTTTGAGCAGTCCTTAACTTCCCAGAACATACCTGAAGAGAAAGTACCTCTTCTCCTCAATCCAGTGGGAAGATTTGGCAGGCATCCAAGCATTACCCAAGGCCTGGGACCAAATTTCAGAAGATGAGCACCAGGACTTTGTGGAAGGTACTGGTTCATTCTTTTACATCCCCGTTCCCTAACTCTAAGGATTGTGTTCTCTGGCAAGGTAACCTGTCAAATTTTCTTTCTTTCTATTCCAGATACCCTATTGAATTTTTCCTTCTTCCTGAAGGAGTAAAGAAACTGCGTATTTATCTGGAGGCCTGGAGCCTCACAACTGAAGGCTGATGGGACCACAGATTCTAAAGAAACAACGTAACAGCTTGATGTGTTTAAAACATCATGCTGGGCTGGGAGTTTGGCCTGGTAGAGTGCTTGCCTAGCATGCACAAAGACCTGGGTTTGATTCCTCGGTATCACATACATAGGTAAAAAAGCTGGAAGTGGTGCTGAGGCTCAAGTGGCAGAGTACTAGCCTTGAGAAAGTCCAAGGACAATGAGCTCAGGCCCTGAGCTCAAGCCCAGGACTGGCAAAAAACAAAAACAAAAAAAAACATCATGCTGAGGCCATAAGTGTGGCCTAGTGGTAGAGTGCTTGCCTAGCATACACAAAGCCCTGGGTTCGATGCCTCTGTACCAGAGAAAAGGCCAGAACTGGTGCTGTGGCTCACATGATAGAGTGCTAACCTTGGGAAAGCTCAACAACAGTGCTCAGGCCCTGAGTTCAAGCCCCAGGACAGGCAAAAAAAAAAAAAAAAAAATTCAAACAACCAGACAAACAAAGGCCATCATGTTGAGAAGGACTAGATCTCAAGGACACTTGCTAGTAGATATCGCCAGGGACTCTCCATGTCAGATCATGGCTGAGGTTACACAGCCACTGCTTGTCCTCTTCTGAGGCTCAGGGAGAGAGGATGATGGTAGAAAACAGGAAAGGCTGTGTTGATGAACACAGTGTCCAAAGCCCAGAGTAGCAGGGAGCCCCTGGCATTACTTGAAAAATTATGTCTAGTTGACACCAGGTCTTAGTTTTGTTTATGACGGTATCTGACTTCACGATGATAGAAATGAATGGGTCTGAGGATGTAGTTCAATTGTAGAGTGCATATTTGGCTTGCGTGAGGCCCGAAGTTCATTCCTCACATACAAATGAAAGGACAAAGTGATGTTGATGGAAAATATTTTAAAATGTTTGAGCAATTTTAAATTTCCTTATAATCAAGCCAATTTCTGTTTCTTGAACTTGCCACTAGGGGGAGATGGCACAGCATGAATCCTAAAGGAAACTGTCTTTGAGGGAGCTAAGGGCTAACAACTGGAATGGGACCTCCTGGAGTATGACGGTTTTCAAAATTAAAATAGCTGTGTGTTTTTCTTGTGTTTAAAGAAATGTAAGAAAAGATCTAAATGTAGAACAATACTCCATCAGAGTTGATAGCCTTTCAAAGTCCATTCACAAAATTAAAAAAATAAGTTATTGTTAAATTGTCTTTTTTAAAATTTCATGTATAGCATGGTTGTGGTTCATATCCACAAAAACACTCAATACAACTATATGCCATCATTTATATTATATGCAAATGTATTATGCCTTTTATAGCTTACATTTTATGTGCGATTTTACATTTTACACATAAAATGCTTTCCATGGTCTTCTTTCCATGCTGTCTGGCTATGAAGGGAATACATTCAGATTGTGAAAAATTGAAATATTACACAGAAATACACCATTGCCAACTTTTTCGGTAACTTAATCAAGCGCTATATATTATTCCAGAAATTAGAAAAATTGTTTACATAATAATTGCAAATAAAACAACTCAAGATATTTGAATGCAGGGTATAGCGCTGGGCCTTGTGCAGATTAGGAATGTGCTCTGCCACTGAGCTGGTCCCCATGCCCTGAGATTTTTGAGACAGTCTCGGTGTGGCCTAGACTGGACTCAAAATCATGATCCTCCTGCCTCAGTCTCATGCATGCTGGAATAACAGGTGTGTGTTACCATGCCAAGCATGGGTACAGACTCATGTTAGGTCCTGGGATAAAGCCTGAGTATATACCCTAGACCTGGCAAATGGTAGCAGTTCAGTGTAGCAGGTAAGCAGAGCTCAGAGAAGAATTGACCAATTGTAGGAAACGGGCAGATGAGTCAGATTGTGAAGAGCCCTTGCTCCTGACTCGTACATTGTATTTGGTCCTGCAAATGAAGTGTGTGTGTGTGTGTGTGCATATAAGTATACAGGTATGTATAGACAAGTGTAATGGTTAATGAAGGACTAATACATGAGGCTGGCCCCTAAGATGACACTGCCGAGCAACATTCTAGCCATCTGCAAGTATGTAAATATGCCATATGATGTGTACATACAAAATCATGCTGCATTTCTCAGCTGTATCTGTCTTGTGTTTGTATACTTAAGGCTTCTTGAGCCTTCTTTGAGACAGGTAATGATTAAAAAGTAACATAAGTTGAAATGTTGCTTAGTAGTAACTGTAATTTTTATTTAGTTCCCTCATAGTTTTCTGCTATTAAAATGCCATCTATTTAGCAGGGTACCAATGGCTCACACATGTAATCCTAGCTACTTAGCAGAGCTGAAGAGCTTAGTTTGAAGCCAGTCCAGGAATGAAAGTCTGTGAGACTTAACTGTCATTAGCCAGCAAAAAGCCGTAACTGGAGCTGAGGTTCAAGTGGTAGAGTGTCAGTCTTGGGCAAAAAAGCTAAAGGACACTACCTAGGCCCTGAGTTCAAGCTCCAGTATGGGCTCCAGAATTAAGTAAAACACTAACTTAGGGCAATCACCACGCTGAGACTACTTGTCTCCTCACTAGGTAATGCCTCTTACTTATGGAGCAAGAATTCTGTTTCCCTTGGTTGAGTCAGAGTGAAATACAGTCAACTGGGACAAAATGAAGAATTTTGGCTTCTCTCTTTTTTGTTCTTTTTTTTTTCCAGTCCTGGAACTTGAACTCAGGGCTTGAGCATTATCCCTGAGCCTCTCTGTGGTCAAGGCTATCACTCTGCCACCTGAGCCACAGCACCACTTGTGGCTTTTTCTGTGTATGTGGTACTGAGGACTCAAACCTAGGGCTTCATGCATGCTAGGTGAGCTCTTTGCCACTAATCCACATTCCCAGCCTTGTCTTTTCTTCTATCCTTGTCTTGACTATATTCACAAATTAGTTTTAATGTTCTGCTCTCAGAGTATGAGCTGTCCCAAGCCAGTGGGCCACTTGGGCTATAAAGAGAAAGACTTTTGCCTGCCCAATGCTTTATGGTGACCATGCTAATTGTCTGCCCTTAAAAAGGATGAGAAGCTAGGTACTTTCCAGATTGCCCAAGCCTGGGCTCCTTTCTGCAGCCGTTTCCCTATGGGAAGGGAGTAGGAAGGAGGGGAAGGAACATGTTCATAATTGACTCGGGAAAGCCTGTTATATTGCTTCTCACCTAGACCTGGGGTGAAGTCTCACTCAGCCTCTAGCTATGTGACTTCCTTTCAGACTGCTCACTTATCCTGTCTGTAGAATAGAGAAGATGATATATTAGGTTCATGTAAGAAAAGTACGTAAGGGCTTTGCATACATTTGAGCGATCAAAATTCACTAAACAGCTATTAGTCACCTACTCGGTGCATAGCTCTGCCATACTCTAGTTGGTTTTGTATGTGTATCTATGCAATAATGGGGCTTGAACTCAGGGCCTGGCACTCTTGCTTAGCTTTATTGCTCAAGGCTGATGCTCCAACACTTAAGCTACAACTTCCACTTTTATCCTTTTGATATTCCTTGAGGTTACGAATCTCAAAGCTTTATTTGCCTGCATTTCCGGCTTCAGACCACATTCCTCAGGTCTCAGCCTCCTGAGGAGCTAGGATTACGGGCACGAGCCACTGCACCCTGTCCATACTTTTAATGTCACTTCTTTTCCTTTCCTTTTTTTTTTTTTTTTTCCCAGTTGGTCATGGGGCTTGAACTCTGTGCCTGGGCACTGTCCTTGAGCTCTTCAGCTCACGGCTACTGCCCTACCCCTTGAGCCACAGCCCCACTTCCCATTTTCTAAAGGTTAACTGGAGATCTCAGCCTCCTGAGTAGCTAGGACTACAGGTGTGAGCCACTGTGCCTGGCTTCCATTGTTGTATTTTATAATAAATGCTTATCTCCATAAGCAGGCAGGGAACCTCAGACATGAGTTTTCTGTTTCCATAGCTTATCAAAGATGCTGCAAGAAGTTGTACCTGGCTTTTCCCCCCACATCACTGCCTTGCAAAGGATATTCGTCCAGCACAGAGTTACCCCCATTTGGCTTGGCAGTGGCTCATAAAGTGTCCTAATTCCTTTCTGGAACAGATGCAAGCTTGCCAATCACTCTCTTTTCTCATCCCATAGCCAAAGAGGTTGGAGTGGCTCATGGAGTTGTCTGCTAGTCTTACACTTTGCCTGTATGCCTGGTCCTGAAAAAAGGAAATGAGGGCGGGAGTTTGGCCTGGTGGTATACTGCTTGCCTAGCATGCACAAAGACCTGGATTCAATTCCTTGCTACCACATCCATAGCAAAAGCCAGAAGTGGTGCTGTGGTTCAAGTGGTAGAGTGCTATCCTAGAGCAAGCCCAAGGATGGTGCTCAGACCCTGAGTTCAAGTCCCAGGACTGGCAAAAGAAATACCCTTCCAGGCATCATTCCTCCCCATCATCCCGGGAACATTCCTTGGCTTCTGCATAGTGCAAAGGAAAGTCACTTTTCTGAGACTGGTACTTGGTAGGGCACATTCGAGCTGGGGTTCTGTACACCCAGTTTACACATTTGAGAAGGCGTGCACTATCTGCCTTCTTCACTAGTTCCCCACAGACGGCTGCAGGACGGTTCCTTTTTGCTTTTAATCCTGAAGAAAAATGGCCAGATGGGGGATGGCCAAGAATGGCAGCTCCAAACCTTGTCCTGGGAGAGAAACTGGCCTTCCTCCCTTCCTCGTTGTACCTCTTCTCCATCCCTTTGCAGTGCATGCATGGCTAGAACTCAGCATTGCTCTCCTAACAGCTCCATCTGTGCTGTTTGGAGTGGGACAGTAAGAACTTAAATCCGCCACATCCAGCCTGAAGTCTCCCTGAGTCCCAGCCCAGCCCCAATCGCTGGCAATACAGAGGTAAATAAGAGACTCTTGCCTGCTGGGAGGTGTTCTGTCATGAAGAATGCAGTGAGTGCACAGGTGATGGAGAGGATGATGGCTAGTGCTTATCGTGAGAGGCGAGAATAAGAAGTTCGAGACTATATCCCTGAGCAAAAATAAAAACATGCCCTTGTTCCCCAATAAAGTAAATCACAGGCAGCATGGCCTGTCTGCTACCCTGCGAGCAGCCAGTGATGCGCTGTACCCCCAGCTTCTCCTGATTCAAACTCTGTGGGGGTAGTTCTTAATTTGCTCAGAGAGCCCAGACTAATAAATAAATCCACCACTCAATTGTAGTCCCCAGGGTGTGTTTATAGGGAGCAGATGACTTTTATCAGCTAGTTTGTTCTTTCATAGGAGCAGAGTTTTATGAGGGTCTCCTGAGCTGGCTTGTAACATGATGAACCATCTACAAAACTCAACCATAAATCCCCGGCACCTGCCAAACAGAACGATGCTGTTTCTCAGGCACATTTTGCCCAACTGGCGGCTCTGTCCCCGTTTGCATTTTTGCACTTGTCTCTTTAAAAAAAAACGTGGATTTGTTTTTCAGTTCTCTGCGGCCTCTTTAAAGACAACTGAAAAATGAGGAGTAGGAAAAAAAAAGGAACTAGAAAGTTACATCTGGGCTAAAAATTACCTCCTGGCTTATGTCACTCGGAAAGATGGTTTTGATCCTATTGCTAAAGCAGAAACATCAGGCTTCTCATCACATGAACCCCAGGGCGGGGATCCTGGGGGACGGGGCCAACCGAGCCCATTATTACTACTTTGATTCTTTTCTGGGCCATCACCCTTTGTACTTGCCAACGTCTCCTATTCTTGGTTGTCAGATCTGTAAATTTAAGAGGCAGCTTCAGAGGCCTCTTTCCCAGCTAGTCTTCAAGTGTGACATCCTTTCCCGACAGTCAATGCTTCCCCAACACCAAGATGAAATCAACCCCACTCTCTCTTCCCAAGCAAGCAAGACCTGGACTCTTGAGAGAGGAAGCTGGAATTGAGACTGAGCACTGGTGAGAGCCACCAAGAGCTTTCATAGACCATGCTGTCAGACTCAAAAAAAAAAAAAAAAAAAAAGGTTGACTGTGGCTCTGTTATCCGCCTGTGCATTGATGGATTCTCTTCATATAGGAGACCACTGTTTTGTTAAAGACTCCCGTGGCTGGCCCCCGTCATGGCCTCCTTCCTTCTTTTGGCTGGTTTTATGGGTGTGTGGTCCAGGCTTAGAAGGGTCCCTAAACCTGCTTTTCAATTCTGTTCCCTTGACCTCTTGAAGATCATCATCTTTTGTAGTTTGTTTTTTTTAAAACAGGGGGCCAGCTTGTTCATTTTGTCATGGGTCATTTAAGCAAGGCCTCGCACTGGTCCTACAGCCCACAGCCGTCCATCCAAGAGCTCTGGCCAGACCTTTACTCCTCCAAGACCAAGTTTAAGCAGAGCAGGTTGCTAAACTCTCAGTGACATTGATGAGGACTCTGATTTGCCCCTTTTCAAAGGCTCCCTGCCACCCAGGTCTCTGATTACAAACAATCTTTACTATACAACAAACTCTGTTATCTCTACAGGCCCTACAGAGGTGCCTGCTAAGCCAACTCATCATTGTCAGCTGCTCCTGGACTCTTACCACCTTCCAGTGCACTCTACATAAAAGAAATTCCTGAGGAGGAACCAGAAGGAACTCATCTCTACTAGAAAAAAATGTTCCTCCACTATAGGAAAGGAGATTCATTCTTTCCAAACCCCAAATTTTCCCCTAGTCAAACAAACCCTTTCTTAGTCCATTATTTGTATTTCTCTATCTCTTTATATTTTCATGCCCATCTTTAAATCTTCACCAGCTCAGTGAAGAGTTCAGCCCACCTGGAAGGTGAACCACAGAGGCCCTTGGCATTGCCTGGTGTTGTGGAGATAGGCCCTGTTCCACCTGGTGGGGTGAGCCGGGTAGCCTTGGGTTCTGGAAAAGCTGGCTGGCTGTTGTGACCTCCAGTAAAGCAATGATATCCTAGAAAGATCTCCAGCTTTGGCATAATCCTGGTTCCAGCAGCAGGGACTGTCACCATTGGGCTTCATCTCTCTTACCTGTAATACCTGGCTTATTGAGCTATTCTAAAAACCAAAAGAGCTTTAGCTAATCCACTCAAAGCACTAGGATAAGGCCTAGTACCCAATTGTAGGTTTGATCCTCTCCCACGGGGAAGGCTTGGAGGCGGAGCCTCTTCTTGTCCTCTGACAGGTACCTCCTGGGCTGAGGGAGAGTGGTTCCTCATTACCTGTGTCTAGGAGCAGGGCTGGACGATGGAAGTGAAACAGAAGACGAGAGACCCCATCCTGCCCCCCATTCCAAAGGCAAAGAGCCCCAGGCCAGGCTGGGCAGAGCATCCTCCCTACCCCAGCCCCACACACTCGCAGACCCAGATCCACCCAGCATTGCCACACCGGCGGAAGTGGTGGCTGCTGGTCCAGCCAAACCCCAGGACTGTGGCGACAGCCCTGCCTGGGTCCAGCCACCACATCAAGGACCAACTCTACCCTCCTCTCAGCACCCCTCCCACTTCAGGCTTCCCCCTCCAGCCCTCCTCCCCTCCCTGCCTCCCAGGCAGGCTCTCTTGATACTGGATAGCCACAGCCCTCTGTGGCTGCTGCTGTGTGGCAGAGAAAGTCCTGGTGAGGGAGTCATCTGGGTTCCTGACCCAGCTTTGCTGTTTGGCCCTGTGGGGTCATGCACCTGACTTGACCTCTTCATCAGAAAGAGTATGGAAAGAGGCTGGCGGGCATGTTTCAGCTTTCCTAGACTGCTGCAGAGAAGATGGGTTAGTGCACATACCAGAACTTTATTTTTTGCCAGTCCTGGTGCTTGAACTCAGGGCCTGAGCACTGTCTTTGGGCTTTCTCAAAGCTATAGCTCTAGCACTTGAGCCACAGCACCACTTCCAGCTTTTTTTTTTTTTTTTGTGGGTCATGGGGCTTGAACTCTGGGCCTGGGTTGCAGCTCAGGGCTACCGCCCTACCCCTTGAGCCACAACCTCACTTCCTCTTTTATAGTGATTAATTGGAGATAAAAGTCCCACAGTTTTAGTGCCCAGGCTGGCTTTGAACCACAATCCTCAGATCTCGGCTTCCAGAGTAGCTACGATTGCAGGCACAAGCCACCTCGCCCAGCACTTCCAGCTTTTTCTATGTATGTGGTACTAAGGAATTGAACCCAGGACTTCATGCATGCTAGGCAAGCACTGTACCACTAGGCAAAACTCCCGGCCCCATACCAGAACTTTAGACAATACAGATTCTATGCTGTAGAAAGAAGTGTTGCCCAACTAGAAAATAAGAATTTCTGAAGTTCTGGGTTTGATCTCTAGCACAAGGAGGAAAGGAAGGAAGGAAAGAAGAAAGGGGGAAGGGAAGGAAGGAGGGGAGGAAGGAAGGGAGGAAGGGAAGGAAGGAATGAGGAAAGAAAGAAACTTGGGCTACAGATATAGCTCTATCCTAGAGCCCTTACCTAGCGTGCACAAGGTCCTGGGTGTCATCTCTAGCACCACAAAAAACAAACAAACAAAAAAGAACCATAACCAAGGGCTTTCTAGAACCTTAAATCAGATTGTATAAATATAGATGATTTGAGGAGTCAGTAAAAAGAGTAATGTAACTTCCAATTATCAAGTGGTTTCTCTGGGTTTCAAGCTATGTCTAGAGCTTTTATATCCATGACACAGACCCTGTGAGGTATCCACTCCCCTTAACTGCCTCATGGCAGAGCTGAAGTGCTGCTTAGGGAAAGCCAGCTGACCTCTGACTTCCCCAAGGTCACATAGCCAACCTGAGATTTAAATTCTGGATGGCCTCCATGCAAATCACCTGACTTCTCTGCCCCTCAGTTTCCTCCACCTGTGCACTGGGATGAAGGAAGTCCATGTGTGGAAAGCACCTGTGCTGTCCTGGGCACATTCTCTTCTTTCGATGGAGCCAGCAGCCTGGGAAGTGTCTTGGCATGGACAGCTACTTTAGAGCCCATGATGACTGACTGCGGCCTTCCCAGGGTCCAGTGGTTCCCAGCTGTGGTTTGCTAAAGCAGGCTCATTTCAGGAAGCACTGCCCAGACTGGAGCATAGGCGTGTCATTTCCTGGTTACCCCTTAGAGGTAAGGCCAGCAGCAATGTGAGGCTCCCTCTCTACCCAGGGCAATCTGGAGACAGGCCTTATTCTAACCCTGTCCACTGACCACTGTACCCAAGGCTTGTCAAAGCGCCAGAATTCCAGCCTGGAGAAATGTTCCCAGGTAATAAGCCCTGGTGACATGGCTGTAACCCTAGCCGGTGCCACCTGTAAAACTGCTAGTTCTCTCCTTTGATCCGCTCCTGGCACCAAGGAGGGTGGTTCCCAACTGAGGACAGTGGGAAAGCTTTCTCCATCCAGCTGCCCTCAGGCCTGGCTACCTGGTTGAACAGGAGACAAGTGAGACTCAGAGATGTCACTATTTCTATCCTGTGGAATCCTGAGTGGGTAAGGAAGAGACAGTCTCTTCCTTAAAACAAATTAGAAAATCCAGACCAGAGGGTTATGTATGTGTGTATGTATATATGTATTTAGTGAGTCCTAGGGCTAGAACTTGGGACCTGGGCACTAGCCCTGAACTTTTGTGCTCAAGGCTAATGCTCTACCACTTTGTACCACAGTACCATTTATGGCTTTTTGGTAGTTAATTGGAGTTAAGAGTCTCATGGAATTTCCTGCCCCAACTGATTTTTTGTTTGTTTTGTTTTGTTTTTGTCAGTAGTGGGGCTTGAACTCTGGGCCTGAGTGCTGTTCCTGAGTTCTTCAGCTCAAAGCTAGCACTCTACCCACTTGAGCCACTGATCCACTTCTAGCTTTTGGCTGATAATTAGAGATGAAAATATCACGGACTGGGCTGGGAGTTTGGCCTAGTGGTTAAAGTGTTTGCCTAGCATGCATGAAGACCTGGGTTCGATTCCTAGGTACCACATACATACAAAAAAGCCGGAAGTGGTGCTGAGGGTCAAGTGGTAGAGCTCTAGCCTTGAGAAAGTCCAAGGACAGTGCTCAGGCCCTGAGCTCAAGCCCAGGACTGTCAAAAAAAGAAAAGAAAAGAAAAGAAAAGAAAAGGTCACGGACTTTCCTGCCTGGGCTAGCTTTGGACTATAATCCTTAGATCTTAGCCTCCTGACTAGCTAGGATTATGGGTGTGAGCCACTGGCACCTAGCTTTATTGGGAGAATTTTATAAAACTCAGCAGCCTGAGATCCAGAGGATCATTGTATGAGACAAGCCTGAGAAGAAAAGTCTGGAAGACTCTATCTACAAAATAATCAGAAAAAAAGCAAGGCTACAGGTGTGGATCAAGTAGTAGGATACTAAGTGAGCAAGCAAACCAAGCAAGCTCAAGATCCTGAGTTTAAAGCAAAACACCACCAAAATAAATGAAATAGGAAAGCAGATCATTTCAGAGGAGAGGCAGTGCGATAAGGAGCATGGAAGAAGGAGTGGGAATGTGGCTTAATGGCAGAGTGCTTGCTTAGTATGCACGAGGCCCTGGATTTGATTCCTCAGTACTATATAAACAAAAATAATAATAAAATTATATTTTTCTTAAAGAAAAAAAAGAACATGAAAGAGCTTGGCATGGTTGCACATGCCTGTAATCTCAGGACACAGGAGGCTACAGCAAGATATTCAGTTTCAAGCTATTTGGAGCTACAAAAGGACTCTGTGTCTAACAACAAAAACAAGCAAACAAACCAAATAAGGAAATAGTGGGTAGAATAGTGAGAGGGAATAAAAGGGGCAGCAAGGCCCAGAGCTCGGCCTTGTGGTAGAGTGCTCACCTAGCATGCACGAAGCTCTGGGTTCGATTCTTCAGTACCACATACACAGAAGAAGCTGGAAGTGGTGCTGTGGCTCAAGTGGTAGAGCTCTAGCCTTGAGCAAAAGTGTCCAAGGACAGTGCCCAGACCCTGAGTTTAAGCCACAGGACTGGCAAAAAACAAGCCAGGGAGAGGTGCAGCAAAGGGTCTCTGTGGAGGTGACATTTGGCCCAGACATAAGCACCTGTCTGGGTTCTCCATGAGCCTGGCCAGATCTGCAAGAGAACATTGTATAACACTGAGCATGACCACCTTTTCCACACCCCCTGTCTCATGAGTGAACAGGAGCCTTATCATTGACAGCTGACAGGGCACATATTGTGTGTTCTAGTGTTGAAGCCAGTGGTTCACAACTCTAATCCTAGCTGCTCAGGAGGCTGCGATCTGAGGATTCAGATTTGAAACCAACCTAGATAAGAATGTTCAGGACACTTTAATCTCCAATTAACCATTTTAAAAAGTGGGGGAGGGGAGAAGCTAAAAGTGGAAGTGTGGCTCAAGTAGTGGAGTACCAGATTGATTGAAGAAGCCAAGGGACAGTGCCCAGGCCCGGAGTTCAAGCCCCAGCACACACACACACACCCTTTAAGATGGAAGACAAGTAGATGACAGAATGAGCAGCACATGCAGAGGGGTATTTCAGGGTGAGAGAGATGACCATATGAGAAGAGGTGTCAGGCTGGTAAGTAGAAGGCACATTCATTTGCGGAAAAGGCTGGGATGGCACAGAGTTTGAAGAGTGAAAGGGAGGTACGGAAGAGCCACTGAGGCTACCAGGTGACAAGTTGGGTTTGGAATTTTGTTCTTGCCCTACAGGGTACCTGGTAGACTCAGAAGACATGAGGTACACCAGCTTTAAACTGGGGTTCCCCTCAAAAAAATCCTCCTTGTCCAGGCACTGATGGCTCCCACCTGTAATCCTAGTTACTCAGGAGGCTGAGACCCAAGGATTGTGGTTTGAAGCCAAATAGGGCAGAAAAGTCTATGAGACTCTTATCACCAAGAAACTACTCAGAAAACGCCAGAAGTGTCACTGTGGTCCAAATGTGAGAGCACTATCTTGAGCAAAAGAAGCTCAGGGAGAATACCCAGGCCCTGAGTGCAAGCCCCAGGTCCAGATAAACAAAACCCTCCTTTCCTTCCTCTAATGTTCACTACACCAGGAAGGCAGAGACACAGTGGGTGATAATGAACATGCCAACATGGTATACAGAATCACATAGTGAGAGGAGGAAAGCTCTCCGGGAACTCCTGGAAGCAGTGAGGGCCAGGCCCATGTTGACCAACAGCCACATCTGAACAGGCTGCTCCTCCTCCTACCCCGCCAGGCTTCTGTTCTATCATTTCCACCTTCCCCCCTCCATTTTCTGGTCACATTAGTCCCCAAGCACATCAGTCTCCAAGAGGGTGACACTGTCCAAATCTCTCCTGTTTCTTCCTTTCCCACTAGCAGGCCTCCAGTCTTTCTCCTTCCAGTCCATCCCTGGATTGCTCTGAGTCTAGCCTCGTTGTCATCCTCTTAACCCTGAAGTCTGCAGGAAGTCTTCAGCTTGGTGTTTCAGGCTCCTGCAAAGCCCACCAACTCTTTTTGGTTTTGCTTTTGCCAGTCCTAAGGCTTAAACTAAGGGCTTGCACACTATCCTTGGCTGGAGCTCTATTACTTAAGCCACAGCACCACTTCCAGCTTTTTCTCCATGTGTGGTACTGAGGAATTGAACCCCAGTCTTCGTGCATGTTAGGCAAGCAACACCCAGGCCCGCACTAATTCCTCTTTATCACCCACAAGTCCTCAGGTCCTCTTTGCTCACCTCTGTCCTCATGCCATGTCACAGGGGACCCTGATGGGACACCATGGTTGTCCAGGGAAGTCCCCCTTGCCTTTCATGGCTCAGATTCAACATCTCCTGTTCCAGCAGGTCTTTCTTGATCACCCAGGCCAGCCATCTCCCTCATCTGAGTCTCCTAAGTACCATGCAGAGAAAATGGCCATCTGCACTTCTCTGTGCCTTTTCTTGCATGCTGGATTCCCCTAGGACAGGGGTCAGACTTGATCCTCAGAAACAGTGTTTGGAGATCCATGGATTGCTGGGATGAATGAATGAACGAGCGTATGAGTGAATGAACCCATCTAATCAATCCATTTTTGCATGGATCCTTCATGTGCCTTCAAGGTGGGAACCATTCCTGTAGCTGTCTTCTTAAAAAGTTTTGGTTTTTTAAGGTGTTACCCCTTTCTGTTTTTGTTCCAGTTCTGGGGCTTGAACTCAAGGCCTGGGTGCTGTCACAGAGCTTTTTTTGCTCAAGGCTACTGCTCTACCACTTGAACTACACACAGCTCCACTTCTGGCTTTTGGTGCTTAACTGGAAATAAGAGTCTCAGATTTTCCTGCCCAGGCTTGATTCAGACCAAGATCTTCAGCTCTCAGTTTTCTGAGTGGTTAGGGTTACAGGCATGAGCCGTGGATGCCTGGCTAGTTATCTTGTTTCATATAATCAAACAAAACTGCATAAGGATCCATACAGAGGGCCTTTTTTTTTTTTAAAGGAGGACTTGACCTCCTGGAGTGTGCACAAAGGGCCACTGGCATCTTGATTCCCTGGATACCCCTGCCAAATTCAGTACCCAGGACCCCTACAGAATCTCACCAGTTGGGCCTCTGGACAAACCAAATCAAAGAAACATCAATGACCAGGAGGCCCAAGAGGGGTAGCAATCGCCTCTCAGCCCAGGCTGGCACAAGGCTGCCCTGCCCACAGGCAGGGGGCTGCATGAAACAAACCCTTCTCCAAGAGGCCCTGGCTCCCCCGCCCTCAGGACAGTCTGGAAGATTCCCAGTGGCTGCGCCTCGTCACATCTGCAGGTAATTTCTTCATCCCTCTGCCTTGGAGTGAATCTCATTAAAGTCTTCAGAATAGCACCCTCTGTCCCAGTGCCATCGCTCAGGCAGAAGGGGCCACCGTGTCCCCTGGCGAGCACACTGCTCAGGCTCTGTGCTGAACCCTCTGTCTCCCTGCCGGTTCTAATGGCAGTAGAAGTAACCATGAGATCAGCAGGCATGCTTGTTAGGCCTGCCTGGCCTCCAGCCGCCTGGGTGCGTGCGCAAGGAGCTCCCAGGCCGTGCTGCTTGACATTTGCAATCGTTTAATGGGAATAAGTTCCATCTTTGTGCTCTTTCAGCCTTTCATAACAACTGCCAAACTGTCCACCCTGGATAGGACATAAATTCTGCTGGCCAGTCCCCAGGCCAGCTCTTCCTGGAGCTGCTTCCTTCCCAGATCTTAGCAGGGTGCAGCTGATGACCCCCTGCTTGGGAATACGTCCCAGGAAACTGATGCACGCACGGACTGATACACGCAGGGAAGAGACAGTATAGGCCTGAGAGGCAAATTCCAAAAGAGCAGATTTCAGGCTGGGTAGGTTCCTTACCTCTGAGCTGTGTTTTTTGTCCTTTATTTAAAAAAGGTGCTTGATACCTGCTTTTTTTCAACGATTTTATGAATTATGGGGTTGAACCGGCTGTCAGGTGGCTCACACCTGTCATCCTAACAACCCAGAAAGCTGAGATCCGAGGATCTCAGTTCAAAACCAGCCTAGACAAGAAAGTCCATGGGGCTCTTCAATTAACCACCATAAAGCCAGAAGTGGAATTGCAGCTCAAGTGGATAGAGCATTAGCGCTGAGCAAAAATCGAATGGACAGTGCCCAATCCCTGAATACTCTAGTACTGGCATAAAATAAATAAATGAAAACTTCTATGTTTGGCACCCCCTAGATACACAGAAAATGTTTCTTTCCACTACCCGGGAACTAGTTGTGTGGCCTTGGATTAGAAGCATCACTTCTGTGTGCTTCCATTTCCTCATGTGCAAAATGAGATCACAGTAGGGCGAATCTCACGTGGCAGTCGGAGCTCTAAGTGAAGTAACACGTGTGGGAGTAAACATAGAGCCCGGCACACAGCAAGCACTTCGGACACACGAATTATCTCTTTCCTTCTCCCGAGAACCCAGCTTGAAAGACCTGGTAAGTATGAGACTTGGGGTGACTGGGATAGGATGGGAGAAGAAGGAGGGCCAGCGGGGGTGCTAAGTGCTTAAATGCCTCACTCACTTTATAAATACTTGCCATAGTCCTACTGTGTGCAGAGCTGCTAGGGATGTCTACCGAGGCTCCTGGCCATTTGCTTTATATTTTCCCCTTTCCTGGCTTATTCATTAAATTAGCTTACCTAGATGTACAAAGTTGTTTCCATTTGATGTATTACTTTATGAGCACAATGCATGACCTTGATCAAGGTCACCCTTCCATCAGTCTCTCCCATCTTCTCAACCCAACTCATTGCTTTACATTACCTACGATGGTTTTTGTTGTTGTTGTGTGTGTTTTAATCACCAATGAAAGGAGGAGGTTCATTAATGCCACTCTAGCTAAGCCTTTGGGTGACATCTTCTTCCAGA
Organism: Megascapheus bottae; assembly: GCF_031878675.1. NCBI lineage: Eukaryota > Metazoa > Chordata > Mammalia > Rodentia > Geomyidae > Megascapheus > Megascapheus bottae. The sequence goes on from NC_143514.1 coordinate 61,006,194, forward strand.
ACCTTGGAGCCTAGCTCTTCCTCTGGTCACCATTTCCTGCCTCTTTTTTGTTTTTTTTTTCATCTTGGCTGAGGTGTCTCTCTCTTCAGGATATCTCAACTTCCCTCTGGTGGCAGTAGTTGATCCCTTTTTGGGGGGTGGGGGAGTCATCTGTTGGACTTAAATTCAGGGCCTGGACTCTGTCCCTGAACTCTTTCTGCTCAAGGCTAATGCTCTACCATTTTGAGGCACCACTTGGGGTTTTCTGGTGGTTAATTGGAGATAAGAGTCTCACGGACTTTTCCTGCCTGGGCTGGCTTTGAACTGTGATCCTCAGATCTCAGCCTCTTGAGTAGCTGTGAGCCATGAGCACCCAGCCTCAGTTGATTCCTTCTCACTCACAGTCTTAAAGTTTTCCAGCTACTTGTCCATGTCTGAGGATGGAGAGGCATTGAGTCTCTTGTTCCCTGCCTTTCTCTCAAAACTGCACGTGCCAGGCCCCAAGTGGATATTCCACAAACAGTACTCAAAGGGATGATGCCTATGGTCAGGCTTATGACTCAGGCTCCACAACATGACCTAACTTCTTTCTCCTTAAGCTTTATCCCATACCCAACCCCATAGCCCATTCTCCAAAGTCAACTAGGTGTCTTTCCTCCTCTGAGTGTCTAAGCTGTTGATCTGGAAGTTCTTCCCCATATCTGCCTCCATCTCCAGCCATAGACAAAGCCTGTTGTCTCAGAGCCAAGGCATCATGGAGGTGATCGCATGAGGGACCAGAGCAGGGGAGCGAGGAGGGTGGTGTGGGCATGAAGGCATAGGCTGAGAATGGAACTGACAGCTTCCCAGAGGAATCTAACGTCGCTGTCATGAGTGGAACTTGGCAAAGGTGGGCCTCAGACTGAGCTGAATCTTAAGAGACCTATAGCCATGGGAATGCAGGCCTCCCCAGGGTGGCACTGCAGGCTGGGTATAGCTGTTCAACTCCCCCACCAGTCTTAGAATGCCTACTAAATATGGCGAAAGGGTCTTAAAAGACACCCTAACCCTGACAGAGGCCCCTGTTTGTGATACACTTGCCAGAAGGCTTGTGATGGATGCGATAGCCCCACAGTGGCCAGTGCCTTGGGGTGGAGGGAGAGCAGAGTTAGGTGAGAAGAGCTCCATGTATGGCGGTGACCTCAGTCTTTTGGCCCAGCCTCATTCTCTCCAGGGGCAGCAGAAGTGGAGGGCACCAGGCCTGGCTCCCAGCCTGTGCTCCGGAAACCCCTCATTGCACAGCGTCTGCTTAATCCCTGTTAACAGCAGACTGACCTTGCCTCCCCCAGGTCCTCACAGACCTCCTCTGAAAAATAAATACTTTCTCCATTATCCCATTAGCAGCTTCACAGGTTTTCCCTGCTATTAGCTCCCAGCTCCAGTGAAAGTGGAAACACGTGTCCACAGAGCCTCTGTTTGCCCACCAGCTACCACAGGGCTAGGCTGCACTCAAGGTCCACCTGCCGAGGCCCACTGGGGACAGAAGGGCTCAGAATCAATTTGGCTTTCCCTGAGACAGACAGTGCAGGCTAGAGCAAGAGCTGGGAGATGTTGTTTGTCTGTATTGCGCATGCTTGGCTGTGTGTCTTCAGGCAAAGTCTTTTGCCTTCCTGGGCATCTTAAGTTTTTGTTTGTGCTGGTACTGGGGTTTGAATTTTAGGCCTGGACGAGGTCCCTGAGCTCTTTTGATCAAGGCTGGTGCTCCACCAGCTTGAGTCACAGTTCTACTTCCAACTTAGTGTGTGTGTGTGTGTGTGTGTGTGTGTGTGTGTGTGTGCGTGTGTGTGTAAGTAACAGGAAATAAGAGTCTCACTTTCCTCCCTGGGTTGGCTTCGAACCTCAGATTCTCAGATCTCAGACTCCTGAGTAGGATTATAGGCATGAGCCACGGGTGCCTGGCTCCAGACTAGTCCTTAGGATCGCTGGCTTTCGATTCCTGGCACTCAGCATGAGACCTTTAAAAGGATAGCATACTGCAGATACATGTGTGTGGGCATGCTCAGTCCCAGCTACTCTACCTCTGGAAGATGTCACCCAGCCCTGCCAAATTGTGGTTTTCCCAGCATGGGAAAAGGTATCCAGATACCTGGGAGCAGAGGGTGACTGTGCCCAGGCAGCTACAGGGCCCACAGACTCCCTGGAGGAGGGGGGCAGACAGGCGCCCAGAGCACCCCTGTACCATAGACTCAGCCTCAAGGTTCTGACTCCGGCTCTGGCTCCAGGTCCACTGCAGCCGCTCTGCAGCAATTGCCTTCCTCACCTTACCCCCTAGGAATCCCCTCAGCTAGAAATCATCTCCTTGGTGGCCCCAAAAGTTTCATGAGGAAGGTGCACTAGGGCATTCTCATACTCTGGCATGCCAAGGCCCAATCTGGGAGACTGAGGTGGATTTGGGGGACCAGCTGAGGGGTGCTATACCCTGCTGGTCAGCACTGGCCTTCAAGGAGCCTGGGTTCTCTCAGGTGCTTTGCAGGCCAGGATGGGGAAGGCGAGGCTGAGCCCCTTCCATAGATAGCCTCCCTGAGGAGCTGTCTTGGATGTGGCAGTGCAGGGGTACAGCATCACCTGACCTGTGAGTCCACAGCCTACAGAGCTGTGATTGACTCTCTCCTGGGAAAGCTCAGGTCTGGGTGAGGGGAGGGGTCTGCAGGGCCCATATTCAGGGGAGGATTAGCTGGGGGAACTGCTCCCACCAGCAGGGAGGGGAGAGATAAAGCCTGTGAGCTGGAGAAGGGGGGCCAGTACCGAGACATCCCCTCCCCCGACCCCAGGCTTGTGCAGATTGGGTCTGTGTGGGGGGAGGGGACTGCCCCCTTTCCCAGGGTACCAGGCAGCCTTGGAGCCCAGCACTTTCTCAGGCCCTTTATTAAATTTCTCAGGAGCTAGAGGGGAGGTTATCCCTCCCCCTCGTTCCCCGGACTCCCCTCCTTTTGTCTCCCTCCCCAGGAGGGTCGGGAAAGAGCTTTTCTCATTATTGTAGTTATTAAAAATAAATGAGCCAGAGACAGAGACACGGGGAGAGAGAGACCGAGGCTGAGAGACAGAGGCAAGCAATGAGACAAAGAAAGACAGACAGAAGAGGGAGCTGGGAAGATAGAGACAGGAGGTAGACATGGAGACACTCAGAGACTGAGAGACCAGGAGGAGGCTGAGGGCAGCTGGCTTTGGAACTGGCAGCTGCCTTGAAAGTTGCTGCCTGCTTCGGAGTTGCCAGGCCTTGAGCAACCCATGTCATCTCCCTGAGCCCAAGTTTCATGAAAAATAGAAATCCCTGTCCTTACTTTATAGTTTTATTGTTAAGAATAAAAATGCCTCAACAGTGCGTGTGTGTGTGTGTGTGCGTGCGCGTGTGTGTGCGTGCACATGTGTGTGTGCTAGACCACACATGCTCAACTCAGGGCCTGCACTCTATGAGCTTTTATGCTCAAGGCTGGTATTCTACCACTTGAGTCACAGCTCTACTTCTGGCTTTTGGTGGTTAACTGGAAAGAAGAGTCTCATGGACTTTCCTGCCTGGGTTGGCTTCAAACTAAGATCCTCAGATCTCAGCCTCCTGAATAGGTAGAATTATAGGCGTGAGCCACTGGCATCTGGCATCTGTTCAATTTCGAGTGCTTGTAGTAGGTGTTCAAGAAAGGGCTTCCTTTAGATAACACATATTTGATATGAAATCCTGTATATTTTTAAGGAACTTGGGCATGAACTTTGTAGGCAAACAAACGACACTGAAGTTTATGAATACTTTAATAACAGAATGGCTAAAGTTGATATCACAGGGTTTTTTTCTGTTCTGTTTATCTCTCTCTCTCTCCCTCTCTCTCTCCCTCCTTCCTTCCCTCCCTCCCTCCCTCTCTCTCCTTCCTTCTCTCTCTCTCTCTCTCTCTCTCTCTCTCTCTCTCTCTCTCTCTCTCTCTCTCTCTCTCTCTCTCTCCCTCTCTCCCTCCCTCCCTCTCTCTTTCCCTCTCCCTCTCCCTCTCCCTTTCCCTCTCCCAGTCCTGGGCCTTGAATTCAGGACCTGGGAACTATCCTTGAACACTTCGTGCACAAGGCTAGTGCTCTGCCAGTTGAGCCACAGCTTCTGACTTTTTTCTGTGTATGTGGAACTGAAGAATCAAATCCAGGGCTTTGTGTTGGCAAGCATTCCATCACTAGGCCATATTTCTGGCCCTGTTTATTTTCAGTGCTGGGGATAGAACCTAGGACCTTGTACTTGTACTTGCACTCTACCACTGAAGGAGATTAAACCCAAGGTTTCTCCCATGCTAGATAAACACTCTTACCTCTTGAAGCACACCCCCAACTCATTTGTTGTTGTTGTTGTTGGCCATGGGACTTGAACTCAAAGCCTGTCCCTGGGCTCATCAGCTATAGGATAGTGCTCCACCACTTTGAGCCACAGTTCCACTCCCTGTTTTGGAGATAAAAGTCTCACAGACTTGCTTGCCTGGATTGGCCTTTTTTTTTAATAGTTATTTTTTAATTTTTTTATTGTCAGGGTAATGTATAGAGGGGTTTCAGTTATATTTGCCAGGCAGTAGGCGCATTACTTCTCACACATTGATACCCCTTCTCATGTTTTTGTCCCCACTGGACTGGCCTGGAAAGATCCTAAGACCTCAGCTTCCTGAGTTGCTAGGATTATAGGCATGAACCACCAATACCCAGCTCTCCCAACTCTTTTGTTTGTGTTTTGTTTCTGAGGGTCTTGTTAACTTTTCCTGGGCTTGAATTCAGGGTCCTCCTGCCTTGTCTCCCAAGTCCTAGGATTATAGGTATGAACCACCCTATTCAGCTCTTACATAGATTTCTCAGGGCACAAAATTCACTTATAAAATTTACGTACTCTTGGGCCAGGAGCTAACTTAGTGGTAGAGTGCTCGCCTAGCATTCATGAAGCCCTGGGGTTGATTCCTCAGTACCACATACACAGAAAAAGCCAGAAGTGGCACTGTGACTCAAGCAGTAGAGTACTATCCTTGAGCACGGAGAGGCTCAGGGACAGTGCCCAGGCCTAGAATTCAAGTTCCAGGACTGGCAAAAAAAAAATAACCTGCTGTAAGTATATTTAATAAATATATAGTTATGCAGCCATCACTACAGTCTAACTTGGAAATATTCTCATCTCCCCTAAAACATCCCATCCCCCATCCATTTAGGCATCATTCCCCATTCTCACCCTATTTTCTGTCTCTAGAGGTCTGCCTTTTTTGGATAGTTCACATAAATGGAAACGATGTGGTATACACGTAGAGCATGAGCATGCTTCATTCCTTTGCATTGCATTGGGTGTAGCTCACGGCACAGTTAGATCACTCATGGAGGTACTTTAAGGGTTAAACAGAATACCAGTGATTAGATCAGTGAACATCAGATCATCTTAAATAGATCAGGGAGAGGAGAGAGAGAGAGAGAGAGAGAGAGAGAGAGAGAGAGAGAGAGAGAGAGAGAGAGAGAGAGAGAGAGAGGGAGAGCTTTTTTTCCCCCAGGCTCGCTTGTACCAGGCGCAGTTGGAAGTACTTTAGATGGCTCACGCCACCACTCTGGAGTGGGTAGCATTATTCTCTTCATTCTGCAGGAAGGGGAACCATGGCTTGCAAGGGATTGGCTTGTCAAAGTTACACTCAACAAGTGTGGAGCCGGAGTTGAGCCCAGCCATGGGCCTCAGCCCTGCAGCTTCTCCTTGGCCCCCCAAGCCTGATATTACTAGGGAGAACAGTGGCAGGCAGGACCCGCCTGTGGGTCTAGGGAGTTTTAGGGTGGACTGGGATTCCACGGGCATCCTGCTCCCAGCACTGGGCTTGGCCTCCAGCTATAGGGCCTGTCGTCTCTTTTTCTTCCCACCCTACTATGTGCCAGGCACTATTTCACAAGGGCGGCACAAATGACTTACTCCACTCCTCCAGTAAGCCCTGGGCGTGGGGACAATGACGCAAAGGCCCAGAAAGGTTGAGGAACTTGCCCAATATCACACAGCACATTCTCCTGTCTACATCTGTTTGATTCCAAAGGCCACTCTCCCTCTCTCTCTCTCCCTCTCTCTCTCTCCCTCTGCTCCCCTCCCTTTCAGAGGCTATAGTTCCACATCTGGCTCCCAAATGACCCCCCCCATGCACACCCCAGAAGGGAAGGCAGAGCCTGGGGACATTGTTGTAGAGAAGAGTATACAGGGGACTGGGGGTGGGGTGGGCAGAGGGGCTGCTGGCTTCCCTTCCCCTCCGCTGGTGCTTGCTGGGAACCCTCCCCAGGGAGGAGGGATGCTGGAGCTGCCCTCCTCTCCAGTTCTGCTGGGAGACAATGTGCTTCTCATTAAGCTGGCGTTGGGTTTTGCAAACCACAGGTCTAATTGGGAAGGATTGGGGGGTGTGAGTAACTGCGGGCAGCATCTCATGTGAGGGGGAGCAGCCATTCCCCTCCCAGCTCCCTGGGGTGGCTTCTGGCACAGTGGAGATAGCTGTGCTCTCAGTCCTCCTGCAGTGTCAGCCTGGAGCAGGACACTGAGGGACTGACTTCCACAGAGGGTGCTTGGGGTGGGGCTGAGACCCGGTCCAGAGGGGCCTTGATGTGCTTCCTGGGGCCAACCAGCCATCCAGTGGTGGGCTCCTGTAGGTTCTTCCCCTCTGATGAGGTTCTGGGGTGGGGATGGGGGTTTGGGGGAGTCTCATACCAGTGTTCCAGGATGGGCACACCCAGCAGGAATAAACCACAGGCCCTGCAGGGCTCACTCAGCACCCGCCTGCTCCAGCAGCCCTAGGCTGGCAGCAGAGGAGCTGGGTAATGAGCGTGTAACTGCGTTAGGTCCACGGGAGCCTCACAAAGCTCCGATTTCCTCCCCACCCAGCAGGGCTGTCTGGGTGACTGCAAAAAGGCCAGGATGCCGCCTTCTCAAACATTCTGCAATCCTCAGAGAATCAGAGCCAGGCTAGGGACAGGCAGGGTGTGAACACGAGGCTGCAGGAGCTCCCTATCACTGCACCACAGCCAGGCGGGCACACGAGACCCGCGTGAGGCCCTGGTATGGGATGCTGACATGTATACCCGTCCACACACACACACACACACACACACACACACACACACACACACACATGCTCCACCAGCACAGATGTCTGTACACATATGCACACAAGTGCCAGATACCCATGTGTGTGAATGTGTACAGTCATCTTCCAGGCACTTAGAATCCCTGACACACTTGAGCAGTCTCTATGAGCACATGCATGCTGACAACCTGGCTGTGTCACACATGTGTTCTCATTCCCTAGGTTCCCAGCCCCACAAGGGACCCTGGAAGTATACCTTGTCCCTCCGCATCCCAGCAGGCTCTCCCCAGCTGCTGTGACCTCACCCAGGGACAGACCAAGTCTATTCCTGATCCCAGTGACAGGATGACATAGTGCGTGTGGCTTTGCTGGTGTACCTTGTTGCTCTGAGCCATTTTTCCATAGGCTGTGGAGCCCCAGGCTGGCTCTCAAAGGGAAAGGGGGCATGGAAGGGTTGGGGGGGGAGAGCAGGAAGACTCAATGGGGGCCCTTGCCAAAGGGAGGACACCTCACCCCATCTAAGCTGAGAACATTTGGTTTATTTGTTTGCTTCAGCAAAAGAAGGAGGAGCAAGAGGCCTAAGCATTCTGTCCCCTGATGCCCTCAGCAAACAGGGAGGGGACCAGGGCAGTGCCAGGTCAGAAAACTTGAGCCCGTGGCTTGTTGGGTGGGATGGGATCCTGGGTTCTAAAGGACAGGAGAGAGGCCAGAGGATCCATCCTGATTGTAGCTAGGTGAACCACAGGGACCTCTGAGAGGGAGCCAGAGCAGGACTAGCCTCTGATGGGGGCTGAGGCCTCACACTAAGCCACTGGGACATTGTGAGCCTACTCCTCTCATTCATTCCAAGGTTGAGCCTTCCTCAGGCCCCCAAGGCTTCTAGGCTGCCACTTGTCTGTATTGTAACAGTTACCTGTCTCCCTCATTAGGCAACAGCATTCTCTCTCTCTTCTGTCTCTGTCTCTTTCTCTGTCTCTCTGTCTCTCTCTGTCTCTGTCTCTCTCCTGTCTCTGTCTCTGTCTCTGTCTCTGTCTCTCTCTCTCTCTCCTCTCTCATGCTTTCATTTATTAACAGCTGTATCACCTGGGGCAAATAATTATCTTCTTTCAAATATGGTGAACAGGGTCTTCCTGATAGGATTGTCAGGACTGAATGAGTTATTATGTGTAAATCTCACAGAATATCACCTTGCACAAAATAAACACCATATGTTAGTTTAAAAAAGGTGACAACCAAATGCCAGACACTAACAAGCAAAGTACACAGAGACTAAGGTACCTGCAGAGCCCGTCTTCAATGAACACAAAGGATTGGATGCCCCAGGATGGAGTGTCATCCTCCATCAGGAGATAACAGTAACCCGTGATGACTTGTAATGATTGGAGGCCCAGGTTTTCAGAGAGCACAAAGCAGGGTCTTCAAGCGTAGGCTGTGGCTTAGGGATGGCCCTCAGAAGGCTGGGACCATCAAAAAAGGAGGAGGATGGCAGGATGTCACCATTCTCATCTCAGAGCCTGGCCTACACTCAACTCTGCCAAGCTTTGTTGAATGAAGCATTTGATTCTTTACCAGCTTCTGTAGCAGATTCAGGGCATGGGATCTTGGTAGCAACCTTTGTGAGAGTGGGGGTGGGTGGGGGAGGTACTAATATATACACTCATTTCATTGAGAGACACTGAGGCCCCACCCTGCTTCCCTTGATGGCCAAGCTCACACAGCTAGTTGGTGGAGGAGTCAGAATCCTCCTCACATTTTTTTTTTGCCAGTTTGAGGCTTGAACTCAGGGCCTGGTGCTGTTCCTGAGCTTTATTGCTCAAGGCTAGGCTAGTGCTCTACCACTTTGAGCCACAGCACCACTTCTGGTTTTCTGGGAGTTAATTGGAGATAGGAGTCTCACGGACTTTCTACCCAGGCTAACTTCAAACTGTGATCCTTAGATCTCAGCCTCCTGAGTAGCTAGGATTACAGGCATGAGCCACCAGTGTCAGGCTTCTCCCCACACTCTTACATCTGGGTTTTGGTGTTCCTTGCTGCTACTTTAGTCCAATAAACAACAACAAAAAAAGGTGACATTGACACACTGGGACAGTGTCCTTTCAGATACAGCCCCTGAGACTCAGAGATCAACCGCCTCTCCTGGAGCTCAAATGTCTAGAAGGCCCTCACCCCCCCTGGGCTTGGGGTGTAATCTCTCACATCTAGCTTCATGAGGGCCTAGACTGGTTGACCTGGCTTGCTGGGTCCTCTTCGGCCCATCTCCCTCTCCCTGGGGTCCCTGGGCCCAGCATCTGGCTGCTCCAAAAAGGAGGCCTCTGGCCTTTGCCAGGGAGTTCTTTGGAATGTGCTTCTGCAGCTGTGGCAGTGGTGGGTCTGGAACTGGGCTGAGATGAAGACTGGGGCAAGACTGCCAGGATGCCATGTCCAGTGCCTCCCTAGACATCCCTCTTCAGGACCCTCTGATATGGTGGCAGGAGAGGAAGGGGGGTATACTTTCATATAATCACACTCAAGAGATAAGGAGTTACTGGGGGAGGAGGGTAAAATGGGGTGCTAGGGTCAGGCCCAAGGAAAGGCTAAGATGTGGGCAAAAGCCTGGCTTATGGCTCCTATCCCCTTTGTCTGATCAACTGCCAGTCTGTGGCCACAGGAAAAACGTGGATTCTTTGAGGTGCCAAGTCTCAGACCCCAGAGTGAACACCAACCCCTACTACATATGCAGAAACGCCAAAGCCCACAGACGTTCAGAGAAGCTGGATGCAGCTCTGTCTTCCTGCCTTCCCAAGCCAGTCAGTCTGTCCTTCCTTTCACCCATCTTTGGGCTGCTTTGAACCTCCCAGCCCTTCTAAATACTCCCTGGAGCAGGGGTCCCCAGCGACCCCCTTCTAGGGAATGTGATGAAAGGTCTATTTATTATACTTCAGCTTGGACAGTTGTTTCAGATGTTTCCAATTCGTCAGCCTGTTCAGACATCTGTTCCTGGTTGAAGTCAGAGAAGAGAAAGAAAAAAAGAACTTGATGTCTTTCACACAGCCTCGCTCAGATGCACCCGACTCTCATTTGCCCTTCTCCCACTCCATTCCAGACCTGCGCGTGCTTACTCCCTCCTTCCTTCACTGTCATCACAGGCTTTCCCACCATCCGATCTGCCAAACACACACTCATCCTCACCATACAGCCTGGCAGGCATACTCTCAGGCCCGCCTGTCCCCACTGGAACCCCACAACCGGGGTCACAGCACCAGAGGGCCAAGTTCAAATCCTGGGTCCAGTCTAGCCATGCAGGTGGCCACCTCTCATCTCATAGGGTCACATACTGGATAAGAATTTGGCCAAGAGTGTGGCCTGGCCGCAAGCTGGTACGCTGGCAACACTGGAAACCATTCCCATTGCCAGGTCCATCTTTACCTTTGCACACCTACATGAGTATTTGCTCCTAGATCTAGGAGCAGAAAGGTCTCCAGAGGCCCTAGGAACCTTGAGATCCTGTCATTCTTCACCTCCCCTCACCCCTAGATGTACACAGCTGCACATGGGTGTGTGTGCTCAGGTGAACAAATGCTCTGGCACCCTCCCTTGTATACACCCACCTATACGCACATGGCCACAGGCTCTGTTTATATGCTCCTCTCAGCTCTCTAACACATCCCCTCTGGAAGGTCTACAATGAGGTTGGGGAGTAAAGCAGTTGAGAAAGACTAAAGGGTCAGGAACTAAGGTTCATGGGCTGGGCTGGCTGGGCTGGGATGGCATTGGGAGAGAAACTCCTCTCTAGCTCCTGGCACGTTGGGCACATTACTACAGACAGGCTCAACACTACTGGACTCTGGGGGTATAAGGTGGGGAACCTGAGCATGAAAAGCCCTGTGTCCACTCTGGTCACCCCATTGGAGGAGGACCTTGGAACCGAGGGAAAGCTTCAGATGAAAGGGGAGGCTCTGCGGGGATCAGTGAGGTACAGGGTGAGGGTGGTGCCTTCTCTGCCCAGAAAGTACAATGGTTAGAGACTCCAATTTGCCAGCCCCAATCTATAGGCATAGAAACAAAAGTGGCTTCCGTCATGGTTCCAGCAGCCTAGCCCAGGATGCCTCCAGTTTATGGTTCTCGTCTGATTTCTTCACCAGGCTCCCTGAACCCCAAAAGGGTGGTGGATAGATGTGAGGCTAAGAAGTTTTGAAAACCAGGCATCAAGGAGACTGGGCTGAGAGCCCAGATTCCTAAAGCAGGTGAGAAAATGGGTTGTCCTTATGCTAGATCTCAGTGACCCAGGAAGCGGGGTGGGGGGGGGACCAGCCTGTTTAGCATACATGTGTTGAAGCCTTGCTTCCAGAGATTCCCACCCTGGCTGAAGTAGGGCCCTTTGGGAAGCTGGGGCCCTTCTCTCTCATTTCTTGGAGGCAGACCTTGGTTTTAGAGTCAGATGGAACGGACTCATATTGACTCCTTTCACTTCTCCTACTCTCCATCTGCCTCCTTATGCCTTTGTGGACTCATGGGGACAATGGCTACCAGTAGGCCTGATAGTGAGCTCTCAGGAGAAGCTTGTTGACTATGCCGTAGGGCGAGTGGCCTGTCCCCACTGTGGGGTTGTGGGAAAGACTGCACCTGGGGAATTCCCTCCCCCAGCAACCCTCAGAAGGAGGAGCTCCTGCAGGTATGAGGAGTGGCAGCATTCTCTGCAAGGTCAGAGGAACCTGGGTTCCTCCAATGTCCTCATCAAATTCCTGCATGCTCAGATCCATAGGGTCCTCTGGGAAAGAGGAGAGTGTGGCTGAGTGACAGGTGGTGACAGGCCATGGCTGGATCTGTCCAGTGCCTTCCAATGGAGCTCTTCCCTCCTCACCACAAGGCGGGCAGGCAGGACAGAAAACTTTCCTCCCTCCCTACTCTAAGGCCAAAGGCAGCCATGGCTACAGCTGATCTTCTCATGCTTGCACCTCTTCCGAGTTTGTAGCTGTGTGGACATCCACTGGTTTCTTTCAAGGTCTCAAAGGAGGAGCTAGAGATATCTGTACAAGACTGGGGCTCTGTTTGAGAACAGTGAGGTCAGGGCACTGGGAGAGGCAAGGGGCTTCTTGGCTTCTCACCTAAGAAAATGACTTCAGGAAGGAGAGGATAAGCAGTAAACAGTTACTAGACACCATCTGGGTGCCTGGCAATGAGCATGGCAGCGCACGTGTACTAGAGTTGTCTGCCTGTCTGTCTTCCTTTTTTTTTTTTTGTCGGTGGAACTTAAACTCTGGGCCTGGGTGCTGTCCCTGAGCTCTTCAGCTCAAGGCTACCTCCTTACCCCTTGAGCCACAGTGCCACTTCTGGTTTTCTAGTGGTTAATTGGAGATAAGGGTCTCACAGACGTTAGTGCTGGCTTTGAACAGTGATCCTCAGATCTCAGCCTCCTGAGTAGCTAGGATTATAGGTGTGAGCCACCACGCCCGGGGTTTGGGCAGGCAGTTTTCCGTTTTGTTCACTGTTGTAACACCAATGGTGATACTTGGTAGGCACTCAGAAATACACGTTGAGGGCTGGGAATGTGAGTCCATGGTAGAATGCTTGCCTAGCACACATGAAACCCAGAGTTTGATTCCTCAGTACCATATACACAGACAAATGCAAAAGAAGCTCTGTGGGTGGTAAAGTGCTAGCCTTGAGCAAAAGAAGGTCAGGGACAGGCTCTGAGTTCAAGCCCCAGGACTGGCCAAAAAAAAGGGGGGGGAGGGGAATAAAAGACAGAAAGAAAAAAAAGAAATATATGTTGAGCACACAAATTTATGCCTGTCATTCTCATTGTAACTCCACGAGGCTCAGCGAGGTTGAGTGACATACCCAAAGCCAGGGACGTGGCAGAACTAGCCCTATCTGATTATGAAGCCATTGCTCTGTCCACTGCACTCCTGAGCGGACCTGAATGACCAGTTGGTGTATGTGTGTGCAGGGGCACACAGCAGTCCTGCCATGGGTGGCCCAATGTGTCTGCTACATGCAGAAATGGGCCTCTGCATCAAGCCCAGCATTCATTTACCTGATACCTGGACATGGGTGAGAGTGCAGGGTGCAGATTGCCAGGCAGGCAGTTACTAGCTCCTGTGGGGGTACACAGTGCTCTGGTTGGCTCTTTCTAAGTCTCTTGTTCTAGTGCTTACGTGGGCATATTTACACTTAAGCATGGTATGCATATATGTGCATACACACCTTTGCTAATGTGTGTTGGATTCACATAGATATGCATGTAACCCTGGCTTTCCTCTGCCTTAGGGACCCCAGTCTACCCTGCCCTTCAAAATTAATTCTTTTCTTTTCCTTCTTTCCTTCCCTTCTCCATCTTTCCTTTCTTTCTCTCTTCCTTCCTTCCTACCTTCTTCCCTTCCCTCCCTCCCCCGCTCTCTCAGTACGGGTCCTGTGGCTTGAACTCAGGGCCTGGGCATTGTCCCTGGGTTTCTTTTTCCTTTTTTTTTTTTTTTTGCCATTCCTAGGGCTTGAACTCAGGGCCTGACCACCATCCTTGGGCTTTCCTCAAGGCCAGCGCTCTAGCACTTGAACCACAGCACCACTTGTGGCTTTTATCAGTGTATGTGGTACTGAGGAATTGAACCCAGAGCATCGTGCATGCTAGGCAAGCACTCTACCACTAGGCCAAACTCCCGGCCCCATTCCTGCTGTGGCTGGCTTTGAAGCATCATCCTGGATCTCAGCCTTCAGAGTAGCTAGGTTCAGCTCTCCTCAGATAAAATATCGTCCTGAGAAGGTTTAAGAAAGGCTAGAAGAAGTCAGCCGTCCGCCTGTTGCACTGGGGGCAGGAACAGCTGCAGGTGGGGACTGTCTAGGCAGCACCTCTATAAACAAGGGGTTCCCACACAGAATTAGAACTGACACTGAACACAGCTTCAGGCCCCCTCCACCTCCCTGCTCTTCTGACTCTAGCTCCTGTAACTCCCCCATTGCAGTGTTCACCCCATCATCTCCTCCTCCTTGACGCCTCTGACGACCGCTGATCTTTACCTCAGGACTTTTGGTGTCCTGTGCTCCAGGTGGCACCTTGTGTGTCATATTCCAGCTGAAGGTCACTTCTCTGGACATCTCCAAAACTTGTCTCTCTGCCCAGGCTCCCACCCCCAATTCGTCTTCTTGAGTTCTAGTGCTGCCCTGCTGTCCTTCCTCCTCAAGCTGTCCCCAGGGAAGGGACAAATGCTCTTTTTCTCCTTTGTGCCAATGCTGGGGTTTGACCTCAGGGCTTCGATAGTGTCCCTTAGCTTTTTTTTTTTTCTTTTTGATCAAGGGTAGCCACTGATCCACTTCCAGCTTGTTTACCGTTTAATTGGAGATAAGCATCTCCTAGATCATCCTGCCTGGATTGGCTTAGAACCATAATGTTCAGATCCCAGCCTCCTGAGAAGTTAGGATTACAGGTGTGAGCTACCAGTGCCCAGGTACCTAGTCTGCCTTGTTGATCATTGTTTTCTAGTTTCTGCTTTGCTTTAATTATTTAATATGTAGTTATATCAGTAGAGCTACATGCTATGTATGCGTCAGTACTTTAGAAAGGATGGAGTAATATTTGCAATTATAATCTGTACCTGTTTACTTTAAATCATCGCTACGTTACTGATACAATGTAAATACTATGTTGTATTATATTTTATTTTTTCCAGTCCTGGTGCTTGAACTCAGGCCCTGGACACTGTCCTTGGATACTTTTTGCTCAAGGCTAGTGATCTGCCACTTGAGCCACAGTGCTGCTTCTGGCTTTTTCTGAGTCTGTGGTGGCAAGGAATCAAACCTGGGACTTCATGCATGCTAGGTGAGCCCTCTACCTCTAGGCTACACTTCTGACCCCTATTATGCTACATTTTAAAGGAAATAATTACAGGGAAAAATCTGAAGCTATTCAGCATAGGCACAAATTGAAAAAAGCCATATATATGTATATATGTATATATATATGTATATATATGAGCTCTGGCCTGGTCACAAAGCAGTGATCATGTGGGAGGGGCTCCAGATGGACAGGGCTTCCACTGGGAGCTGGATACCAGCATTCTAATCCTTAGGTTGCAAGGGTGGTCCTCAGTATGTCACCACCACCATCACCCTGACACACACTAGACATATTTTTTCCTCTGTAAGATAAACAAAAGCTGTTGTGGAGCACTTCCTGGGGTTCCTACAGCTCTGCCAGTTCCTGGCAGGTGTCCAGTTAGGGGCCCCGCACGAGAGGACTATTAGTCCTGGGTTTTTAAGAGGGGCAAGTAGAGAAACTGAACATGCTTTATTCTAAAGGATGGAGTCTGAAGCCAGGCACTGGCGGCTCGTGCCTATAATCTTAGCTGAGTATCATGGTTCAAAGCCATGGATGAAGGATAATCTGTGACACTCTTATCTCCAATTTCCCCCCCCCCCACACACACACACAAAAACAAAACCGAACAAACCCTGAAAGTAGAACTGTGGCTCAAAGTGATAGAGCACTAGCCCTGAGCTCAGCCAAGGCTGTCAAGACCAACCTAGTGAGAAAAGGACATTGGAACTGTACCAGTTGTCAGTTACTGATGTGGGCTTTTCCCTGAAGCAATATCAATGGAGGAAGCACAAGCTGTGGAATCTGACAATTGGATTCAAACTCGGACTTGGTGACTTATAGCCAATATGCTGGTGGGCAAGGCTCCTAGCTTTTCTTTTCTTGCCTCACTTCCCTCAGCAGCAAAATGGAAATGGTGATATTTTTCCCTGTGGGAGCCTTAGCTAAAAAGGAGAGAAAATGTCTGTGAAACACATTATTTTCTGTGTGATCCTGGGAAACAACTCAGTAGAAGGATCTTAGCGAGAAAGGAAAAGCCTAACTTGGGTGCTGCCTGCTTTAGGTCTCATGGGCTATCTAGAGGAATGGCTGCATGTGCAGAAGAATCCTGTGGACCAAATTATGTGATCTGGAATAATCAGCAAATACCTGGCTGGGAGAAATAGCTACAATGGATGTGAAAATTGAATAATGAATATTCTTGCCTTATTACAATCTTGTACATCTTAAGGGAGAAAATGCAAACCCACACAGAGACTAGTAGGTTAATGAGGTCTTATTGTAGAAAAAATGAGAAACAAATACAGAATTCACAGGAGAGAAATGACAAATGTTCAGTAGCTTACGCCTGTAATCTTAGCTACTCAGGAGGCTAAAATCTGAGTATCATGGTTCAAAACCAGCCCAGGCAGCAAAGACTGTAAGACTCTTGTCTTCAATCAACTACAAAAGTGCTGGAAAGGGCGCTGTGGCTCAATGTGGTAGAGCACTAGTCTTAAGCACAAAAGCTCAGGAACAGCATCTGAGCCCTCAGTTTAAGCCTCAGGATTAGCACAAAAACAACAGTGAACAGCAGCAGTGCGAAGGGAAGTTAACCACACAGCATGGTTACAATCGAGGTGGGTGGTGGTTCCCACAGAAGTGGTTGCAGAGGGGACCCCTTGGGGAGCTGGTCAGCCCTTATGTCCTCGTCTAAACACTAATACCAGACCATAGCATCACTGTGGGTAGAAAGAAAACCACAGATATAAGACTAAGGCACACAGGAGCAATCACTCATTAGCATCAGTGGCAAAGCCAGGCATTATTTATGGTTAGGAGAAACCCACCCATGTCTCTAACAGTAGAGAAGCCCATAACATATGCCCTGCCTTCACCTCTCACCACCTCACCACGGAAACCACCAAGAATAATCCTTCAAAGGAACATCCTTAACATAGCTGAACACTTACAAATGCATCGGGTTTGTCTGGCTACAGGAGTCCAGCCCTTGGAGATCTGGGTGCCGGTGGCTCACATCTATAATCCTAGCAACTCTGAAGGCTGAGATCTAAGGATTCTGGGAAGCCACCTGGGACAGGAAAATCTATGACATTCTTATCGCCAATTATCCTCCCAAAATGCCAGAAGTGGAAATATGGCTCAAGTGGCAGAGCACTAACCTTGAGCACAAAAGCTCAGGGACAGCAGGTAGGCCCTTAGTTCAAGCCCCAGGTCTGGCATACACACACACACACACACACACACACACACACTACTACTACTACTACTACTAGATACAGTATATGCCATATATATATGTTACAATCATGCCAAGAAGCCTACCTGGAAGGGATGATGTTTTCCAAATGGGGGAATTAAGGGTGACTCTAATCCTCCATGCTTTCCAAATAACAGTACATTGCTCTGGCAATTAAAGACTAGTTATATATGTATAACGATATTCTGTACCTAATTATATATAATTGATATTATATGATATAATTAACCATTCATTACAAAAATGTATTGCCAGAGGGTGCCCGTAAGGAGTACAAGGACTATTATGATTATTACATATTGCATACTTGTATCAAATTTTCACCCCATAGCTCATACATATGCATAATTAAAGTAGTAATTATACTGTTTTTAAAAGAACATTACAAGGCTGGGTGGGCACAGCCTTCTCAGCTCCTAGCTACTCAGGAGGATCTGAGGATCATGGTTCAAAGCCAGCCCGGGAACTAAAGTCCATGAGATTCTTGTCTCCAATTAACCACTAGAAAACTGGAAGTGGTACTGTGGCTCAAGGGGTAGGGAGGTAGCCTTGAGCTGAAGAGTTCAAGACCTATAACTGACAAAAAAACAAGGCCATTACAGGTTGGAAGTATGGCTCAAGCAGTAGAGTGCCTGCTTCACAAGCATGAAGCCCTGAATTCTAACACCAGTACTACCAAAAAAAATATTTTAAAAAAGACAGTTGTGCCAGTGGTTCATGCCTGTTGTCCTAGCACTCAAGATGTTGAGGTAAGAGTTTGAGGCCAGCCTGGGCAGCATAGTGAAACTGTCTTGAAGGGGAAAAAGGTAATATTATAATGAGATGAGTTACATGGATCTACCAAATCAATTCAGGGACTATCTTACTCCTGGCATATTGTTGGGCTCTAATTGGTCATGAAGAATGTGTATCTATCTGCAAGCTTTTTACATGCACTGTATCTGTTCCCAAAGCATCCTAAAAGGCAAGAAGTATACTCATCTTTTCACACATGAAGACATGGAACATACCAAGTCAAGGCTACAGGATACAAGGCAGTGCTGGGATCTGATCTTAGGTTTGCCTGACTGCAGAAGTGCAGGCCATCTTGCTCGGCTGTATTCTGAGTGAGCATGCCCATTGCCTCTTCATTGATGAAACTGAGCTGTGGGGGAGGATTGGGGAGGCCTGGAGATGGTGCTGGGACATGCAGGGGATTGGAATAGGCTTCCCAGAAGGGCCACGCTGTCTCTGAGACAGAAAATCTAAACTGATCAGGGTCTGAGGAACAATTCCAGTTTTCCTGTGGTTATGTTGGAAGAGGGGGCAGGGTGCACACACTGGAAGGTGCTGCAGGCAGCTTGACGGAGTGACTGGTGTAAAGGTAGAGATGCATCCCATCTATGCATACAGCATGTACCCAGGGGACTCAAGATCTCTTGACCAGTAGAATGAAAAGGTGGTTGGAAAAGAAGAAACATCCATTTGTTGTGGTTACACTATGCACCCAGAGTAGAGTAAGTATTGCTCATGACTTCAAACCTGTGTTGGGGTGCTTGCCCAGTCTCTGTACAATCCCTCCTGATGCCGTGTGCCCAGCCAGCCACATGTGTCCAGGACCTACTCTCAAAGACATATGAAGTCTCTACAAGGGCACATGGATGCCTGTGTCTGCAGTGGGACACAGGAGCCTGAGTGGATGCTCATAAAGTCACAGATAATGAAGCCATGTTGGCATTGCGGCTAAATGAAAGGAGAAGCAGCCAGTCTTCAGAGGACAGTCTGGCGTCTTAGAAAGAAATGATGGTGAGGGGGCTTTTGTGACTCTGCAGGGGGAGGTAGAAAGGGATATCTGGACTTACACATGCCCAAGTAGCAGCCTGTCTCTCCTGCACTGTGTCTTCTTACACACCAGCCACATTGTCCAGTGTAACCTCGCAAGAAGCTTCTTTTTATTTGAGCCAGCTTGAGGGAGTTTGTTGGGTGTTTTGTTTTGTTCCCTTTACACTGGGTGTCACTTTGTATAGCCCAAGCTGGCCTTGACCTCTCAACTTTCCAGTCTTAGCTCTCCACCCACTCCCTGAGTGCTGGTATTACAGGGGTAAACTGTTAGATCTGGCTTTGAGAATGTTTTTGTTGCTTGCAATTAAATGTACCTCCATCTAAACCATGAGCAACACTGCGTGTGTGTGTGTGTGTGTGTGTGTGTGTGTGTGTGTGTGTGTGTGTGTGTGTACTGGGTATTGAAGTCAGGGTGTGGGCTCTATTTCTTAGGGGTTTTTTTTTGTTTTGTTTTGTTTTTTGCCAGTCCTGGGCTTGAGCTCAGGGCCTGAGCACTGTCCTTGGGTTTTCTCAAGGCTAGAGCTCTACCACTTGAGCCTCAGCACCACTTCCAGCTTTTTTCTATGTATGTGGTACCGAGGAATCGAACCCGGATCTTCGTGCATGCTAGGCAAACACTTTAACCACTAGGCCAAACTCCCGGCCCAATTTCTTAGGGTTTTGTTGTTGCTGTTGTTGTTTTTTCTGAAGGCTACCATTCTATCCGAGTCACAGGTCCATTTCTAGCTCTTTGCTGCTTAATTGGAGGTAAGAGTTTCCCAGACTTTCTTGACTGGGCTGATTTTCAACGTGGATCCCCAGATCTTAACCTCTGAATGGCTAGGATTACATGCATAAGCCACAGGCACTTGATTAACAACTCCTCAGATATGAAGTTCCTCATAATGTGTGACTCCTCATTGGTACCTAAAGCTTTCAGCTCTTACTTCCTCATTTGCTTCTTGATGTGTCCTGATGAGAAAGAAGGAATCCTTATGCCCATCAAAAGGATGAGAAACTTCTTTCTGCCTCCACTGCCACCATGGCACCCGTGAAAAAGCTTGTAATGAAGGGGGCAAAAAAAAGAAGCAGGTTCTGAAGTTCACCCTGGACTGCACCCACCCTGTAGAAGATAGAATCACGGATGCTGCCAATTTTGAGCAGTTTCTCGAAGAGAAAATCAAGGTGAACGGGAAAGCTGGAAATCTCGGTGGAGGGGTGGTCACCATCGAAAGAAGCAAGAGCAAGATTACTGTAACCTCAGAGGTGCCTTTCTCCAAAAGGTATTCGAAATATCTCACCAAAAAATACTTGAAGAGGAATAATCTACGTGATTGGTTACACGTAGTTGCTGACAGAAAAGAGAGTTATGAATTACGTTACTTCCAGATTAACCAGGATGAAGAAGAGGAGGAAGACAAGGATTAAAATTCATGTATCTGGAATATTTTGTATGAGTTCTTGAATAAAACTTGGGAACCCAAATGGTGGTTTATCCTTGTATCTCTGCAGTGTGGCTTGGATGGAAAATTGGGAATCACAGTAAACAGCTTTCCCTTGGGTTGCTGCTCCCTTATGTTTAGACTTTCCCCCTGTTTTCAACAGTAATCTGAAGCTAGGAGAAGGCTGTGGCAAGGGCACTGATATTGAACAGATAGCCAATGAGGGAGGAAAGTGTGAGTCTCAGTCTCCTGCATTTTAAAAAGCATGTCATCTGGGTCTGCCTGTCTTCAAAAGGAAGGGAGTCAGGATGCATTGTGGGATTCCTGATTCAATCAAAAGAAAGTCCCTTTGGGAATATGGCAGTGTCAATAAAATGTAGGTTTCTGAGGGGGGAAAAAAAAGATGAGCAACTGAAGTTCATTGACATACTCAACAAATCCACATGAAAACTCAGCAGAGACTTGATCTCAGTCATGAAGGAGCCTGGGTTCCCAGGGGAAGGCACACAACAAATTAAGGAATAAGAAAAGAAGACATCAGGCAGAGATAAAGTGGCATGAAGAAAAATAATGAAACCAGGCACCAGTGGCTCATGCCTGTAATCCTGCCTACGCAGGAGGTTAAGGTCTGAGGATTGCAGTTCAAAGTCAGTCTGGGCAGGAAATTCTCTGAGATTCTTATCTCCAATTAAATCACAGAAAAGCTGGAAGTATACTGTGGCTCAAAGTGTTAAAGTGCTAGCTTTGAGCAAAAGGAGCTCAGAGACATCGCCCAGACCATGAGTTCAAGCCTCCAGATTAACAACAAAAAAAAAAAAAAAGAAAAGAAAAAGAAAAAAACCCTAAATGAATGGCTAAAGCAGCTAAAGATAAGAGAGAAGATTCCTAAGAGATGTCAGTTGACCTGAGCCCTATCTACCTGATAAGAAGGACCAGACCACATACACACTCATCTTTAAGAAGTTCCAGGGCCCAGAGTTTGGCCTAGTGGTAGAGAGCTTGCCTAGCATGCACAAAGCCCTGGGGAGATTAGATTAGCTCTTCTAGACAGGCCTAATGTCACCACCAGAAAGGTTCTTACAAAAACAGAGGCAAGGAGGCATAAGGGTCAATATTAAAGGAGAGGTGACGACAGAAACGGAGGCCAAAATGATGCAAGGAAGGGACGATGAGCCAAGGAATGCAAGCTGCCTCCAGACAGTGGAACAAACAAGGAAATGAATCTACCCCAGCTGGACTTGGTGGTTTACTCCTGGAATCCCAGCACTGGGGAGACTGAGGTTGGAAGAGTGAAAGTTTGAAGTCAGCCTGAGCTATACTGTATGACTCTATTTAAAATACATACATACATACATACATACATACATACATACATACATACATACGTCTCCCCAGACATCTTGGAGGAAACAGTTCCTTAAAAACTCATTTCAGACTTTCTGGCTATAGAACTATACCATAACTCTGTGCTGTTGTAAGCCAAGACATCTGGAAACATTCATTACAGCCGCCATTGGAAACGAATACAGGTGCTATGATCTGATTTGTGTTCCTGAAAACCACAGTGGCTGCTGTGCATTGAGGGGCAGCAGAGAGGCTGGAGAGCAGCTAGGAATGAGCCTCACCCAGGCTGGTGCTGGTGGCACGTGGACTTTGATGATGGTGGAGGGGAAGGCGGGAGAAGTGAGCATCTGCTAATGGACTAGATGTGGGAGAAAAGCAAAGACAGCAGCCAAGGGCGAAACCCTGGGGTTATAACTGGAGCATCTGGCTGAGTGGCTGGCAGGGACCTTGAATGAGAGGGGAAGAAGAGGGAGGAGCGAGGAAACCAGGGTGAGAGATGTCACGGAATCCCAGCCAGCAAATGGCAGAGTTGGGACTAGAACTTGGATAGTCTGATTCTTCAAGTCTGCCACATTTACATCTGAGAAATCTTTAGTAGGGAAAAAGAGTTCAAGAGGCCATTCCTATATTAGCCTTCTTGTCTAAGATATTTTGAGTTGGTTCCTATTGTGCACAGCTGAAAGTATTAGAATGAAGCAGCTCCAACACCCATGCGAGGCATGGGGTAATTGCCAGTCTCTAGAAGCTACTGCTGTGGTTTTATCTTCTAATGAGAGTGGTGACCTAGGCTTGAGGAAGTAATGACAGTGAGCCACATGTCACTTGAGTACACCTATAAGACTGCGAAAGCCAACATCTTGGCTGCTGAGTTCAGTTCACCAAACACAGGTAGTCTACTCACCTGACAGGCTGGGATGGTGAAGATAAAGCACATATTGCCCTGCCCATCAGCAAGTCATGTGCAGTGGAAGATGCCATCCCAGGGGAATGATGAAAGGGCTCCATGAGGCCGGCTTAAACGCTGACTTGTGAAGTGGCCAGATGAAACTTAATGTGGGTGTGTTAAAAAACAACAACAAACAAACACCAAGAGGGTTGGGGAGCCTGGCTCAGATGGATGAGCACCCAAAATAAAAGATGAAAGGACATTACTTCTCCTCTTGGAGGCTCAGTCTTCTTCTGGCTGCGAAAGGGGGAGGGAGGGGGAGTGGGGGGGGGAAGGAATTAGAAAGAAGTTGAAAGTCAAGCAATGTATTATATATGTCATAGTACAATGCTTGGTATACAGTAGATACCTCAACAATGTTCTATTATTTACCAGCTCTGGTCACATGATTCTAATTCCTTACCTTTGCTGACCTAGGTGGCTTTCTCCCCTTTCTCACTCATTCCTGAGGCTAGTAGCAAGGCCCCCTTGACTACAGAGACTTTTCCTCAGGCAGGAAATCTGAGCCCAGTGCCTGGCTTATGACAGCTTCTAGTGCTGGGTGGTTTCTCTTTTCTCTTCTCTTCTCTTTCCTTTCTTCCTTGTCTCCTCTCCCCTCCTCTTTCCTAAATGCAACACAATAAAACCAAACAAAAGCCTGATGCCTGGCGTGGCTTCTCAGGGAGTTATGCAAGTGTGTAAAAAATAAAATAAAATAAACATTGAGTTTTCAGCATTTGGGGCTGTTTGATTAGGCACTGAGTGGAGCCAAGGCTGGTTGGACCCAAGGAAGGCTCAGGACAGAGAGGAGAGGGGAGGAGCTCTGGACAGTGTGGGAGGGACCCCTGGACCAACTCAGAAATGGCTATTTGTCTCCTGAAAATTTGGCAACACTCTGGTTGTATGAGGCAGAACATTTGGGATCCAACAACTCCTCTTTCTTGGCTATCCACCATCCTTGTTCTTTGGCCATAGGGACACCCCAGGAACCATTTCTTCCATCTTCCTGCCATTTAAACGACCCTGTGCCCTTGGCTCAATGGTCAGCCCTCCCCCACCCCATCACCACCACCAAGAAGGAGATTCCACAGCCTGTCTTGATTACTCACTGCACCCCCCACCCCACGCACGGTCAGTGCATCTTTCCTGCTCTAGCTTAACTCCACTAACTACAGTTGTGGCTCATTTTCCTTTGCCCAATGTGAAATGAGGCTGGAAGACAGCTGTTGGCCACCCCACCAAATATCTCTCCCTCCCTGTGTGTTCAGGCTTGACTTCACCATCCGGGTCACTGCAGGTGTCCGCAGCCCTTCAAATGCTGGCAGCCAACTGACCCCCGCAGAGTTCCTGCCATTAAGTTCCTGCGTCCTTCCTTTCACTGAGCCCTCAGACCAGAACCCTGAAGCTCAAAAAGGTCTAACGGAGGCCTGGCTACACTGCCCGTAAGTGGAAGGAGCACGAACTGGGACGTTGTCTACCCACGTGTCACCCTCGCCCCTCCCCAAGTCCTGCCCTGACATGAGAGTGGATTTTTGTGCTCACCTGGGGGGCTCAAGATGTCTTCCGGATCGGAAGACTAGAGATTTGACTCTGAAGAGGAGGAGAGTGCAGCCAGGACCCCGCCTCTGTTAACAGTTTATTCCTGTCACTCTTCCAGGTTTCCGATGGGGGAAACTGAGGTTTGGCCAGGGTGCTGGGCCCTGTCCTCATCCTGTGCCTGGGTTGCTGTGGCTTGGAACGCCCCCGGGTGCAGGGGCAGGGTGGGGGCCGGTGACGAGGCCCGGGGGGTCGCCCCCATGGGCCCCAGGGTTCGTCCCTCTGCGCACCCCACGGCGCGGCAGGCGAGGGCGCACCGGAGGGGGCTGCGAACTCCCGGGCCCGACGCTCCAGTCCGTTTTTTCTTGCGGATCCCAGGAAGGGGGGCCGGGTCGGGGGTGGGACCGCCGACGGGGGGGGGGATTCCCTCCCTCCAACGAGCGGACCAGCCCCTCTCCGCCCGGAGCTCCGGCAGAGCGGAGAAGCGACCGCGGGGAGCGCGAGCTCGCGCGCGGGGTGGAGAAGCCGGGGGACAGACGGGAGAGCGGGGTCCGAGGCGGGACTGCAGAGAACGAGGCCGCCCCAGCCACCCCCAGGACCAGAGCGCCGGGTGGGGCGCTGGCCCCGGAGGGTGTGAGCCACCCCCAGATTGAGCAACTGGGGGACGGGCGGGCGCGTAGGACGGTCCTGTGGCGGGACAGCGGCCGCGCCCTCGCCCCTCCCGGGCCTGCCCCGCCACGGCCGGCTGCGCGGAGGTGAGTCCCCTCGTCCCGCTCCGTCCACCCCTGCGCCCCCTGACCCAGGGACCCGGGGCGCCTCCCGTCGGGGCTCGGCCCAGCCCCTGGACCCCAGCGGAGCAGGGATGTATTCTGGGGGGGGTAGGGGTCTTGTGAAATTGGCCTCTCCGGCTTGGAGAGCTCCCGTGGGTGTGTGGGGAGGAGGTAGGGGAAGGGGTGTCCGCTGCCCTGGCTAACCAGCGAGCAAGGATCCCTCTCCGACCCCCGGTCCTGCCGCCTTTGGATTGCTACCTCGGGTTCTCCTTAGTTCCCCAAAGCCCCTAACTTACTGCTGCCCCCGCCCCCGCCCAGCCCCGGTCCATCCGTCCCTTCACACGCCTCGAGACCCCTTATCCCCGTCCCAAGATCCCGGGTGACCCCCTGTCCTGTCCCACGGTCCGGACGTGGCAGGCTGTGTGCGCCACGGCCCTGGGTGCGCAGTGAGCCGTCGACTTCGGCGGCCGGCGGGGAGCGAGGATGGGTGGGCCGGAGGGCCGGGAGGGCCCGGGACCATCGCCGCGCTGCGATGAATTTGGGGGGCAGGTGTTCTTGTACAGACGGGCCTCGCACGGATGGGGGGGGCAGCGGGGCTTCAGGCCCGCCCCTCCCCGGGCACCTGTCGGGGCCCCTCGCGGGGAGTGAGGGGAAGATGGATGTGAGCTCGTGGGGGGCCGAGGCGGAGTGGTGGGATGGAGCGGCGCTGCGCTGCCCTGGGTTTGGGGGAGCGGGAGGGGAGGGGGTGCCCGAACACCTGGCTCGGTTCGGGTGGACCGGCTCACCCCGTTTTCGGCCCGCCCGCAGCCCAGCAGCCCTCCGCCCCGCCCGCCCGCCCGCCCGCCCGCGGCCGACACTGTCCAGCCCCAGGCCGGTCCTGGGGAGGGCTGATGAGAAATTATCTGGATAGTTTACATTTTTGGGTCTGTATCCGGTCCCTGACGGAGTACCAATTTATCCTAGTACGGTGGCAGGGGAGAAAGTGAAGCCAGCGAGTCTCCACCTTCCGCTGCTCCTCCCTCCCAACCTAGATCCTCCGGGCCTCCACCCGGCCGCCTCCGGGCCTCCCTCCGCGGTCTCCCGCCAGCGCAGCCCCTCCCCCCCGTCCCCTTATCCACAGCGCAGGTCTGCTCCCCAAAGCCCAGAGATGGTCTCCACTCAGCTCCCCAGCCTTATTAGATCCATGTCCACCCAGACCCTTAATGTCTCAGCGCCAGTTTTTCCCTCCATAAAATGGGACAGTTCTGCCTCTCTAGTTATGATAGGGTCAATAGGGGAGGGTGGCAGGTGAGAGGAGCAGACACTCAAAAGGTGTGACTTGCTCACCGCACCTAGGGAGAGAGGAGTGCCCTCATCCCAGCTGTACCCTTTCCATCTGGGTAGAATAATGCCCCCCCCAAGTAAACTGATGCCAAGCAGCCCAAGATCCAGGGGAAATCAGGCTGAAAACGGTGATGGGAATGAGTCCCGAGTCATAAAAGAGAGGCGTGGGATCCCCAGCTCCTGCCCCAGCTCTGGTCCTCGAACCCCTTGGCTCCTTGTGGAGCCAGAGTCTCCCTGAGAGATGGGGGAGCCTCTGAGGAAAAAAAAAAGGAGCTGGGCCGTCTGGAGCTTGGAACTGCAAGGTTTCTAGCTCAGACCTGCCCAGTGTTCAAAACCAAACTTCACATAAACAGCCTGAATTTTCAACTCTGGAAAGGGGAAGACCTGGTTGCATTGGGCCGTGAGTTTTGCCTGTAAGCCTTGAGCTAGAGACGAATAGTAGATGCTTCCTTAGCTGACCCACTCGTATTTGCCCACAACACACCTAAATTTACTCCTACTTATTGCTTGTAAGTCTGCACACACACCTATATATATATATATATATGTATGTATATACACACATATGTATATGTAAAGCCAGTGTAGATGTCCTCAGCACATGTATATATGCATATGTACATATATAAATCTCTCTCCATATATATTATACATATGTATATATATTATATGTGTATGTATACACATACATATGTAAAATACATATGTATGCATTTCCCTCCCCAAACTGCTTAAAGCTCTTCCTGTGAATTTCAAGGCAATCAGCTCCTTGAAAACGTGCTAGCTAGTGTCACCTACTCCAGTGACTGTTTTCCTGCAGATCAGATGGGTATGGTCTAGAAGCTGATTGCAGGCAAGCCTGGGTGAGTGGGTAAGGTCTGAGGGGGGCTAGGGAGGAGGCAAGGTTGGGGGGGGCTAATGATCCTAGTTGATGAGGGGTTCACAAAGAACACAGAAGTGCTTGGGAGGCCTTTTCCACCCTGAGGACCCCAGGAGTCTGCACACACAATGAGAAGAAAGTCTCAGACCCAGGTTTGTGCCTCCTTTGTCTGATGCAGGTCTGCCAACCTCCACCCCAACCAATGCTGCTGTCAGAGGGAAAACAGATGGAGAGAGGTCACTGGTTGCAGGAACCATCAACCATAAAGAGGAAGGCAGATAAGGAAATGGCATGTTAGGGCTCAATAGTAAGGTTTGATTCAGGTGATACAGAAAATTATATTGCTTTTTGAGTGACTCTAGGACTAGTAGACTCCAATTTTTTTGTCAGGAGAAATGCAACAGGTAGCCCTTGCTATGAGCCAGCACTGTTCTAAGCTTGCTTTCCCCCACCCCCTTTATTCTTTCTTTTTCTTTCTCCTTCCTTCTTTCCTTTTATTTCTCTCATTCTCCATCTCCTCTCTCCTTTCTCTCCTCTGTCTCAGCTTGAACTCAGGGCCTCACACTCATTGGACTTACTTGCTCACGGCTGGTACTCTACCACTTACATTATGCCTAGCAGTCTGACTTATTTGAGATACAAACTCTTGGATTTGGCTACCATAATCCTTCCCCAAATAGTTAGGATAACTGGCATGAGCCACTATGTAATTTATAATTAACTCATGTAAGCTATCCTAACTCATAAACTATAACTCACGTAATCCATACCAACTCATGTAAACTATAAACAACCCTCATGCAGATAAGAAAATGAGCTCAGACCAACTAAGCAACTAACCCAAAGAAACATAGCTAAAAAGTAGCAGAGCCTGCAATCCAAGCCAGGCAATCTTAACTCTCAGGTTCATGCCTGCAGCCATCCTGCTTTGCCACTTAGCCTCCGAGCCCATGTGAGAGCTGAGCTTGGCTGGTCAAGTTGGCCACAGTCAGTGGGTGATGGGAGTGTGTATGGAGGCTGGAGAAAGTGGAAAGGTTTTGGCAGGTCACACAAGGAGTGTTGGAAGGGGCTGGGAGGGGTTGGCAGCCAGTGGGGTACTGGGGGTGGCTGGGGGCATCTCTGCTGGCTCGGGCTACAGCACCAGGTGGGATCCATCAGCCTCGTGTAAACACTTCTCACAGGCAGCTTAACCACTTGAGTGTGTCTGGCCTTCAAAGCCAGTGGGAGAGGCTGAGAGGGAGGTGCCAAACTCCTCTGGGGGGATAATGATTTATCTGCCATGCAGGTGGGCGCCTTGGGGGCCTCTGTGAGAGGCCAGGGGGGTAGGGTAGACTGGGTACTTGGAAACTGAGATGAAAGAATAGGGGAGGAGAGGGGTAGAGGGCACCCCTGTGCTAGCACCTCAAAGGTGTCATTTAGGAAGTCAGTTATCTCCCTCTCATAGATGAAGAGACAAGACGTTCAGTGTGGCAACCACCCCCCCAGCATCCACAGAGCTTCCTGTCCCACAGGCCAAATGTTTACTGTGACCTCCGTGTCTCTGGAGTGTGGGTATGGGGAATGTGGGGAGTGGGGAGTGGGCCAGGGTGGTGAGTGTGTGGATCTGAATGTGGCTTTGTGAGTGGGAAGTGGAGCTCTGTTCCTCACTCCCAAATTGGGCTCCAACGCCCAGATGTTCAACTTCCCATCGGGCTCCCAGCTCCCCACCCCCATCACCCCAGCCCTGGTCCACAGCCCTGGCTCTCTGGGCTGAGGGATTATCTCTGGCCAGGGCGGGCATTGCTGCCTCTTTTATCCTGTTCACAAAGGCCAGGCTCGCCCAGCCTGCTGTGTCAGAGTTTCTGTGGCCTGGGGAAGCCTTACTTCCTTTTCTCCCACCAACCCTGTAGGGCCAGCTTGCCAGGGGCCAGTGCTCCAGCTCCAGGACAGGTGAACGGCACCTGGGAAGAGAAGGCTGAAGAATGGTCACTCATGGAAGGACAAAGAAAGCTCCTCTTCAAATGACAGGCTATTATTGTAGCATGAGAGCTGTAGAGTAGACTTAAAGAAGGACTTCCAGTAGAGCTGGCTAATGTTTGTCAGGAATGGGGTCATTTGGTTCCCACTATTGAGAAAATTCCAGTGATCTAGGGGTTTGCTTTGGGTGCTCACATTGTCTAGCTACTCAGGTAGCTGGCGCTAATGGCAGGCTGAGAAAATTCTGCACAATAGAGGAATACATTTCTTTGCCCAGCGTACAGGTGGGGGGGGTCCTTGTAGTACCCAAACACTCTCATGACTTCCTGGGTGGTGAAACACATGGGGAGGTAGAAGCTATAAGATGAGGAGTATTGCAAAATGAACTCTTCTGTCTCCTTCCTGACAGGTTGGCTTTTGGGGGAGAATCTTCCTTGCTGATGCCATAAGGAAATTCCCCAAGTGACGCTCCGAGGTGGCTCCAGGGACCACTGTCTCCGAGGACCTCTGTAAGCTGATGGAGGACCCAGCTTCCCACACTCTCTCTGTCCCCAGCTGAGATTATGGTGGATTTGGGCTCCAGCCCAGGCCAGGGCCTCCAGCTGCTGACCCAGCCCCAGTCTCAGCCCCAGAGGCATTAGCCAGAGCCCTGCCAAGACCACCCCTCCTGCCAGGGGCCTGGGGCTGCCAAGTGACTATGAGGCTTGGACTGTGTGTGGTGGCCCTGGTTCTGAGCTGGGTGCACCTTGCTGTTGGCAACCGGGGGATCAAGGGCAAGAGGCACAGACGGAGTGAGTACCTGGGGGGGGGGGGCATGGCACGGGAGGGGGTTGCAGGGGAGGGCGGAGGACTAGAGGCTTTAGGTGGCTCTCTCTGGGATGGCTAATGACTGCTTTGTAGTTAGTAGATCTTACAGCTGCGGTAGTGGATTAACTTGTTGAAATTCCCTACTCTGGGAGTACTCCCTTTGTTTGCCTTTCTCTCTGAGGGCTGCTGTCTGGATCAAGCTCCCTTGTGAGGGTCCAGTTTGTATATTACATCCTTTAGCTTTGTATGGTATCCATGGCAATGCTTCCTGGCCCCACCCCAGCATGCTCCTTCCTTCCTTCCTCACCCACAAAGCCATTCAGGGCATCTTTCTTGTCCAATTGGCAGAAGTGTGGTCCCTTGGGGCAGGAACCCAGCACATCTGGGGAATGGGTACCAGGGGTTTCCCTGGCAGATCATGGGCAGGAACAGCGGGGGTGGGAAAGCCAGGAGATTCTCCCATCCCATGGCTTTTAACCAGGCCAGCGGGGTTCAGGGAGCTGTGGTGAGGCAGAGATGGTAAGGCAAGCAGAAGCCAGGCCCTCCAAGCCAGGTGACATCATGTTTCTCTGCTTTCAAAATAACCTTCCGTGTAAGGTGGTAAGGCAAAAAGAAGGTTTGAAAAGAAAAGCAAGCCAGGCCAAGGTGGCTCATACCTGTAATCCTAGCTACTCCAGAGGCTGAGATACAAGGATTATGGTTCAAAGCCAGCCCAGGCAAGCAAACCCATGAGATTCTTAACTCCAATTAACCAGCAAAAAGCCAGAAGTGGAGCTGTGGCTCATGTGGTAGAGCACCAGCCTTGAGTGAAAAGCTAAGGGACAGTGCTCAGGCCCTGAGTTCAAGCCCCAGAAGTGGCATGTACATGAGAATGTGTGTATGTACACACACACACACACACACACACACACACACATCCATTCTTGTGTAAATGCTAAGAGAAGATATAGGCCAAAGAACCCACAATGAGTATTAGAGCTTAGGTCTCTTGAAATCTGTGAACTCAATTTTCTTTTTATTCGTGTGTGTGCACATATCTGTGCATGCATGTGCGTGTGCATATGTGTGCATGCATGTGTGTGTGCATGTGCTCTGCCAGTACTGACACTTTGAACTTACACTCTTTCTCACTTGGCTTTTCCACTCAAGGCTGGTGCTTTGTTTCTTGAGTCATGCCTCCACTTTCTGCTTAATTGGAGGTAAAGTGTCTATCAGATTCGTCTGCCTACGCTGGCTTCAAACCAGGATCCTCACAGCCTCCTGAGTCACTAGGATTATAGGCTTAAGCTACCAGCACCTGGCTTACAGTTTTCTTAAACACAGAGCTTGATAAAAGTTCAAGATGAACCTGCCGCACCCCTAGACATTCCTTGTGCTCCGTATTTTCAGTGATGGTGGCTAGCCATCTATAGCATGGCAGTGACCAGGTTCGTGGGCAGCCCCTGCTGAGGAGTGGGTGAAGCCCTCTGAACTCTCCCCTTAAAGAAATGTTATGCCAGAAGGCAAGAAGTCTCCCTGAAGTCTCCCTCTCGCTTCTCTTGGGCCAGGGAAGGCTGAAAAACAGTTAGGTCTCCTTGGAGAAGCCAAGGGCAGAACTCAGCCGGGAGAGAAGCTCAGAGAACTGGTGAAGCTGAAAATCCCTAGCTTAACAAACAATTAGAGACGGTTATGTTCAATCAGCAGCAAAGCCTTGATTTTCCTCCCTTCTCTGTTAGGGACAGTGTTTTAGACTTCACAGGCCAGATGTGGTTTAGTGGTTTGTAATCACTCTCCTCTGTTTGAGAGAGAGTGAACAAGCAATCGAGCAAGATAGAATGCTCACACTAACCCAATATGCACAAGTGTTTCCACCTATGCTCACATGTACAGGAATATACCAGGATCTGATCCAGGAACCATCAGCCTTGGGTTTGAGGTGAACTAAAAAAGTCATGGACTAGGCATCAGTAGAGCTGTGTCCTGCAGTGGTCATATGATGTAACTTTTTGTTTTTATGGACTGCTACTGGAGCTGGAACCTAGAGCCTGAGTACTAGCCCTTAGCTTTTTCACTCAAGACTGGCACTCTGCCACTTGAGCCACAGCTCCACTTTTGGCAGTTAATTGGAGATGAGCCTCATGGACTTTCCTTTTCATGCAATTTCTGAACCACTATTCGCACATCTCAGCTTCCTGAGTAGCTAGGATGACAGGTATGAGCTACCAGTTCCTAACTTGAATATAGCCTTTTGATGTGCCCACTTTGCCCATGGCCATACCCAGTGGTGTGGTGATGGTGAATGTCTAGGTTGGGGAGAGGGTGTAACATGGGTGCAGTGAGTGTCCAGGATGAACCAAGGCTGGGGAGGAATGAGGGTGTAGCTGTTATGTCATCTTGTTACCTAATGACTATAAAAATCACAATGGTAGGGCCAGGAGTTTAGCCTAGTGGTAGAATGCTTGCCTAGCACGCATGAGGACCTGGATTCGATTCTTCAGTATCACATATACAGAAAAAGTCAAAAATGGTACTGTAGCTCAAATGGTAGAGTTCTAGCCTTGAGAAGGCCCAAGGACAGTACTCAGGTCCTGAGTTCAAACCCCAGGACTGGCAAAAAATGATAATAAATAAATAATCACAGTTGTAAAGCTGGAATCCAGACTGAGGGCTGTGGCCCATGTAATAGAGTGTTTGCCAAATATGAAGCTCTGTGTTCAAATCCAAGTCTGGCCACAAGAAAAAGAGAAGTAAATGAATATAGTAAAACTACAAATGCAATCTGGAATATAGTAAATCTTACATGAATGATTGGCACATATTGTTTTTGTCTGTGGAATACCAAACCTAGGGCCTCAGCCATGTTCATCAAACAAGTGAGAGACTTGGAGGTGTGACTCAAGTAGTAGAAAGGTCATATAGCAAGTGCAAGGTCCTGAGGTCAAGTCCTAGTACCCAGTTCTTTACACCGATTTTGAACCCAGAAATGTCTGATCTTGCCATCCATTGGATGGTAGAGTTAAAAACATCTCTTCAGCTCTGAGTTATGAAAATCCCTGGCCTGGCCTCCTCATCCTTTTCACTCCCACTGGGAATCTTGTCAAGTCCCTTTATGCTCAGAAAGCTCCTGCTCCTCTCTCTGGCCCTCACCCCTGCATCTCACTGAGCCCACCCTCTCCCCCCTCCCTTGCTCTTACACTTGAGAACTTCGGAGTACTCTTCTATTGGATTTCAGCACCCCTCTGCTATGTCCTGCCCACCCACATGCATTTCTTCCCTGAGCCCTGACTCCCTCCAGAGGGGACCCTTCTTGTCTCTCACCTTGTTTGCCTCTGAGTCCTTTTCCCCCCTGAATCCTCTGCCACTTCCTGAGTCATTCGGAAAATGTTCATTGAGAAGCAGCAGAGCTTGGGTTGGGAGTCCAGGGATGGAGGGAAGGAGTGGATCTAGAAGAGCCTGTGGTGATGTGAAAGGGACCATCTACTTGTCTCAGGCCATGTGACAGGAGGAACTTGAGGACTAGGAAAGCCTAGAGAAGCTGGGACGGGGGTAGAGTGTCTGATCAGGAAATGGAGTCCCCCTTGGAGGAAAGAGAGCTGATTTGTGCACAGAGCCTATGCTATGGAAGCCTGAGGCTTGCACCCACCGCATAGAGCCTCATAGTCCCAACAGAGCCAAGGGGCCTGATGCTACCGCACACGGGCAGAGGTCAGAGCCTGGTGCTCTCTGTCCTGGATGGGGAGTTCTAGATTTGTCCTGACCTGAGCTGGGAATGATGAGGAGCTGCTGAGAGGTTTTGGGAGGCACACAATCCAGCTGCAGTGGAGGTTGCGGGGGATAGACAGGCTTTCTGAAAGGAAATCTCTGTCTTGGGGAGGAAAGCAAAGCTCTAACTAAACTCACAGTTGATTTAGAGATTCCTGGCTCCACCCAGGGGCCAAGCCAGGGATGTGGAGTGTGCAGGAGATGGCCCCTGGGTACCACAAAGCTCCAGCAATAGATCCAGCTCCTGAGAAACAGCCAGCTCTTTCCCCAGGCCTCCTCTCTGAGGTCTCAGGATAACTCAGCACTCCTACAGGCTCCTCGGGAGTAGCTAGACCCTGCCCATTGAGTCCCAAGTCTCATTCCCACCCTGTAGGGCACTCTCCCTGAGATCTGTGTACACACTGCGCCCTTCACTGACCCTCTTCATCCACCATTCACCATACTCTCAACTCTGTTCCCTGCCAGCTCCTTCCCCTGTCAGTTTCAACCCTTCCCCGCAAGGGATCCCATTGAGAAATAAGACGGTCTGTCTCCCCAAACCCCTTTCCAATACGAGAAGAAGATATATTAGAAGATATCAATCACATAAAGTAAGCTGTGGAGCTGGTAGGTCTCGCCTGTAATCCTAGCTACTCAAGAGGCTGAGATCTGAGGATCATGGTTCAAAGGCTTCCCAGGCAGAAAAGTCTGTGAAACTATTATCTCCAAAAACTACTTTAAAAAAAAATGCCAGGGCCAGGAGTTTGGCCTAGTGGTAGAGTGCTTGCCTAGCATGCATGAAGACCTGGGTTGGATTCCTTGGTACTATATCCATAGAAAAAGCTGGGAATGGTGCTATGGCTCAAGTGGTAAAGTGCTAGCCTTGAGAAAGCCCAAGGACATGTTCAGTCCCTGAGTTCAAACCCCAGATTGGCAACAACAACAAAAATCCAAAAGTGGTTCTTTGGCTTAAGTGGTAGAGTGTTAGTGTTGAGCAAAAGAATCTTAGGGACAGTGCCCAGGTCCTGAGTTCAAGTGCCAGGACCAGCACCAAAAAAATAAATAAATAAAAAGCCAGGCTTGGTGGCTCACGCCTATAATCCTAGCTACTTAGGAGGCTGAGATTTGAGGATTTCAGTTCAAAGCCAGCCTGAGCACTAAAGTCTGTGAGACTCATATCTCCAATTAATCACCAGAAAATAGGAAGTGGGGCTGTCATTCAAGGGTGGAAATCTTGAGCAGAAGAGCTCAGGGACAGCGCACAGGCCAAGAGTTCAAGCCCCACGACCAGAAAAAAAATGAAAACAATATAAAGTGATGTTTATTATGATAGATTCATAGATACTAGGGACATCAGAACCCAGAGGAATTCCCAGTCTTTACTTGCAGGGTGGTAAAATCGAGGGAGCCTTTGTGGAGGAGGTGACTTGAGTGCTGTGTGAGGAGGCCATGCATTCCAGACCAAAGGTTTCAATGTGGGCAAAATCTGATGTGTGAGAGAACAAAAACATCTACTGCTGAGCAGTGGAGTTGAGGGGTGAGACAGGCGAAACCTACTCACAGAAGTTTTTCAAATCCAGTGAGGAGCTGGGTCTGACTTCTGGTGGGTAGTAGAAAGCCCTTGATCGTTTTAGGCAGGGATGTGATGCCCATCTGACTCTTTTCTTTTTCTTTCGGCAGTCCTGGGGCTTGAACTCTGGACCTGGATACTTTCCCCGAGCTTTGTTTTGCTCAAGGCTAGCACTCTACCACTTGAGCCACAGTACCACTTCCAGTTTTTCCAGTGATTAATTGGAGATAAGAACCTCTTGGACTTTCCTGCCCAGAGTTGGCTTCAAACCATGATGCTCCGATCTTAGCCTCCTAAGTAGCTAAGATTTTAGACGAAAGCTACCAGCATCTGGCTTCATCAGAGATGCCCAAAGATGATGGATGAGTCAGGAGTTGGGAATGAGGACTTTGGAGAGAAGGGGCTATGATCTAGACGTCTTTCCTCCTGCAGGGTTGGCCTGGCCTGGCAAAGCTCATTATAGCCATAGCAGCTGGACAAGGGTGTACACTGGGCAGATGGAGGCCCATCATGGAAGTGGCAGAAGGGAGCTTTCCATACCCCCTCATCAGTGGAACAGGGTCCTGTGTTTTTCTCTGTGGCCACTTCCTGGCCCCCAGTACCCAAGGGTCTTTGCACAGCTGTCCTTTCCTGTGGCGTGTCACCTTCCCTTGGCTACCTGGTCCATTCCTCCGAAGCTACACATCATACTGTGCAGCCAGCCCTGCCTCCCTAGTGCTGGCTGGGCCAGCTCCTTCCAGCTCTGAGCAACTGTCAGGTGCACAGGGGAAAGAATGAGCCTCAGTTTTCCCCTTTTGAATCCAAACATGCAGAACCTTAGATCCTCCATTCAAGGTGAGCCTCACCTTCACAGACCCTCCTCTCTGACTCTCTTGTCTCCTCAAGCTCAGAGCATCCTTCTGCTTCATTTCCCCTTGATAAACAACCTTTCCCATCCCACCCCAATCCTGGGAATTAACCTCAGAGCCTGGCACTATCCTTGAGCTTTCTCAAGCCACAGCACCACTTTTGGCTTTTTCTGTGAATGTGGTACCTAAGAATTGAACCCAGAGCTTTGTGCATGGTAGACGAGTACTCTACCACAAGGCCACGTGTATGGCCCCTGAGCTCTGTCTTTTGATTTTCTCATATCCTCCTGTCGTCATTCCATCAGTATACCTGCCTCTAGGTCTTGGGATCATATTCTACATTTATCTGCACCTAGTCCACAGCTCATTGGAGTTTGTTTGGCTTTCACTCAAGCTGCCTTTTTAGGATCACTAACCCGATTTAGAGCTCACTAGCCTTGGCTTCCTCCCAGATCTGGCCCCTGAAGAACTTCCCTTTTCAACCTGGTTTCAATCCCCATTCTCGGTGTTCCTTCCCTGAGCTTCCTTTCCAAGACTCTGGCTGCTTCTCTGCCCAATGCGCATGTCACAGAAGTTCACTCTGAGCCTCCTCCAGCCTTACAGCTTCATCCTGTCACTGCCCTTCTCCTCCCAGCAACTAATCTAGCCAACAATAACCCTGTGCCCCAACTGACCCTTAAGTTGTCTGCTCCACAGCCAACTTCTTGAAGAAGATGGTACTACTTCCTCTCTCTACTCCCTCCCTTCCTTTTCCTCTTCAGCCACTGCCTGCTGTGCCCGCCCTCCCCCTGACCCATCCCACCACTGAAACTGCCCCATCAGGGTTGCTGACCTGTGCATTCCTCATTCCTTATTAGACATCTCAGAGCATGGTATGTGGATGCCTCACTCTTCCATATCCTGGCTTCCATGTGAGACGTTCTTTTCCACGGCCGCCCCTCTCACTCTTAGTCGGTCCCTCTTTCTCTGATCCTGTCTCTTCCACCCTCAGTACCCATTCTCTCTGCCAACTCAAGGGCTCACTTGCTTTTAATGGCTGCTTTCATGTGTCTAGCTCCAACGAGGTCATTTCTGTGTTCAACATCCTGACCCCTGGATGTCCCAAAGACACCTCACAGTCCAGCACTCTATGCTCACCTTCATCCCCTCCCCACTCATTCCTCCCTGGGGTCCCTGTGTCAATGAGGGAGAACCACTGCCATATTGCACAGGTTCAGTGTCTCAAGGTCACCACCGCCTGTGCTTTGCCCTGACCCTCACCCCTCCATCTGGTGCATTGCCTAATACTGTTGGTTCTACCTGTGAATATCTCCATGTGTCTGCCCTTTCCCTGCTATTCTTTCAGATCCCGTTATTCTCCCTTGGAGAGGGGAGTCAGTACTGAGGTTCAAACTCTGGGCTTCATACTTGCTAGAAAGGTGCTCTATACCAATTGAGCTATATCTCCAATGCTGTCTTATGTTTTGTTGAGACAAGATTTTCTCAGGTTGGCCTGGGATTGACAATCCTAAACCAAGTATGATGGTACACACTTGTAATCTCAGCAACAGGCTGAGACTGAGGCAGGAAGACATCAACTATTTTATTTTTTAGTTGTTATTATAAAGGTGATGGATAGAGGGGTTACAGTTACATAAAGGGTCTCAAGTTTGATGCCATAGCTTGAGCTATGTAGTAAGGCCCATTCTAAAAAATAAAAATAAAAAAGAACATAAAGATAAAAGCAGGGTGCTGATGTCTCATTCCTGTAATCTACTCAAGAGGCTGGGATCAGAGGATCTCAGTTTGAAGCCAGCCTGACCAGGAAAGTCTGTGCGACTCTCATCTCCAATTAACCACTAAAAAGCCAGAAGTGGAGCTGTGAAACCAGAAATGGCTCAAGTGATAGAATGCTAGCCTTGAGTGAAAAAGCTAAGGGACAGTACTTGGGCCTGAGTTCAAGCCCCAGTACTGGTGCACACACACACACACACACACACACACACACACACACACACACACACACACACACACACACCCCTGAACTCCTGCTTCCCTCCCCAGCTCCCAAATGCTGGAATTATGGATGACTACCACCACACCCAGCTTCCATTCTCACCCTGGAATTTGGATCCGCCTTTGCCATCCTTACAACCCGTCTCTACCCAATACTCCTTTCTTTGGGTTGGAGACACTTCCTTGAAGGAAAGCAATCCCTTTCCTTTTCCCAGGTCCTTCTTTCCCCCCGCAGCTCCTGTCTAGCCACTCACTCCAAGCTCCAACTATGCTTAGCTCATTTCAGAGCCCAGAGTGCACCACGTTTTCCTTGCTAGTGACAACACTGAAGAAGTACTGGGTAACTGCAATGGGCAGTGGGATTCTTCAAAGGCCTTTGCAAACCTGTCCATCCCCAAAATGGTAAGGAGGAGTCAGCTGTGGCAGCACAGCCACGAAGGGCTTCCAGAGGCCACCTGGCTCACCTCAGTCATTGACAGTGCAGCCAATGTCCAGAGGAAGCATTTATTTCCACAGTGGGTTTAGAGAAAACTCAGTAATCAAGGGATTCAGCATCTTTTTTGGAGATTCTGAAGTTTGAACTCAGAACCTCATGCATGCTAGACTGGTGCTTTGCCACTTGATCCATGTCTCCAGCCTGTTTTTTGCTGGTTATTCAGCGATGGAGTTCTCAGACTTTTCTACTGGTTTGAATGATGATCCTCCAGATTTAAGCCTCCTTAGTAGCTACAATTAAAGGGGTGAGACATCAGCCCCTAGCTACGTCTTCCTTTTTTGTTCTGTGTTCCCTATGTGTGAAACACAGCAATTGAGAAATCATGGTGAATTAATGGAATTTCTCCATTTTTACAAATGGAGATTACTAATGTGAATAGCAATAGCCTTACCTGTGGCTTATTGAAAAGACGAGATGATTGATTACTTCTCTGATAATCCTTGTCACAGAATAGGATACTAATGTTACTACTTAGAACTAAGCTGCTTTGCCAGGTGTGGTGGCTCACACCTATAATCCTAGCTACTCAGGAGGCTGAGATCCAGGGATCTTGGTTCAAAGCCAGCTTGGGCACTAAAGTCTTGAGGCTCTTATCTCCAACTGACCTCTAGAAAATAGGAGGTGGAGCTGTTGCGCCAGGGGTAGAGTGGTAGCCTTGAGCTGAGGAGCTCAGGGATAATGCCCAGGCTCAGAGTTCAAGCCCCATGACCAACCAAAAAAAAAGAAAAAAAAAGAAAAGAACTAAGCTACATTAGTATGATTATTGGTGATTGTGGTTGCTTGGTACTCTCTTCTCTTGTCCCAAATGCTTTCCTTCCTGCTTCCTCTACTCCTGCTCTAGAATCAGAAGTCAGTCCCAGAGTACACACACCTCCAGACAGCCATCTAGAGAGACCCTTGCTTCTCTATTTCTGAGTAGAAAGGGACAGACACAGTGATGCACTATTGTATTTAGATTTACAGACTGGGAGTTTGGTTTCAGGTCCTGTGAGATCTGCAACCTGAGCCTGAGTTCACTCTGCAGAAGCCTTGAGTGAAAAAGCTAAGGGACAGTACCCAGTGCCTAAATTCAAGCCCCAATAAGCACACACAGACACATACACATACATACCCTTCATCCCAGAGAGCTGCCAGCCTGGCCTGTGCACATTCCCTCAGTACAGTGAAACCCCCCTTCTTGTGGGAGCCTATGGAGAGGCACCTTCCCTGGTAGCGACCGCCTCACCCATGTTGTACCTGCAGTCAGTGCAGAGGGAAGCCAGGCCTGTACCAAAGGCTGTGAGCTCTGCTCCGAGGTCAACGGCTGCCTCAAGTGCTCACCCAAGCTCTTCATCCTGCTGGAGAGGAACGACATCCGCCAGGTGGGCGTCTGCTTGCCGTCCTGCCCTCCTGGATACTTCGACGCCCGAAACCCCGACATGAACAAGTGCATCAGTGAGTGTGGGCAAGAGAAGGGTGCCATAGTGGGAGGGTCCAGACTTCTGGTGGGCGTGCTGTAAACTGCTGGTGCCTAGTGTCAGTCCTGGAGCTTAAACTCTTAGCCCTTGGCACTGTCTGAGCTCTTTCACTCGAGGCTAGTGCTCTACCACTTTAAGCCATAGCACCACTTCCAGTTTTCTGGTGATTAATTGGAGAGAAGAGTCTCACAGACTTCTGTGCCTGGACTGGCTTTGAACTGTAATCCCTCTATCTCAGCATCTTAAGTAGCTAGAATTATAGGCATAAGCCACCAGCACCTGGCTTGTTTTTATTTTGAGGAGATGTACAGAGGAGGTACAGTTACATAAGTTAGGTAATCAGTTCATTTCTTTTTGGTCAGTCATGGGGCTTGAACTCTGGGCCTGGGCTCTAACCCTGAGCTCTTTCACTCAAGGTTAGCACTCTACCACTTTGAGCTACAGTGCCTCTTGTTTCTGATGGTTAATTGGAGAGAAGAGTCTCATGGACTTTGCTACCTGAGATGGCTTTAAACCATGATCCTCAAATTTCAGCCTCTTGAGTAGCTAGGATTACAGGATTATATTTCTTTTTGGACAATGTCACCCCTTCCCTCAATCTCTCCCACTTTTGACCTCCCATCTCACCCACAAGTTGTATCATTCATTTGAGACAAGGTTCTTGACTCAGATATCATACTGCTGGCCAGATAGATTCCCAGACGCTCCTCTCCTACTTCCAGTTGTGTCCAAGCCTGAATTCCGTCTCTTCCTGCCACATGTACACATGCTTCTAGTGCCACGGGTAATTCCCAGTGTCCCAAGTTGTCACTCAAGCCACAGACCTGATTGCCAACCTCTCATGGGTGCCATGCTCCCTTCACCCACCCAGCCAATAATCAAATCCTGGCTGTTTCACTTCCTCCCATCCTCACAGCCATCATCTTACCCAGGCCTCCAACAACACCTCCCCGCTGGACCATGACAGTAGCCTGGCCACCTGTCCTCTAGCCCTCACATGGTTCCCCCACCCTCCCTCTGCCCTGCAGCCACAAAGATGCTTCTGAGACACCCTAACTCACCCCATCCCACTCACTTCTGCTGGAAGCCCTCTTATCAGGCCCATAAATGTCTAAATCTGGGTGGCAGCACTCTCCCTATCCTACTCTCAGCCCCAGTCTTCAGGCTCCGCTTTCCCACCCCATTATAGTTCTGCAGGCTCCAACATACCTGCTGCTCTGTCCCCATCTCACCTCTGCAACTGCATCTCTGTGCCACGTTGGGAGACATACTGCGATCTCACCCAGGTGATTGATGTCGCACCTCTCAGTCCACTCAGTGGGGGGGGGGTGTATGTATGAAACACTGGCAAATCTCAGGCGTGGGGGAGGG
Organism: Megascapheus bottae; assembly: GCF_031878675.1. Classification (NCBI taxonomy): domain Eukaryota; kingdom Metazoa; phylum Chordata; class Mammalia; order Rodentia; family Geomyidae; genus Megascapheus; species Megascapheus bottae. Next base: position 61,047,541 of record NC_143514.1, read on the forward strand.
GCTCACCACAAAACTTTGGAGGGAGAAGCCCAGAGATGATTTGAAGGAGCCAAACTTTGCTGGCCTGGCTCTGATCCCAGCTTGACTACTAGTCCATTGTAGCAGCCTCTTAACCCCCATCTCTAAAATGGCAGCATGAGTTCTCTCACCAGGGAGAATGCTGTGAGAATGTACTTATAAAGCTCTTGGTGTCTGGCACTCAGTAAATGGTTGTTGCTTATTTTACTGGCTACCAATCCCATCCATCAGAAATTAAAAAAAAAAAAAAACATCATGAGGCTAAGATTAGACCATGGGGGAGGGAGGATTAAAGGGTGCAGAGAAGGGCAAGGTGGGGGCTTGAGAGGATGGAGGACCTAGGACTTGCCCTTTTGGTCTTAAGGGCATTGGAGAAAAGGGGTTCTTGGTTGTGCCAGTACTTGGGAGACTGGCAGCCTGGGCTTAAGGTACCAAAGACTGGGAAGAAGCCAGCCTTGCCTACACTCAGGGAATGGGGAGATGATGGAAGGCCTGCTTGTTCTCAGCCAAGCCCTGCATAGCCCAGCTCCCCCAGAGGAGGGAACTGGCAGGAGGAAGGAAGGGAGGAACCTGAGAGTCCAACCAAGGGGGTTCCTGGAACTCAGCCTTGAACTGGGAGAGGAATTTGCCCTGGGATTGCTCTCCTTCCTCCAAGCAGATTCTTTCTGCCCTAGGCGGTGGGGAATGAGAATTGGGTTGTGGTAGATACCCAACAACAGGGGAAAGGTGCTGCTTCCTGGAGACTGTTCTGCTCCTCGCTTCCACTGTGGCTAGGGGCCCTGAGATGCTATGATCTGCTGAAATTTGAGTCTCCCATTCTCAAACTCAGAGCACACCCCTTTCTCTCCCTCTTCTTCATCTGAAACGGTCTCACTTGGGTCTCACCTTGGGTTCCTGAGCCTGGAACGAGATCTGGGTTTGAATTAGCCAGCCCTCAAAAACATCCCCTTCACTTGCACATCCCTATCCTTTTCTCTTTTTTGAAGGCCCCGGGAGTCAAAGCTGGGCCCTGATGACTCACTCACTCCTGTAATCCTAGCTACTCAGGAGGCTGAGATCTGAGGATTATGCTTCAAATCTAGTCTATGCCAGAACACTGGAAGTGGCGCTGTGGCTCAAGAAGTAGAGCTCTAACTTTGAACAAAAGAGCTCAGGGACAGCATCTAGGCTAAGAGTTCAAGCCCCACAACGGACGATAACAAGAACAACAAAAACCCTCTGGGAGAGCTCGTCTCTAGGTGGGTGGGTGGGCATCAGGGCTGAGGATAAGAGGTCATGGCCACCCTGGGCTGGACCAGACCCAAGTCTAGTCCTATCCTCAGAATGCAAGATCGAGCACTGCGAGGCCTGCTTCAGCCACAACTTCTGCACCAAGTGCCAGGAAGGCCTATACTTGCACAAGGGCCGCTGCTATCCTTCCTGTCCTGAGGGCTCTACCCCGACCAATGGCACCCTGGAGTGCAGCAGTCCTGGTAAGCAGCATGCACATGTAGAGGGCAGAGGGGTGAGTGGGGCACTTTGTAGAGAAAGCTTCCCATAGCATGCATGTCTCCTGGGATTTCTCTGAGGCTTTGGGCCTTCTAGGCTAGAGATATTCCAGCCTAAAGCCGGGCACCAATGGCCCATACCTGTCATCTTAGCTACTCAGGAGGCTGAGATCTAGGGATTGTGGTTCAAAGCCAGCCTAGGCAGAAAAATCCGTAAGACTCTTACCTCTAATTAGCTACTCAAAAAAAAAAAAATCCAGAAGTAGAGCTGTGGTTTAAGTGGTAGAATACTTAGTCCTGAGCAAAAAGAAATCCAGGGACAGCACATAGGTTCTGAGTTCAAGCCTTGGGTCCAGCACCAAAAAGAATTTCCAGTCTGAGGCCCAGGCAGTGGACAAGTATATGAGGCTCCTGTGGGGGGAGGGGAGCTGTAAGCCAGGAGAGTTCCCCTCCTCTTTCTACTTCCCTTCTCCCTCTCTTTGTGCCAGCACAATGTGAATTGAGCGAGTGGTCCCCATGGGGGCCCTGCTCCAAGAAGAAGAAGCTGTGTGGTTTCCGGAAGGGCTTTGAGGAGCGGACACGCAGAGTTCTCTACGCTCCTGGTGGGGACCACACCACCTGCTCCGACACCAAGGAGACCCGGAGGTGCACAGTGCGGAGGACGCCGTGTCCTGAGGGTGAGCTGTGGTCTCTGCCCTCCTGGGTCCAGTCACTTCTGTCTTGCCATTGCCCAAGGCAAGATCAAACAGACAGAGCTCCACTCAGCCCCATGCTATCAAACTGGGAGGACTGAGAGCAGTGTCTGCAGGGTGCAGTGTGGCAGGAGCTGGCAGCTTCCTAGGCCACCATCCCTGCACTTTCCCCCATGTCTGTGTGCTATTCACACCCCAGGGACCTCCATCAGGTGGGGAGGGGGAGGGGCTGAACCCCAGAGACATCTGTGAAGATGCCTGCTGCTCCTTATCTGGGCCCAGAGGTGGGTCTCCCTCATTTATCATAATCAGTAGAAACCTTGGGCTCTCCTAGCAGAGATTTACAACAGAACAAAATCTAGAGACATTAGTTCCTGGAACTCTTATCTCCAGTTAGCCACCAGACAACTGGAAGTGGTGCTGTAGCTCAAACTGGTAATGTGCTAGCCTTGAGTAAAATAGCTCAGGGACAACACCTAGGCCCTGAATTCACGCCCCATGATAGAAATAAATAAATAAGTTAAAGATGAGGACGTGGAGGCAGTATGGTATATACTGAGGAAGAAGAAGGGGAAAGACCCTTGAGACCCTGCCAGGACTCGGGCTGTAGGGTTCTCAGAAGCTGCAGCTGGCTACATCCCCACAGCCTCCCTGCCCAGCTCCTGGCTACACCTCAGTAGGGCTGTTGTGGAGATGGAGTTCTCTGCTCATCTTTTTATTGTTCCTCTTGCTGTTGCCATTGTTGCAGGGCAAGAGCGAAGGAAGGGAGGCCAGGGCCGAAGGGAAAACACCAACAGAAACCTGGCCAGGAAGGAGAGCAAGAAGGCAGGCCTGGGTTCTCGGAGGCGCAAAGGGAAGCCACAGCCACAAGCAGGGACGGCGGGACCACCCACATCTGCAGGACCCACCTAGGCATAGCATCCAGCCTGGCCCAGCTCTGCCCTGCATCATGAACACTTTCTAGGACTGGAGTGTCGGAAGGGCTCTTCCATACACACTGTAGACACCACACACGACACCACCAGGAGACACCTCCATGCATACATGCTCACTGGATTTATGATGGTCCCAATGGACTATCAGAATATTTCCCAGCACTCGAATCTCAACGTGGCAGAGCAGAACTTTCTGGGAGAACTGCTGAGATTACATCTACTGAGTGTGGCAGGCAAAGAGCCAAAGTTCAAGGACTTCCAAGGAGTGGCCTTCCTCCCTCCCCAGGGCAGCATGCCTAGCTTTGTGACTTGATCATTGGAGAGAATTGTTATACATCCATGATACAGCATCAGGTCTGACCTGACTCAGAAAACTACTAAACGGTTCATTTCAAATTAAAAAGAAAAGAGAGAGAGAGAGAGAAACCCAGTGTCAGTAGGTATCATTCTTTTACTTGGAGCAGGAAGGAACAAGAGTTGAGTGCTAGCCTCTAAGGAGGTTGAAATCTAAGGATTATAATTCAAAGTCAGTTCTGCAGAAAAATCCATGAGACTCTTTATCTCCAGGTAAACTCCAGAAAGCCAGAAGTGGAGGCGTGGCCCAAGTGGTAGAGTGCTATCCTTGAGCAAAAAAGCTAAGGCACAGTGCCCCGGCTCTGAGTTCAAGCACCAGTAATAGCAAAAGAAAAGAAAAAGGGTAGGGTGGAAACCAAATTTCAAGAGACCCGAATAGCCTCTGTAACAGAGGGGCCAGCACAGAAAGAAAACTTCAGGAATCATCTGAGAGTGACGAGTAGGTTCTCTGCATTCTGATTACTCAGAACGTGATAGGCCACAGAGAAGCTTGTTAGAAGTAAATATCAGTCCCATCCTAGACCTGATGAACCAGGGTCTGCCTTTCAACAAGGTTTCAGGTGGTTCATGTGCACAACCAAGTTTAAGGAACACTGTTCTCATTACCTCTCAGCAGAGCCAAGGGACCAGACTGGCTCTAAAGGAGGATCATTCAGCCAGAGACCTCCTTGGGACACTGAGATGGGAAGGACTGCAGATCAAACTTTTTTGCAGAGCAAAAAGTTTGCAAGACTTCATTTTGACCAATAAAAGCTGGGCATGGTAGTGTATGCCTGTCTGTCATTTCAGCTCTGGGAGAAGCATAAATAGTAAGATTACAATACCGGTCAGCCTGGGAATAAATAGGAGACCCTATTCAAAAATAAATGAAAGGGATGAGTAGCGTATCCACTGAAGGGCTACGGCTAGGAGGACAATCTCTTGGAGATAGTTGGGAATACTCCCCTCGAAGGCAAGGCAGTGAGTGGATGATTTCTTGTGGCATTCTGGTATTCACTGGCAACTGACCACGTGCCAGGCTCTGAACGAGGTGGTTGATGTCTAGCAGGGAGCTATGCCATGGCCTTGCTGTCTTAGCACTTAGAGATTGGCAGGAGAGACAGGTGTGTATCACGTGATGATAGGAACACATATATAACTGCAACTGAATGAAATCAGGTAAATTCCACACATATGTGTAGCCACAGTGAAATAGGTTGAATTCATCTCCAGGAGGCTTCTCAGAGGAGGTGGTATTTGAACCAAGCTCTGAAAGCTGAGTAGAAGAATTTAAGATAAAGACTGGTGGGTTGACACTTTAGACAAATGTATCCAATAAAAGTATGTGAGCCACATATATAATTTAAATTTCCCTAGTAGCCACAGTTTAGCTAGCCAAGTACATGCAGAATATTATCTTAATGAATTATCATTAGAGGTCAGGTGCCAGTGGGCTCAAATCTATAATCATAGATTATAGATCACTTTTCAAAGCCAGCCTGGACACACAAACACACACACACACACACACACACATACACATATATATACATATATAATACATATATATGTCATTCCAGATCTCATATGAATATTTTTAGAAAAATCTTTTAGGGGCTGGGAGTTTGGCCTAGTGGTAGAGTGCTTGCCTAGCATGCACGAAGACCTGGTTTCGATTCCTCAATACCACATACATAGAAAAAAGACCGAAGTGGTGCTGTGGCTCAAGTGGTAGAAAGCTAGCCTTGAGGAAAAAGCCCAAGGATAGTGCTCAGGCCCTGAATTCAAAGGCCCAGGACTGGCAAAAAGAAAAAATTTTTCACATTAAAAAAAAGTCTGGGGGCCAGGAGTTTGGCATAGTGGTAGATTGTTTGCCTTGCATGCACAAAGACCCAAGCTCAATTCCTCGATACCACATATATAGAAAAGCCAGAAGTGATGCTGTGATTCAAGTGGTAGAGCACTTGCCTTGGAGAAAGCCCAAGGACAGTGCTCAGGCCCTATGTTCAGTACTCAGGACTGGCAAAAAACTAATCCGAGCAGGGTACCAGTGGTACATATCAGTAATCCTAGCTACTCAGGAAGCTGAGATCCAAAATCACAGTTCAAAATAAGAAAATCCATGAGGACCCGGAATTTGGCCTAGTGGTAGAGAGCTTGCCTAGCATGCATGAAAAAAGCTGGACTTGGTGCTGTGGCTTAAGTGGTAGAGTGCTACCCTTGAGGAAAGCCAAAGGACAGTGCTTAGGCCATGAGTTCAAGCACCAGGACTGGCAAAAAAAAAGAAAGAAAGAAAGAAAATCCATGAGGCTCTTCTTATCTCCAATAAATTACCCCAAAAAGCTAAAAGAAGAAGTGGAGCAGTGGCTCAAGTGGTAGAACACTAGCCTTTAAAAAAGAAGCTTTGGGACAGCACCCAGGCTCCAAGTTCAACCCTCAGGACTGGCAGAACAAAACAAATAACTAAAAAAAATTTCATTATTCTGTGAGCATAGCTTAATTTGGATGTTAAAATTTCACCAGAAATATTTGATTTGTATTTAGACTTCTTAACAAATTAAGGCTGAAGTGGAAACGTGGGCATGCATACTCCAGTTGTTTCAACAGTAAGTTTCCCAGTAATTGAATATTTAAAATTTGGTCAATTAAATGGGGCCAGAAATTTGGCCTAGTGGTAGAGTGGTTGCCTGGCCTGCACGAAGGCCTGGGTTCAATTCCTTGGTACCACATACATAGAAAAAAGCTGCAAGTGGTGCTGAGGCTCAAGTGATAGAGCTCTGGCCTTGAGAAAGCCCAAAGACAGTGCTCCACAACTGGCAAAAAAAAAAAAAAAACATTAGTCAATTAAAATTATGTGACATTAAAAATTCAGTTCTTCAGTTGCATGGGGGCCATAGTTCAAGTGCTCAGTAGCCACATGTATCTGGTGGGCCCTGCCTGGGGACAGCGCAGTCCCATATGGGAGAGACAACATATGTTAATGTCCTGTGGCAGACAGGGGTGGTACTGAAGGAAAGAAAAGACCTGGAGAAAAAATGAGATGAGATGATTCCAGCAAGGCCTTCTGGAGCCTTTATTCTCCAAGCCCAGGAAGGTGCTGAAAAGTGATAAGCAATAGGTTTGACATGAAAAGGTTTTCATTTGTCCAAAGATCCTATTGTCTGCAGTAGGAAAGACAGGTTGAATCAAGACTGCTCAGGAAGCTGTTGCTATGGTCCAGGGGAGGGAGCCATGTTGGAAGCTTGGACTACAGTGGGGGTTGTGAATTTGGAGGGAAGTGGAGCAAGTCACAGGTATTTGGAGAAAAAAGCTAATGGAGTTGGGCCATACTCTGGGAATGAAATGTGCAGAGAAATGAGGGTGTCAAGGGCAAAAATCATTCTTTCTGGCTCAGAGAGACAGATGATGGTGCTGTGTGCCCAGAAGGGAAGCCTATAAGGAAGACCAATAGGGAAGAGGTGGAAAAATATAGACTTGGCTTTGCCATATTGAGTTTGAAGAGCCTTGGAGACATGCTGGTGGAGATGGTGCACAGAACACTGACCAATCTAACCACAGGGCATGGGGGGGTGTTGGGGGGCACCACACTGGAGCACACATAGGTATAGAAGTCACTCAGCTGTGCCTCACACCTGTACTCCTAGCTACTCAGGAGTTTGAAAATCATGGTGTGAGGACATCCTGGGCAGCAAAATCTATAGGATTCTAATCTCCAAAAAAAACAAGCCAGAAGCGGGAACCTGAAGTAGCTCAAGTGGGTAGGGTGTCGCCTGGGCCCTGAATGCAAGTTTGAGTACAAAAAAAAAAAGGAGGAAAGGGGGGGAGTGGAGGAAGGAAAGGAAGATGAGGAAAAGGGGAAAAAGAAAAAAAAAGAAAAAGGGAAGAAATTGGGGGCCTAGAAGAGGATAACTAAAGGGAATCACTGATGAGCTCAGGGCTTAGCCTGGGAAATGACTGCTCACACTCTCCCCAGGGCTGTTTAGGGGAGGAGTGGAAGCAGATAATTCTTTGGGGAAGTTTCCCTGAGGAAAAGGATCTTATGGTTCCCACGTGCTCTATCACTTGAACCACACCTCTGTTCACCCTTCTCCCCTTTGGTACCTTAGTTATTTTTCAGGTAGGGTCTCACAGTTTTGATGGGGGTACAGCCTCCCTTGTATCTAGAACCACAGACACAGATGCAGATAGACAGACAGACAGACAGACAGACAGACACACACACACACACACACACACACACACACACACACACACACACACCACCCAGGCCCAACTTATTGATTGGGATGGAATCCCACTAACATTTTGTCTAGGATAGGCTTAGACCATGATCCTTCTAATTTCTGCATCCAAAGTAGCTGGGACAACAGATATGAACCACCACGCTTCATTTTGTGTTTTTGGACCAGAAAATCTTAAACATGTTTCAAGCTCTCTGGGAAGAGTCCAGTGAAGGAAAAGGTTAAAGACACAGGAGGAAGGGGGAAATCCTCAGTGGAAGATTTCTGTGGAGAGGGCCAGCTCTACAGAGTCAAAGTGGGGCTCATGGGCTGTATACCTGACATTCCCCCAGGTCCCATCCTCCTCACAGACCGTCAGGATTCATAGCTGGTGCTGGAGCTGGGTATCACAAACCCCCCACAGCCCACTCTAGCCTTTCCCCTCCACTCTTCCTTGCATCATTTCCTTGACCCTCCCTGTGCCTTTACCAGTCTCTATGTCCCTAGCAGTCTTCCACCTTGGCTTTTGTTCTTTCTGCCTTCGGGCACCTTCTTTGCTCTCCCTCTTATCTCTCTCTCTAATCAGCCTCACCCTGTCCTGTGCTGAGCTGGAGGATGATGCACGTCTCAAAAGGAGGGGCAATTCTTAGAGCCCCAAAAGCAGCCAACCTTGGGGCCAAGACCAAGAAGAGAAAAAGGGACTAGAGTTGATTTTGAAATCACACTTAGTACTTTTTAGGGATGAGTGCGTTCTGGAGAGATGTAGTCTGTGTATACTAAGATTCAGGGTTTTCCACATCTCTCCCCAGGTTTAGGCAGCAACAGCGTGTGATTGTACTTGGTTGTTATTGTATACCACATTGTTTTTTTGGAAAATGTTAGCTTTTTCCTCTGCAGGCTCACAGCCTTGTTCAGATGAACACATTTCTGGCCACCTTACCCAGTTCCAGCTCTGGTATGTTTCAGACTGATTCTCTAGAGCATGAATTTGTTTTTCCTTTCATTGTTTTGGGTGATGAGGTTGTATTTTCTGGATCTGTTGTTGTTGGATTTTTTTTTCTAAGTGGGGATTTTTCCCCTTTCTGATTTGTTTGGTTTTGTTTAAGAGGAGGAAGAGAGAATTTAGGGAAAGGGTCAGTGTCTTTGAGCTCTGTTACAAGTCTCTGACACAGAGCCAGGACCCCAAGTGCTGGCATTCTGCCTCTGACCCCTCTGGCTATGGACTGGACAAGATTTAAATGGGCAACAGGTGGAAAGCTTATTGAATGGTGCTCAGGAAGGAGAAAAACAACCAGAGAAAACAGGCTCCATCTTGACAGGCTAAGTGGACTCAGTGAAGATGGTAAGGATACTGTCCATAGGCTAGTCAAAGCTAGCAAGAACAAAAGCCCAGTTGTAGTAGAGAAGAGATCTGAAGATGAGATGCCTCAGGGGATGAGGAGCCATGAGCATACCAGGGCTAGGTGCACCTGCTTTGGTATGACACACCTGCTGGCTCCTCCAAGGGAGAGAGCCAACATAGGGTGCACAGATCTTGCTGGACTCAAGACTTGGTTGGGGGGCATCTAGCATGGATGCTGGTAGAGCCTACATTCTGGGTCCCTACCTTTTTCTGGCACCCCTAAGTCTACTAAGTTGTTGTTGATGTGGATAAGAGACTCCAGCCAATGACTGGAGAAGGTGAATTGGGTTATTCCCTGGAGCCTTCCAGTACTTAAGTAGGAAATTGCGAAACAAGACTACATTTTGAAAGAGAAAGTATGTGAAAAATGGTTCCTCCCTCGCCTGTTCTCTCCTGGAACTTGGTGTAGGGAGGTAGGTGAGATGGATTGCTGGCTGGATTCACTCTGCTGTGGAAAAGAGAGCAGAACCCAGTCCCTAAGTGCCCCTTCAGTCTAGCTCCGAGCCTTTGATGAGGAACTATTGGGATTGGGATGCATTTTTGCCATCTGTTGAGCATCAGCCTGGTCCACGGAGAAGGCCAGCTCTTGTTCCGGCTGAGTTTTGTCTTCCGAAAGGGTTGGCTCCTGAGGGTTCCTACTGCAACCCAATATGGACGACAGGCTGCTGATTGAATACTTGGAACGTCTTCAGTTTGAGCCAGACCCGTCCATAAAATGAGAGGCATCTTGGCAGTTCCAAGGCCCCTGGCACACCCGATTTTGGCCCTGGCCTGGATGTCTTCTTCAAGGAGCTGTATGGGCCTCCTGCCAGCATGCTTCCCTGGGAAACATCGAAGTGAGTTAAAATCAACAATGAGTTCATCTCCAAAAGGAATAAACTGACAGCCTTAGGGCAGTGGAACAGGAGGAGGGAGAGCAAAGGTTGGGAGGCAGAAGAGGGAGCTAGGTGATCCTGGAGCAGCCAGACCAGATCCAAGCCTGTCAAGAGAACAAGGAACAGCAGACGTACTTTCCCAGGCAGGCCAGCCCTGGAAGACTCTCTTGGCAAAAGTGATGACAATAATGGTGTCACAATCCCAGGGCCATGAGAAGGGTTCTTTCAAGGATTGAGGGCTTGAGCAAGGTGAATGGAGAGAGGTTGAAATGATTACCGGTAGTTCAGTTGGCCCCAAGCCTGCCCCAGGGTGGGCAAAGATATCCATCTGAGTAGTGGGGCGTTGCTGTTATCTTGGGGTTCTGAAGGGGAAGGATTTGAAGCAGGATTGTTGTAGTGTTCCACATTCTTTTGTTTGTGTGTCAATACTGGGGCTTGAACTCGGGATCTCATGCTCTCACCTGGCTTTTTTGCTCAATCACTCGAGTCACTCCCTCCACTCTAGCTTTTTGCTGGTTGACTGGTAATAAAAAAAAAAATCTCGCAGACTTTTCTGGCTTTAAACCATAGTCCTCAGATCTCAGCCTCCTGAGTAGCTAGGATTACAAGCATGAGCCACCAACCAGTGCCCCCTGCCACCCTTCAACATGGCCATCTGAATATCTCTCCTTATTACATTAGTCTCTGAGGACACTACACAAAGACAACTAACCCGCTTTTCATTGCCCTTTCTGAAGGACACTGGACTGCCCTTGACTCATTTAGCCTGGTGATGCTTGGTGGCACTTAGGACTGAAAGTGAGTCGTCCCCTGGGACTACCTGAAGCTGAGGCCACCTCTCTGTGTGCATCCAGTAGAATCCCCAGCCTGTCCTATTGTCTCGAGGTGGGCTCATGGTGCAGGAGGGCATGCCACACCTCCCTCCTGCCAGCTACTCTGGATGGAAGAGCCTGACAAAAAGTTGCTTGTGCCAGGTCAAGATACGCATTACCCATCTGGCTTCAACCTCCCATATGGCCCTGGGGCTTGGAGACTCTGGCAACAACTGCCTTGAATATACACTTGGCCTCTCTCCCAAGGGCAGGATCAGTGCTGATAGACTGTGTTTGATTTCTCTTATGCCCTCACATTCATTCTCATAAGATATTTTATTGTACGAGGTATTTGCCTACCATGCATATTTACAATTCTTTCCCTGCCACCAAACCAACAGAATGTCCACAGACATTGCATCTCAATTTCTCACAAACACATTCTCACTGCATTCCCATGGTTTACCCTTCTCCAGTTTCCCTTCCCTTCCTTTCCTCTCTTCCCCTTCCCTCCTTTCCTTCCTCCATCTCTCCCTCCCTTTCTTTTTCTCCTTCTTCCTTCCTTCCTTCCCTCTTCTCTCCCTCTCTCCCTCCCTTCTTCCTCTCTCTCTCTCTCTCTCTCTCTCTCTCTCTCTCTCTCTCTCTCTCTCTCTCTCTCTCTCTCCTTCCTTTCTGCCTGCCTGCCTTTGTCTTTTTCTCTCTCTTCCACCTTCCTTTCCTATCTTTTCTTTTCTTCCTCACCCCCATCTGTTTCATCCTCAGATCCTTCTGGTCCCTCTCCATGCTGGCGGAATTGGATGTCTCTGTTCTCCAGGAGAAGCCTTACACTTTACAGTCCCATGTGATACTACTCTTTGTCTGCCTTTCCTTGTTTTCCTTTGATGGGTAGTTGCAAGTTTTTCATGGCTATAACTTGTCAAGTTCAGATTTCCCCATTTGACCAACGGCTTCTGCCTTTGGCTACCATAGCTAAATGGTGAATGAATGGGGGGAAAAAAGTGAATGGATGAAAAAGTTTCAGCTTGAATTTTTTTTCTTATTTTTCCCTAGAGATGATAGTTATTGGTGATGCTTATTTTGCTTTCTGGGAAGAAAATGAAAGCTACATCAAAGATCATTGGAACACTGGACCAAAAGCAAACTGATCTTGACTTTTTTCTGCCATTCAGATGGTATTGATTTTGACAACCTAGATTTCAGGGACATCTCCCACTACCTCCATCCCTGTCCCATCCACTCCTATGCTCAGAATTACTCCCCAGTCCCCTACATTGAGGGACTGCTATGTTTCAGTGCTGCTTCCTCCCCTACAATGTTTCCCTGTATTTCCACCAATATGTAATACCCTGTGCAAATTCCTGTCCTCTGTGAAGCAGCCCTCCAAAGGCTCCTTTTGTATTTCTTTTTCTTTCTGTGTATGCATGCATGTGTTTGTATGCTACCACTGGGACTTGAACTCAACTGGAGCACTGTGTTTTTTTTGTTTTTGTTTTTTGCTTATGTTTTTGTTTTTGTTGGTCCAGGGGATTGAACTCTGGGCCTGGGCAATGTCCCTGATCTCTTCTGCTCAAGGCTAGTGCTCTACCATGTTGAGCCACAGCACCACTTCAGTTTTCTGGTGGTTAATTGGAGATAATAGTCTCATGGACTTTAGTCTCCGGGCCGACTTTGAACCTTGCTCCTCAGATCTCAACCTCCTGAGTAGCTAGGATTACAGGCATGAGCCATAGAGCCCAGCTGGAGCACTGTTCTTTAATTGGTTTTGGTTTTTGTTTTTAACTCAAAGGTGATGCTCTGCCTCTTGGGCCAAAGCTTCACTTTCAGCTTTTTGCTAGTTAATGGGAGATAAGAATCTCCCAAGATCTTTTGCCCAGGCTGCTTTCAAACCTTGATCCTCAGACCTCAGCTTCTTTTGTAGCTATAATTACAGGCCTGGCTCCCACTCTGTGTTTCCATGACCCTACATCACTTTTATTGCCATCCATCACATCTGTATCTGTGGCCCTCAACGGATTGTCAGCTCCACGGTTCATTACTGTTTCCTGTCCTTTCCCACTTCTCCCATGGTGTAGATCCAGCTGCAAACACAATAATGAACGTTTATACAACACTTGCAGCCACTCTAAACTCCGTCATATGCAATGCTTCCGTTTACCCTTAGTTCAGTCCTGTGTGTGGGGAGGGGATGCCCATTTTACAGATAACTGATATATAAAGAAATGGAAAGATAAAAAGGTGCCCAAAAGCACACCACTGATGAATACTGAGGTTAGGACTGGAGCATAAGCAGCTTAGCTACCATCAGCTAGTGGTAAGTCCTTTTCCCAGCCAGGAGGCTATGACACCCAATCTACCCAGTGTCTTACTCGTTTACTGAAAGAAGCACTCTAGGAATCCATGTGATGGTAAAAGATGCCATCGGGCCCACAGCGGCCTCCACTGCTCCCGGCCCCCACAGCCATGGCTGCCATATGTGGCCAAGTGTCATACTCAAGCGGCTGTCTTGGTGGTGTCTTTGGGAATACTCCCAAAGCTGTCCAGTCCAATGCCTCAGGACTACATTGGGCAGAGGAGTTCTGCTCGCCTCTTCTCTTGGTGTCAGGCTCTAACACTAAAGTTGGTCTCACAGAGATGAAGGAGGTATGTGTGTATGTCTGTGTGTGCACATGTGTGCACACACACCCACACACACCAGTATTGGGGCTTGAACTCAGAGCCTGGGTGCTATCTTTTAGCTTTATTGCTCAAGATTGGTGCTCTTGCACTTGACCCATGGCTCTACTTCTGGCTTTTTCAGTGGTTAATTGGAGACATAAGTCTCATGGACTTTTCCTGCTTGAGGTGACTCCCAATGGCTGTCCTCAGATCTCAACTAGAATTGCAGGTATGAGTCACTAGTGCCCAGATGTCAACAGCCCATTTGAGATTTCACTTGAAGACCCCTTCTCCATTGGGATCAGAGGGCATCTGGCATGTCCCTTTTCATGTACCTCCCCGAAGACCTGATTTTTACTTCAGCACAGGCTCTTTCTTCCTTCCCTCTCCACATACAATTTAAACCTCTGCAGAGGGCCCCCTGCTGGCCCACTAATGGAGGGTGGTGGTAGTGCTGGTTTGAATGTCAAGGGCAGAAATAAAATGGACTGTCAATATTGAGATAGACAATGTACTTTCTCAGAGAGCAATGGCAGCGAGATAATCAATCAGGAGTCAGTTACATGCCCAGTCAACATCTAAAATACCACCAGTAGTGATGGATGGGAATCATAAACAATATTTTTTCTTTAAAGGGCCAGGAAGTAAATATTTTAGGCTTTGCAGTCCAAATATTGTCTTTTGCAGCAATCCGTTTCTCCCTGGTAGGGCAAAAGTAGCCAAAACCCATGTGTAAATATATGGTCTGGTTGTGTTCCAATAAAACTTTATTTAAATTTTATCTCACTTTTATATGTCATAAAATGTTACATTTATTTTATTTTCTGGTATGCTCCTTGAACTCACATTCTTCCACAGATGACTTTACTCAACGCTAGAATTCTACAATTTGAGCCACATCTCTACTTCTACCTTTTAGCTATTTGGAAATAATAAGAAGAATCTCTTGAATTTGTCTTCTTGGGCTGTCTTCAGATGACGAGCCTCTGATCTCAGCTTCCTGAGTAGCTCTAGGTTGACATGTATAAACCACAGGTTTTCAGTTTACTTCTATTTTTTTTTGCCAGTCGTGGGCTTGAGCTCACGGGTCTTCATGCATGCTAGGCAGGCGCTCTGCCACTAGGCCAAACTCCCGGCCCCTACTTCTATTTTTGACCCTTTGAAAATGTACCTTTCGGGCCGGGAGTTTGGCCTAGTGGTTAAAGTGCTGCCTAGCATGCATGAGGACCTGGGTTCGATTCCTCGGTACCACATACATAGAAAAAAGCCGGAAGTGGTGCTGAGGCTCAAGTGGTAGAGCTCTAACCTTGAGAAAGTCCAAGGACAGTGCTCAGGCCCTGAGCTCAAGCCCAGGACTGGCAAAAAAAAAAAAAAAAAGAAAAAAGAAAATGTACCTTTCTTCAAACTCCTCGGCCTAAATCCCTATTTTGGAAATACGATTTTATTCCCAGTTGACACTAGACAAGGGAGGGAGCAAAATGGATGGAGAGGTTGAGGAAAATCTCAATGTCTTGCTGGGTAGAAGCTGCCACTAAAACAACACTGGCTAGGTAGTGTCCTATGACACACTGTTTTTAAGGGCAGACTTTGGATTTTTTTTTCTGGTGCTGCTGGAGCTTGAGCCCAGGGCTTTGCAAAAGCTAGTCAAGAACTCTCCAAACTTGAGCTATGGTGCCTCCACTTTTCAGGTCCTTGAACGTGACATTGTATCTCTGGAAACAATCCAAGGGCCTTGGTTAATATTTTTAGCATGTTTTCCTTAGGAAAAAGGAGGAGGTGGGCAGGAGATGAGAGGGTAAAGAATTACACAAAGATTTAGTCTAACAGCTTAAAAATCAAAAGGATCACTGGACAGATAGATATCAAGTGTAGTAGAAAACACACTGATCCTGGAAAGATGACTTAATATGGGCCCTCTAGCCTCTTTGGAGCTTAAGCAATTATCTACAATTTGGAATTCTGCTTTAAATTCCCACATCAGTGTGTGTTCTGGATCCATTTCTCAGGATGCAGCCAGCAGCTTTGAATTCTCTAAACCAGGCTGAAAATTAGAGAGCGCTAACAGCATTCCATAAAAGTGCGTCTCAGATTTTTCTTAAGCAGATTCTTCTGAGGACCACAGGGATCCAATGATAGGAAGAAGTAACACACTGCGAGTTATATTTCCAGAGCTTAACCTAGGAATCCTTTGAAGAGCTCTTTACCCAGCAGTGACACAGATGCCAAGACTAATAAAGACTATATTTTTCCCATGTACAAGTGATAACCAGATACATCATCCATGAGAGATCTTTGTGAGGCTTCTCAGAGATAAATCTCCCAGTCACTTTTCACCAGCTTGCTACAACCCTTCCCCCCTCCCTCTCTCTCTCTTCTGTCTTGGGGTTTGAACTCAATGTGGGAGCTGTCCCTGAGATCTTCTCCTTAAGGCTATCTCTCTACCACTTTAAGTCCCAGTTCCATCTCTGGTTTTTTGGTGGTTAACTGGACTTTCCCGACTGCTTGATCTGGCTTTGATTCACAGTCCTCGGATCTCAGCCTCTTGAGTAGCTAGGATTTCAGGCATGAGCCACCAGCGCCCAGCTTTTCCTTCCTTCCTTCCTTCCTTCCTTCCTTCCTTCCTTCCTTCCTTCCTTCCTTCCTTCCTCCTTCCTTTTTTCTCTTCCTCCCTCCCTCTCTCCTTCCTTCTTTTCTTCTTTCCTTTCTACCTGGACTCTGTCCCTTATCTTTTGTACTCAAGGCTGGTGCTCTACCACTGGAGCCTCAATTCCACTACGGGCTTTTTGTGGTTAGTTGGAGATAAGAGTCTCACGGATTTTTCTGGGGTGGCTTTGAACCATGATTCTCAGATCTCAGCCTCCTTAGTAGCCCAGGTTACAGATGTGAACCACTGACACCCTGAAGCCTTGATGCACCTTACTTTTCTCATATTTGCTAGCAAACTGTTGAGGCTGTATTTCCAAAGACACTTACTTCATTCTCTATAAATGAAGCAAAATAAGAAAATCCTGAAACCACATTACAAGTCCATCTTTGTTCGTGCAGGGTCCGGAGCCTTCTGCTTGAGGACTAGAACTGTTTTGCATTCAGCAGCAGCCACTCCCAGGGTCTAACCCTGGCCCAGGGAGACAGGGGTCAATGCATCCTGGACTTGCCAGAGGACAGACCCAAGGGGAGAAAATAGAGGAGTCTGCTACAGTTCAACTGGGAAAGCATAAGCCAACAAGCTGGCACTAATTAAGGACTAATGGCCTTACAATGGAGCATTGCCAAAGGATAACGACGCTCTCTGGCTGTAGCATAAATATCGAGACGGTTGGGACAGAGCCAAGACATATATTTTCAGACAGTGTTAGATCCCACTGCAGCCTTCCTCACTCTTGCTCTTCTGCGGGGGGAAGAATGAGAGGATGTAATATAGATAGAGAAGAAGTCGGTCTCCCAGAACTGCCTTCTGAAAAGGCAGTTGGAGAAGCTCAGGGTTATCTGGGGGCAGAACTTTGCTTTTTCAGATCTAAAAGTGTTATGAGAATAACTGGGGGGCTGAGGGCATAGCTCAGTGGTCGAGCACTTGCCTAGCATATATAAAGCCTTATTTTTATCCCTAGCAAGGAATAAAATAAAACAACAAACAAACAAACAACACTCTAAGCACTCGTGGCTCATGCCTATGATCCTAGCTACTCAAGAGGTTGAGCTCTAAGGATCATGGTTAAAGCCAGCCTGGGCATAAAAATACATGAAAATCTTATCTCCAATTAAACATTAAAAAAAAACAAACCAAAGGGCCGGGAGTTTTGCCCAGTGGTTAAAGAGATTGCCTAGCATGCATGAAGACCCGGGTTCAATTCCTCGCTACCACATATAGAAAAAAGCCGGAAGTGGTGCTGAGGCTCAAGTGCTAGAGCTCTAGCCTTGAGAAAGTCCAAGGACAGTGATCAGACCCTGAGCTCACGCCCAGGACTGGCAAAAAAAACAGCAGTGGAACTGTGGTTCAAGAAGTAGAGCAACATCCTTGACTGAAAAAGCTAAGAAACAATCCCTAAGCCCTGAGTTGAAGCTCCAATAATGGTATATAAAAAAGTAGAACACACACACACACACACACACACACACACACACACACACACACACAAATGCCTTCTTCTACCCTATACTGTTCCTTAAATCTCCAAATGAAGGTATAATAGATACTTCTAGTATAATAGTTACTACTAACCAGCTCCCCCAAATGACTGACTGACCCCACTTTGAAAAATGCTGTGTTAGAAACAGCCGCTATTTGCCTATCCAACCCCAATGACAGGTTTTACAGGTGGAAGATGAATGTGAGTTCAGTATTCTCTGTTTCTTGTGAAAACATCCATCTGGGACATGGTACCTGGCTGCTGGAATCAAGAGGTTCCTCTATTCACGCAGGTCTGTGATTACTAGCAGCAAGATTGCACTGGGGTGAGATGCTCATCCACGTCTGGAGAAAAAAAAAAGTAAGAAAGAAAAAGAAAAACCCCATCTGCATGGTATGCAGCTTTCTATGGGGCTTTGTGTACCATAACTCATGTAAGCATATTGCAGGCTTTCAGGATAGTTAAATTATTCCGTCTGTTTGAAGGCTGAGGAACTGTAGGCCTGGAGGTGTCTTGCCTCCTCTGGTTGCCATGACATCAGAAAAAAAGTGAAAAATAGTCACTGTACTACAACTGTGGGAAGCAAGGCTGACAAACCAAAGCAGTAATTTGAGCTAGACCCATCTCAAGCTCCCAGTAGGACTGAGGGTGACTCAGAATGGTCAGTTCTGCTGTAAAAGAATCCATAGGTCAGATTGTAAAAATAGATGGGGAGTTTGGATGATCAATGCAAAGTATGAGAACAGGAGAGAAACAACGCGCCATATCATCTGGGAAAATGAAACTCTTTGGCAAGACTTCACAACAGCTTGATTCAAAATTTCATAATGAAATTATGTCTCTGATCAAAGCCCTCATGAGCTCATGGGCTGATTTTTGCCATTCGTGTTTATTCTGGTTTGTACCAAGTTGAGGCAGCAGAAACACATTAACCTAATCTTCTCTCTTTGAGGAGGCTATTGAACCCTCATTTGGGGATCAAAGGACAGTATAGAGCGGAAAGGGACACTTTAGATTGTCACTGAACTCAACCCTTCTCCCACTAGCTCTCTGATTCTTTTACACACATGTCAGGGAAAGGGCCTTTCTAGAAAGATTATGTTTAATCTCATAACACTTGCCTTTGGGGCAATCAAAGCAAAGATTAGGAAACAGAAAGAACATGCAGCTTTCTTCTAGACATGGCCTAGAATAATATTTTGGGGTTTCTTAGTCTCAAATTCAGAGAAATGTTCAATCATCTCTCCAACTAGAGAATCTCACTTTATAACAATTGTTTTATGACGTGTTACACTGCACAAATCCACATTTTCTCCCCTGTATTCCGGCTTATCCCAAGGGCATGACTGGTGGTCATTTCAAACAACATGAAGTTCCAAACAGCAGAGGGAGGGTTCTTGGTGAAACGTTGCCCTTTAGAGGCTTCATTTTGGTTTATAGGAACAGAAATTGTTGTATCTCTTTGCCCTTCTTTGTCCTCAGTTCAAGAGACACTTCCTTGTATTCTTTGCCTCACACTTGGCTAGCACTGTACCTCTTCAGCCAGGTTCCCAATTCTTCTATTCTTTCTTATTTATTCAATGAGTGGCTAGGGAGTCTTTATTTTAGTTCAGGTGTTTATTCTAAGCGTTGCTGACAGTAAACAAATGTGTAAGGTGTCTGCTGTAATGAACTCTGCATTCTAGTTTTGAGGAAACAGTCAATATATACTTGTAGATAAGATCATTTCAGCTTGTACTAAATACTATAAAGTCAATAAAGCAGAATTAACTGAATCACTTCAGAAGGTAGCTGATTTAGACATCTTAGACAGAAAAGATTTTTCTTTTTTGTTAGTCCTGGGACTTGAACTCAGGGCCTGAACATTGTCCCCAAGTTTCTTTTTTGAGCCACAGTGCTACTTCTGACTTTCCTGTTTGGCCCTCTCTTTCTTTCTCTCTCTCCTTTCCTGTTCTAGATGATAAACCATCAGGCCATTAAGAGGTCTTCTTTTCTTTTTGGAGCCTTGTGTATTCTAAGCGAGTGCCTTACTGCTGAATGTCTTAAGCACCATCATTCTTTTTTTTTGCCAGTCCTGGGCTTGAGCTCAGGGCCTGAGCACTGCCCTTGGACTTTCCCAAGGCTTGCGCCTCAGCACCACTTCCAGCTTTTCTGTTTTCTATGTATGTGATACTGTAGAATCGAACCCGGGTCTTGGTGCCTGCTGGGCAAGCACTCTACCACTAGGCCAAACTCCCAGCTCAGCCATCATTTTTGGAAGAGGTAAAGGACAAACTCAGGAGACAAATCTGAGTCATGGGTCTGAAAAAAAATGGCTTTTGAATCTGGAGTTCTAAGTCGCCCGTCCCGGGTGATTACAAGGTTGCTATGGAG